>NC_141613.1:26303447-26642447 GCF_047967505.1 Dipteris shenzhenensis
CACACAAGTTTCCCACAGTCGGCCAGCCCTTCCATTGACATGTGCAACAGCATTCACTTGGACCTTGTCACTACAATACAATACTATGTCCATAGATTCCAAGCCATGAAACATTGCTAAAACATGATGCCACAATCCTAAGCACCATTTTTGACTTTTTATTAATGAGTTTCAAAATAGAGGAAGGCTGAACCCAACACAACCACGAATTGCTTTGGGCTCAGGATGCAACAATTTTTGGAGTGACTTTGAATGCCATGATAGAAGAGTTTGTCAATAAATACATTACAACAGACATATCCTAGATTGAATTACCACACAGGAAGTTGTAGACCCACAAGCACAGGAAAGAGGCAAACATTGCAGGTTTGGCTTCCCACACCCACCATGCACAGATCATAAATCTTGCATCCCATTACAAAAAAATTGGACTCAAAAAGGGCCCTGTAAGGGAGCCCTTGGGCTGGTGATATGGAAGAATAAGGTGAATAAAACCCAATAGAATATTGGCTGGTGGAGGGCAATAGAATATTGGAAGTGGCCTGACTTTTCTATTTCTTTATTCAATGGCCCAAACAATGATGTGGAGCACCCACTTGCTACCTCAACTCTCCCATCACGTTTTTTCACTGGAACCAAACTAAGAAACCTAGCTTCTCAACCAAACTTGTACCATTTGACCTGAAACCAAATCTTCCCATCCAACTACCACACTCCTTTCATTCTCTCTCATTCCTCTTGCTCCCCCCTCATTTTTGAGCACCATTTTGAAATTTTCTTTGCTCCAACCCTCTTTTCAAATTTCCTACTGGCTCCTGAGCTGGGAAGCTTCTTTCTCTATTCTCCCTGTCATGGGATGGACTCTCATGCCAAAATCTCATCACTTCTCTTCTCTACCTGCATTTCCCTCACATTTCATTCTCATTCTTTCAAAACATTCAAGATATGTGAATGAGATTCAACCTACCTTCTCCTTTCTTTATTTTGGGCACTTCTCCTTCAAATCTTTCCACTTCCTCTCTCATTTGAGATTCTCCCATGATCTGGAATCATTTCATTTAGGAAGACAAGGCAATCAATGTTCTGAGTGAGCCATGAATGATGTAGGGTGTTTGGAGCTTTAAAGAACCTTGCTCCAAGAATCAGGTACTATTCATTCATGTAGTTTTAGAATGTTTTTAGTTTTCAACTCAAATCAGGGTCTATTAGAGCAACTTCATGGAGATTCAGGTGAGAAAACCTTTGAATCAATGCAAGACAATGAAAATAACGAGATTTTATGATGCAACTTTGAAGAAGCAGCTAATTTGTAGTTTGTTTTGGTAATTGTGTTGTTTTCTTTTAATATATGATTTGAAGAGGAAGAAAGATTTGTTTGTTTTAAAAGATACACTCTTACTATCGAGGTTTTTTATAGAAGATGGTTTGAAATAGATTTGGAGTTGTTGGAAAGCATATAATTAGTTTTGGAGAAAAAACCACCAACTTCAGCATCCTGGATTACAAGAGGGACCATTGAGGAGGACAAGTTTGATCACATTTTTCCTTCAAAGATCCCTATGAGGAGGTATTGTTCATTCACATAGTTTAACAATGTTTGATGATAAGTAAATCTTTTTTTGAATTTGTAGATTTCAATCGTTAGATTTTGCATGCAATTGGGGTTTTCATTTTTGCTTGGTTTGATACTTTTCTGAAACATGTCATGTTTGTATATTGTTTGTTGATGTTAGGTGGAAAGTGCATGAAATCATGCAAGCTACTCAGAATTTAAAAAAGGTGGATATCCATTTTCAAATAGATGCAGAGAATGCACCATTTTTAAAGAGGAATGAATCCTCCTTAGCAAGTGAAAGTGATTTAGTAGCTCTTCGAAATCAAGGCAAAACACATATGGATTTGTGGTTAGAAGGGAAAATATATCCAGTAGATTCACAAACTTGTCAGACTCCTCAATTCCATGGAGCTTAATAAAGTTCCTATGTAAGGGTGAGAATGGTTTGTTAGGATATTGTTAAAGGTTGATTGGTCATGGAACAAGTAGCCTTCACACCCAATATCAATCTTTTCTTAATGAAAGAGACAAAAGGATCGCAATGTTGGAGGCTTGAAGGGAGGCAGTACATAAATTCATTGGGGAAAATTACTAAGCGAGGTTCACACAAAAATTATGAATATATTGCCCAAACCCGCAAGGAATATAATGCTCATACATAAATAATTCTCGCCAAAATTGCATCTTAGCATAAAATGGTAAAGCATAAGAAAAGGAAAACAGGGGGGTTTAGGGTTTAGGGTTTATGGGTAAAGCTTAAGAAAAGGAAAAAAAGGGGGGGGAAGGAAAGAATCATGTAGAAAAGTATGGGGGGGACATTTGTGTGAAATTTAGCAAGGATGGAAGGAAATTCCCACATAAACTAACTTTACTAATAATTCCAAAAAAGGCATCACATCATAAAGAAATTTATAAATTTTCTTGATAGGGAATTACATATTTCATCAAATATCTTCTTCCCATAAGGGAGGGAAGGGGGGGGAAATAAAAATAAAAGATCAAGTTAAAATGTTTTTTTGGGGGATTGCATATTGAGGAAAAAAGTTATAAGTGACTAAAAGATAGAGTCCGGTGTGTATTTAAGTGTGTGTCTGTCTGTGTGTGTGTATCCCCGCTTGTGTGTGGCAACACAATCAAAAACGTGTTTGAAAGTGCACCAATCAAGGATAAATTCCTGTGCATGTGTGTGGGGGGTGTTAGGTAGTATGTGTGTGTGTGTGTGTGCGTGTGTGTGTGTGTGTATAAATGTGTGTAAGAGTGTAGAAAGTGTGTGTGTGTGTGTGTGTGTGTGTGTGTGTGCATGCATGCACGCATGTGTGTGTGTGTGTGTGTGTGTGTGTGATGTTGATAAGTCAAAATGAACAAATTATGCCTTTAATAAAGCTTAGAAAATGTAATGAAATGCATCCCAGGTGATTGAATCTTGCTAAAATACTTGCAAAGAGTAACAAAAAGTAAACTTGTTTAAGGCAACCATCATTAGAAATTGGCAAGCAAACAAGCATAGCTTAATGCCAAAAAGGCTAATAAGTGATTTTGTAATTTCAAATCTAAAATTTTAAAAACGTGTAGAATTGTGTTATCCTACCATATATGTTGGTAGACAAATCAATTTGTGGTAAACTATTAACTAATAGAATGAAATTATGTGGTATGAAGAAGGTACATGTGAGTAAAAGTGTACTCTATCTTAGAACATTGTACTGGTAACTTTGTAATAGCATCAAAAAGTATTAGCATCACCAGGTATCTGTAATCAAAAATCATGACCATAACTATTGGAGAAATAAACCAACTCACCTACCAACATCTCAAAGGAAAAGAAAGCTAGAACTTATAAATCCTTAGATTTCAAAGCTTAGTTGGACATATTAATGAATAATCAAGGGTCCCACACCCTACCCCATAGCCAGGCATAGAGTAGAGGAAGGCCGGATGCTCAAATTATGGCCCTTACATGCCACATATAAATAAGGCACAACTAAGCACTTATTTTCATATGGGACTTTTGAAGCCCACTTTTTACAAGTGTTACTAATGTAGCTTTCTGAGGGTGAGCCACATGTTAGGCATTTCTCCAACACTCCCACATGTGTACACTAATGTGACCCTCCAAGGGTGATTGAGCCACATGTTAAGTCTTTCTCCAACACCCCCCATGGGCCAAAATCCCTCAAGCAGTACATTCTAGACAGCAACAAGTACATCATCATAATGATCACAATGGGTCCATAAATAAGAACATCAACAATTGCTACCAATCCCTACATCAATCAGAAGGTCAAAGTTTCCACCAATAGGGCCCTTAATGTCAACCATCACCATGGTTCACAACACCCTCTAGTTGTGTCCATCAATCATGCAAACACAGTCGCTCAGAGCAATGACCGCTGCTAGCTATGGGTAGCCATAGGTAGATAGCACATGCACTGTTCAAGTTGCCCAAGCAAAACAACCTAATGTGTCAACATCACAACTACGATAGGGGATTTTTGAAATAAAATGACTACCACATGCCAATAGTGTAATAGCTATAGGACACACGTTCTATCACAATCAGCTCTAGTACTATGTTGGAGAAGAGGGTGTCCACATGTTAATAATAGACATAGTTAACACACTGAACCAAGCACTAGGGTCCCACTTAAACACACACAGTCAATGTACTGAACCAGGCACTAGGGTCCCATAGCCATGCACAGATCAAAGGTTTATGCTGACAAATATATTGACCCTAAGCAATAGCTATATGTCATATATTCTATTGGAACAATCAGCTCTTGGAGAAGAGGGTATCTCACATATTAACAACACACACACCCAATACACTGCACTAGGAGAGGAGGTCCCACACCCTACCCCATAACCATGCATAGACTGAAGCATCATGCCAACATATATATTGACCCTATGGAATCTTTTTAAAAAATTTGGTGGAGCAAACTAGGAATTTTTATCCCCATTCTACCCCACCATAAGTTAGCATAAAAGAGATCAAATGTGTATAAAAGGGACTGTCAAAGGGGCATTAATATATACTAGTGGGAAACCCATGGCAAGCCATGGAGTAAATATTTCCTATTTATTATTTGATAATTTCCTTCTTAAAAGAAATAGCTATTGACCTTAAAGTATCAAACATAACACATGTCATATTATTTAAATCATCTAAATTCATAAAATATTAAAGATAGAAATTGATTTCAAAACTATTATTGAAAATTTATTTTTAAGAATAATAATTTTATAATAAATAGGAGGAAAATTGTTTCTCTCATGGCACTCAAATTTAAAAAAAACAATAGAAATTTAAAGTACCTTTGGGTATTGAGTTATAGTATCATGTTGCCCTAGAGTTTTGCGAAAATTTTTGCAAATGTTCTTTACAAAAGAAGTTAAAATTCATTCTTCAACACCAAATCAATTTTTTTAATTCCTTTCCTAGGACTTTAATTTGGTAGTCCTCTATGCCTTATCAATTTTGCTAATCTGTTTAAATTTTTTTAGGCCACAATATATTAAAGATAGGGTGGATAATTTTATTATCAAAACATTTAAGATATAGCCAAATAGTATAAAATAATTGTTAATCAAAGATTTTTTGTATAATAAATAAAACTCATTAGAGATATTGTTTTAAATATGTTTAATAAGAAAATGACAAATTTCTCCCAAGTAAATGAGAGTTTCTATTTTTTAATAAATAAAACGTAAAACCATTATTTCATTTTGTCAACTCATTAATCCTATTCTTAATATCAGTTAGTTTAACATTTTGTTCATGGATCACTTCGTTGTAAGCATTGACTTGCTTCATAAAATTATGAAAATTTTAATGTAATTCTTTAAGTTTATTTTAAATCTTGAACTAACATAGCTTATAAAACGAGCTTGATTCTCAAGTTTGTCAACCTTGTCTTGCAAATCCAGAAATTTTCCTGTCTTATTTGATATTTGAGATGCCAAGGTAGCTAAATAGGCCAACCTTTTTGCTTATTTTGAATATCTTTTCATCATTTTTTATTTTTCAAATAAAAATGATCTCTATCTACTGTGAAGAATAAAACTCTCTCTCTCTCTCTCTCTCTAAAATGATGATGCATTTGTAAAAACATATAACTATAAGCAACCAAACGTTCATGTGTTATTAATAATCAAGTAGTATGAAAATGATTTTATTTTATTGACATTTCTGATATATGTGTGTATAAAAAAGCTTATTTTAAATCTTTTTTTTAATATAAGCAGTATTTTCATCAACCAATATTGACATCGATATAAATTTTAATGATTATGTCTTCTTGACTAAAATTTATTCAATGTAATATGATTTTCTTAGTTTAAAAATTAAATGCCTTTATGCATCTTGACCTTAGTTGCATTGTCATAACCATATTGGTCCCCTTGCTCTGCCTTTAGCTTGTTCCAAAAGTATCTTGCATTCTTGGACTGTGTGTGTTTTGAAATGCTTGGGGACTTGTCATAAATCGGGTTCCTCTTCCTCATCATCCTCCAAGGCTTTTAAGGTGGGTTGCTTCTCCATCGGAGAGGTCTGAGTGTCTTTGGTCTTCAAGAAGGATCTCTCAAGAGGGATGCTGATAACTAGCTCTCCAAAAGTAGAGGGTACAAAATCATCATCTGGGAGGCTAGAGAGGTCCTCCAAAGCGAAAAATGAGTTCCGCTGAGCCAGTCCTGGGGAGGGGGTACGAAGGATTACTACCGAAGCAGGAAGAGAATGTAAGACCCCCTTGCCTCTGTCCAAAGGGGGGGGCACCTGTACTGGATCTTGATCAAAAAGTGGTGCGGACGAGGTGCCAACAACCTGGGCTAGTGAGGAAGGTATAGCCTGATCCAAGGGTGGAGTCGAACAAGGCTCCTGAACACTAGTCTCCTCCCGAGGCTCCAAAGGGGTACCCTCTGAAGAGGTGGAGGTGTGAACTAAAGTAGAGGGCCTAACCGCGATCGGAACCCACCGTGGGCCAGAGGTGGTGCGGGGTGCCGAAGCTCATTGGATGATAACTCATGGTGTGTTGTAATTGCACCCAAATATCTCAACCAATTAAGATCTATCTTTATGTTTTGTAGCCCCTGGCCATTCTCTGGTGTGCTCAAGATGTTGATCATGTTTAAAGGGACTAAAGTCCCTGGCACCTTGGGATCATAGGCCGCCATTTTGGTCCATATGTTCTCAACAGTGTTTATGCTCGCTAGGACATGCATCCACTTTTGTGAGAACCAAACCTGGGCTCTAGCAGTGGAGCATACTAATGTTCATCCTGGTACTCTCCCATGTCCTTCTCATTATAATCTTGGAAGACATTTATGGAAGCGGTTCCCTACGTAGTGCTTGACTTGACTACAACAAATAAGTTGCCGATCATTGGGTGGGCTTTTCATGTCCATAGGTTGACCCTCATAATCTACCCATCCTTGCATAGATAGATTCTATTCGAGGACTAGTCGTGGAATAGACTTGCAACATGCATAAAGGGTCTCCCTAAAATGACATCATAGCCATCGGGTTGCCCATGGAAGCCAATCATGACAAACCAAACATGGTAGGTGAGACCAAAGGTCTTTAACTTTATGTCTTTCAGGACTAGCACTAGTTGAGCTATTGCACCATTGGCTAATTTTATGATCAGGTTGGTACTTTCCATCTCAGGCCTTCCCTATTTAGCCCAGTACTATTTAGTGATGATGTTGACACCCGCTCCTCCATCCAATATTGCCATGGCCTTTTTATTTTGGCAAGAAATCGAGAGCATAGCATTTGTGGCATCACTCTCAAAGTAGTGGCCCAACTTGTTGACTGATACCTTTAGCAAATTTGGCTCTTCTGTGGGGGGCTTCAACTACCTCGATGACCACTTCCTCAAGGGTGACCATTTTTCCATTCATCCAATTGGAGAGATCTCTCCAAAGGATGAGGTTCCCTCTTAATAGGGAAGCTATAGGAATTTTTACCTCTGTGGACAAGAATGTGGCAAGCCCTGCAAACTCTTGAGGTTGGCTAATTGGTTCTTGGTCTTTCGACTGTGGTTCTTCAAAATCATAAAAGGACATAGGACCCTCTGGTTCCAGATAGGAACTCTTTAGACATCTTATGTCGTACGAGCGATCATCCCATCGATGTGCTATTTGAGACTATCTCATCCACCTTTTCCAGGGTGGGAAGGAATTGGGGGCCCTTTTTAGGGCCTGATGGTTTGGATGGGTGGTATCCATGCCCTTGTTAGTCCTGACCCTTTGCTCAAATCTCTCTTAACACTCACACAGACTAATTGATGTGCCTCGACAAGACATTGCTTCTCAATAGTAAGATCAGGGAATTCATTATGAATGACTAGACTTGAGTCCCATCTACATGGCTATGCTTTGCTTACCTGATCCTCTTCCTAAGACCATATTGTGGTAGGATCTAGGGTCAAACTAGTGGGTCTAGAAGATGTGGATGTGGAGATCATAGTAGCAGTCTCTTCATCTAAGCCACTCAGGCTCTATCCGATCCCTTGCATACCTTGATTGCACTCGCACGTCCTTTACCCTTGGATTGAGATGTGGATTCTTTTTCCTTCTTGGCCTATTTTTGAAGTTCTTTTCTCATGGCTCTAGCTAGGATCTAGCTTGGGCCCTTGTAATCACATTTAGTGATGTCGAGAACACTTGGACTCTCTCAATACTTAGAAAATTGATGCTGGTTTTAGGGTTAGGGGCCGTTCGAGGTGCTTGTCTCATGGGACAATCCTTATATAAATGGTCCACCCCACAACTTGAACATAACAAGGCATTTAGGTTAGTAGCGGTTATTCTAGGCAAGAGTTGGTCATTTTTGTAGGGATAATCCATAAGTGACGTCCGTTGCACTTATAACAATCTATGGTCTGGTTGGCAGTTGCCTTGTCAAGACACTCACTTGCTTGATGTGGGCCTTGAGAAGTATAGCATTGGATAGCCGGCCTACAATTCAATTCATAGTGCTCATATCCCTAGCTCATTGCATAGTGGGAGCAGTTTGATACATCAGAATATATTTTTTGTCCTACATAATGTAATGCTTATTTGGCTGATTTGATATAAAAGACTTTCATATGGCAAGACATCGGATGTCGAGATGGCATAATCAATATCCCCCCACTCACTTGGTGGATTTTCAATAAAATAAAGGAGTAATCCATGGTGGCGGGGGCTGTGGTCTCAGGACAGGTGGTGGCAATGGTAGATTTTGAACCCTAGGTGGCCTTGGTTGGCTAGGGGGGCTCCAAGTATAGCTAGCTAGCCCTAGTTGTGCTAGTTTGGTGGTGCTCACAAGGACAAAAGTTGCCTCTATTGATACACGGGCAGGGGCATAGGCTTGGGGGTACCAACATTGAGAATCCTCATGATTTCCCCATCTTGCATAGTGGGCACAATAAAGTGCGGGCCTAGCCAAAGGTAGGGGCACTCATTTGTAGGGTGATTGCATGTACATATCCCACACCATACATTGTCTTCTCTTGGAAATAAGTGAGGATTACTTGAGCCTTCTCTACCCAACCCACCATTGTTGAGCCACTTGGTTTAGTAGATCCATGGCTTCTTCCTCTATGTTTACACCCTTAGCCAGTGGAGTTGCCTCCTTAGCCTAACCTGTGCTAATTGTCTTGCCCATATGAGACACCTCGAATGGATCTGCTGACTTTTTTGGTTGTGCCTTATTCTTCATATTATCATCTAAAGGTATAGTAGTCATGCTACACAACTCAAATGATGTGGGGTTTATGGTGAATAAATGATCATGCAACTTGGAATCCCTTAACCCAATGAGGAAGCAAGGTAGTAGACACTCGTCACTCATCCTCTCATCAGGTTCATAGTGGGAATCCAAGTGTTTAATCCTTGCAATATATTCCCATAAGGTTTCATGTTCCTTCTACTTGATGTCATACAGTTGGTTAATTGGACTCCATTTTGGGCCAGTGGGAGAAAATCCCACTATAAAGGCTTTCCTTAGCATCTCCCAATTGATTTTCTCTTTCGCTTCTAGGGCCCTGTACCATTGGCCAACCTTACCGCCTCAAGCTGAATGCGTTCACTTTGTCTATGTCACCGATAAATCTGAAAGTCTCACAAATCCACACGAACCTTTTAACATGGGATATGGGACCTTCTTCTCCTAAGAACTTAGTTATGAGCTTGGAGATGGTGACCAGGTGGATTTGTGAAGCATTAGTATCTCTCCCCAAAATAACTTGCGGCTTGATCCCCTTCCTAGTGCTTGCAGTAGGATCCTCATTGCCTCATCTATCAATACCATCTGTGGTGTAGGTGGAGGTGCTTGAGGGGCTAGCACAGTACCATAATTGAGTGGATCTTGAGGTGGATTATAGAAGGTTTTTGGCTGTATAGATATTGTGTTAGCTAGTCATGGCCTAATAGGACCTAGACCTGACACACATGGGGAGCTTGGGTATACTGGACTCACCGGCATGGATTTTGGGAGCATGTTTGCATTAGGCACCAGCCTATAGGGTGCAACCATAAGGAAAGGAGTGCCTTTTGGGGCTCCTACCCAAGTTGAGTGCAGATTGGGATGAGGGGCCGTCAAGTGTGGTAAAGTGTTTTTCCCAAAATCCATCTGATCATTTCCCTACCCTTTGGGGTTTGTTGGCCAAAAATTGAGTACCCATGGCTCAGAGGCTCTAGTAAAATATGGTTCATCCTCATAGAATTGAACATGAGGCCCTATAGGTCCCATAATCAAGGTAGGCATGAGGTAACTTGGAGAATTATCTGATGAAGAGGTGGGTGGAGGATCTTTAGATACTCTGGTTTGCCCAACAAAGGGGTTGCCTAAGTCTGGGTCAATCAAGCCAAACCATCCCATAAAATTAGAGAATGATTCCTTTATTCATGATGAGGATGTGGTTGAGGCATTAGGCTACAGAGGATGTCCCTATGTCCTTCCTTTTATGGGCTTTAAAGAGCCATAGTTAGAAGGCCAAGAAACTATCACCCAACCTTGAGATGTGGCTGAGCTAGCCACATTCTTGTCCACATAGAAGTAAAAATGCCTATTGTAACCCTGTTGAGAGGGAATCCCATCCTTTGGAGAGACCTCTCCTATTGGATGAATTGATAGATGGTCACTTGTGAAGAGATGCCCACCAAGGTAGTTGAAGCCCCTACTAGGCCAGCACTTTGAAAGCAATGACACTAATGGTGTACTTTTGATCACCTATCAAAACAAGGGTGAAACAAAAATCTTGAATGGAGGAGAGGTTGTTAGTACAGTCACAAAATAGTGTTGGGATCAAGTGGGGATGGCTTGAGATTGAAAGTGCCAATTTGGTGGTCAAAAACTGGTAGATCGAGTGATAGCTCATCCAGTGGGAGTCTTGACGGACTCAAGATCAACAAACCCTTTGGGCTCACCTATCGTATCTAGTTTGTCTTTATGGATTTCCATGGCCAATTAGATGGTTATGACATGATTCTAGGAAGACCCTTTATGCGCACAGCAAGACTCGTCTGTGTGACTAGAGTCCTTCAATAGAATCTATCTGTGAAAGGATGAACAAAATATGAGGGTCGATCTTCAGTTCTAAATGTGCCACCCTATGACTAGTAATATATTTGTGACAAAGTAAGATATTATGCAACAAACCACCTCCATAAACATGTTCCAAGCCTACATGATGAGGACATAGGAGAGGATCAGGACAAACATGGGCATGCCCCACTGCTAGAGCCCAAGCTCTCCGAAAATTGGATACATGTTATTGCGACCATAGATGCGGTCGAGTGGAAAGAAACACAGATGGTGGTGTATGATCCCAAGGTGCCCAGGCTATAGTCCCACCAAATTTGGTTAATGTTTTAAGGGCACCCAAAGATGGCAAAGGGAGGAGAAATGTAAAGTCCGACCTCCATTGGGGCTAAGGTTCGCTGGTGCTATCATGGCATACCATGAATTCTTTTCCAATTGGGGAACCAGGTTAGATAGAATTAAGGCCCTCTTAGGATACCTAAGGTAGACAAAACTCTTCTATCTGCTGCAAAGCCAAAGCCCCACTAGAAGCTAAATCCCCATAGGAAGATAAGGCCACAAGGTCCAAAAACAAGACGACTTCTCCTAAGGAGAAGCAGCCTGAACAAAAAGGCTTGGAGGGGAAGTGCCCCCAAGAACTTTAAAGCCTACATAGTCCAAGACCATAAAATACTTCTCAAGCAAGAAAAAAGTACTACTGAGGAGAGAAATCAATATCATTATGATGGTTCGACCAAGGTCAAGGAAGTGGACCTTGCATCAGAAGATGAAGACCCTAAACAAGTCTACATAGCTGACAACCTCACAATTAGACAAGAAGAGGCCCTAACTACCCTCCTACATCAATACAAAGATTTCTTTGCTTGGAAGTACATTGACATGAAGGGAGTGCCCCAAGAGGTCATCCAACATACCATCCCGATGATGGATGGCATCAGATCAATGAGGCAAAGGCCCTATTGCATGAATCCCAAATATGTGACGATCATATTTTGTGGTCCTTCAAATGGAGGAAGAAGATGTGTTCTATCCCATGTTTTTGGGGAGGCCTTGGTTTAAAGTTGCCAAAGTGAAACAGGATTGGGGTTCATCTATGATCACAATACAGAAGCCAAGAAGAAACTTGAGGGAAGAAATACAAAAACTTTCTGACATGGGATTCATTTATGAGATTGAACATACAAACTAGTTGTCGCCCATTTCATTATTCTTAAAAATAACAACAAAATTTGAGTCTTTGTTGATCTTAAGAAGGTCAATGCTACAACACAAAAAGACCATTATTTACTGCCCTTGTGCTAAAGAGAGTTGTGGGAAAGGAGGCTTATAGTTTCTTGGAGGGATTCTCTTAGTACAATCAAGTAATCATAACACTGACGAATCAATGCAAAACAACATTTGCCATGGAATGGGGAGTATACACTTCCAAGGTGATGCTCTTTGGACTCACCAATGCTCCCACTACATTCTAATGATTAATTATCATAGCTTTCAAAGAGTACTTGAGGGATTTCTTGGAGGTGTTTCCGAATGACTTGTGCACACATTCCACATGGGATGATCACCTTAAATAGCTCAAACTTGTTTTTGAGAGGCGTCAACTCTATAGGATTTCTCTCAACCTCTCAAGTGCCAATTTTGGGATAAGCGTGGGGTTATATTAGGCCACATTGTATCCAAGAATGTAATTTCTATGGATTATAACAAAATCAAGCCATCTTGGAGCTACCGCCCCCTACTAATGCAATAGGGATGTAGAGATTTATTGGATGGACAAGCTACTATCATAGATTTATCTATAACTATGTTGAGACTGTTCACCCCTTGTATGGGTTATTGATCATATTCAACTGGACAGAGGCCTATCAAACCTCCAATGAGACCCTCAAACTTGTTTTGGATTTTTCCCTAATCTTGCAAGCACCAAACTAGAATTTAATATTTCATGTGCATATAGATGCCTCCAAGATCACAATAAGGTGCTTATTGGTCACTTGGTGATTATAATTTGGACTATTTGATATATTTTGCAAGCTGCCAACTTAACGATGTAGATATGAATTACATGACAATAGAGAGGGAAGGCCTTGCCATGGTCTATGCTATGAAGAATTTTGTCACTAGTTGTAGCAAAAAAGTTTGTGCTCTTTGTGGGCCTCCAGGCACAGGCCTCTATTTAGTGAATAAAGCCTGCATGACTGGACACATCATACAGTTGGATGCTTATTCTTTTAGAGTCTAATTTCATCATAGTTGTACAAAAGGATGCACCAATTTCATGGCTGCTCATATGTCTCAGAAATGGAGAACCTACAAATTGGGTGGTCATGCTATGAAGGAGAACATGGAGGCCCCAAAGGTATACCACATGTAGCACACTTTGCTAATCCAAGAGCATGTAAAACACTATAAAAGTATATCCTCCAATGTAGCCCTAAATCTTAAAGTACGCCCTCCTAAATCAAGAGCCGTGGTCACTTGTAATGTAGCCCCAGCCACTATATTAGGAAATGAAGTTTCCGCTTGTATAATCCCCACTATTGGAATGAAATTTTTTGTGTCTTGTTTTGCTATCTCTTTTTGTAATAAAATTATAGTTCTATTTATGCATCTTCTTATTGTTGGAACTTGGGAAGAGGGAAGAGCTTCATCATGGAGGTGAGTGAGAACACATGAGATATAGCAATGGGTGTTCTATTCATTATGAGAGGGAAGTCCCTCTTTTATAGAAATGGAGAGAAGGTGGCCTAAATCAATGGCACCTCTCCTACATCAAAGGAGGTAGATCCTAAATCATAGGAACTCCACAATCATAGGCACCACCCCATGTGGGGGCCTTTGCATTACATCATCACCTGTGTCATGGTCTGTGGCACTAAGTGTGCCTCTTCTACACACACACACACACACAACCATATGACTGCTAGTGGATGCACACATTCTCCTAGCAAGCCCTTGATCACACATATCCCAACATACCCCCCTCAAGGGTTTGCCTCATGCTATGTCAAGGATACATCTAGTCTCATAGTTTATCATGCCATCTCACGGTGGTCAAGGATAAATCTATGGCTAGGATCTCATGCTAGCAAAGGTGCCCAAGGGTCAAGGTTTACAAAAATGGGATAGACCCCCCCCAAATGGTTATCTCTCTTGCATATACAAGGATTAATCATAGGCCTTTGTGTGGGCCTAGTTTTTCATGTCTACAAGAGGTACCATGGGAGCAAACACACATCACATGGCTTACATCATATGGTGACCAAAGGTGATTTACAAAGACTATATGAACTAAAGCAAAACCATAACATTCTTTTTGGAGTATTAATCCAGGTAGAGAACCTCAAAATTGACTACATGACCAAGTGATGATACATAAAATTCAAAAGACAAAGTGCTCAAAAGGCATAGTCCTTGTCTTCTACCACAAAGTTTGATTCTTCATTTGTTGATGGAGTCTTTCCTTCAGCAAGATTTTCTTTGTTGTTGATGCAACTCTTCTTCACATGAAATGCTTCATTCTCTTGGGAGTCATTCCTCTCCTCTTCTTGGGCTTGTCTCTTGGAGAGCAACTGTAGAGAAAACCTTTTTAGATGGCAATACTCCATAGTATGATTGGGTACTCCACAGAAGGCACATATCTTTTTCTTGGTGTTCACCTTGATGAAATATTCACCATTATAGGGCTTTACTCTCATTCTAGGCTTCTTTTGGAATGCTTTCCTCTAAGATACATAATCAATGTTAGAGGAACAATATGATGAAGGCATATTGGGAAGGTCTTACCACTAATGTGGCAGTGTCTAGTCCCTTACAAATAAGTCTCCTTCTCCACAAGTATAATTGGTTGGAGAGATAGTTAGATATCCCAAACTCTTAGCATAAAGGAAATACAATGTCTATTGCTTCAAAAAATAGCAATCAAGCATATTCAAAACATAAATGCATTATGAGCATTTACCAAAACTATCAAACTACAAGACAATGCTCCAAAGAGAAGACTGAAAAATGCCTTAGATCACTTCCAATGGTCAAACCTCCAAAAGACCAAAGGTAAGTGACATAATAATGAAACTTTCTAGCACTTAACCATATTCAATGGTTCATCTTAGAAGCAGATATCACTGTTACCCCCAAATTGAGCAGTCTGAAATTGGATGGTGCAATTGAAGCTGAAGAGAAAATCTTTGAGAGGGCTTTGAAAAGCAAATGGAAGCTCTTACTAAGGACTACTTCTAGGAGAGGAATGGCAAAATTGTGCATTGTGTCACCGTGGAAATATATGCCTATTCTGACTGGTTTTTTGCTTGTTTCTCTTTATTCCAGCAAGAATTTCAGCTCAAATTTCATGAGCAGTAAGCTCATAGTGTCACCCACCCATGGCTAAGAGAAATTGGCGAAATATTGCATCAATAGGCAGAATTGCTTGAAAGTTCATCGAGCAGAGATCGTGTCGGCACGGGCTGTAGAGGGCATCTCTCCCTAATTGCTTGGTGTCAAAGGTGCGCCCTAAGTAGAGGAAACTTTAGCTCAGAGGGCTCTGGGAATGGTCACTTAATGGATGAGAATGGAGCTAAGAAAAATTTGGAGAGAAAGAGGGCAGAAATGAAGAAGAAGATGGAGGGTAGAGAAGAAGATCATGAGGTGGCATATTGAAGCTACAATGGGCTAGGGACTCAAGGAGGCTCTGATACCAAATGTTGGAACTTGGGAAGAGAGGAGAGCTTCATCATGGAGGTGAGTGAGAACACATGAGATATAGCAATGGGTGTTCTATTCATTGTGAGAGGGAAGTCCCTCTTTTATAGAATTGGAGAGAGGGTGGCCTAAATCAATGGCACCTCTCCTACATCAAAGGAGGTAGCTCCTAAATCATAGGAACTCCGTAATCATAGGCACCACCCCATGTGGGGGCCTTTGCATTACATCATCACCTGTGTCATGGTCTATGGCACTAAGTCTTCCTCTTCTACACACACACACACACAACCATATGACTGCTAGTGGATGCACACATGCTCCTAGCAAGCCCTTAATCACACATATCCCAACACTTATGCTATCTGTTTTTGTAATAAAAGTATAGTTCTTTTTATAATGACCATACATTGTTAAGCATGTTTATATTGCAAATATTTTTCATTTATATAGCACTAAGGTGCCCACAAAAAGCACAAGTACAAGCCCTAAAAATTGAAGAGATAGAGATTGACAAGGTGCTACCACAATACATGACACCTTCAAAATCTATAGTGGATGATTGGAAGGGAAATCCAGTCCTCACCATTGACATGAACAATGTGTTCATGCTGGCTTTTGACCCTAGGATGGCAATCCTCTCAATTATAGCTTAAATGATGTAGATGTTATCAATGAAGTTGGCATGAAGCACTATGTGTGGAAGTAGGAAGAGGTGTTTTTGGCTATAGCAAGCGCATACGCTTTGGAATTCTTGCCAATGTAGAATGTAAGTTGAGAAAATGATTTCCAAGAGCTATAGGTTGGTTGTCTAGTTGGATAGTACAAGTAAACTACCTCTAGTACTTGCGAAGAACTTTCTATACTACAAAGTGCTTTATAAGCTTCATAAATTGCCTTAGAGTACATCAAGAAAATACTTTACAATACATTATGGTATTGCAAAGTACTTATAAGTTTTTATGTTTCTTTCCAAGAACTATAAAGTGGCTTAAAGTACTAAAAAGTTGTTTTTTTAAATAAAGTATTGAAAAGATTTTGGACAACCTGTTAAAATATTCAAAGCTTCATGGACTCAAAACAATTGGACATACATTCTACCCAATGTCAAAGACACGTCATATTGTAGCTATAATTATGGAACTTCTAATTTATGATGTTGCAAAATTGGAGAAGTTTGTCTTTGCTAGAATATAGCTATAAAAATATGCACTTAACTACTTGATGAAAGGCATGTTGTTATACATATTTAGATTTTCTTCTCCTAGTATGGGCTCCATATGAAAGTTGATGGCCCGCACTAGGTGTGCATACATGAGAACTGGAGGTTTGTTGTGACAAACATCTCCCACACATTATCATGGACTCTCTCATAATGGTATCCTGTAACTACTAGCAATCTAGTAGCAAGAATGTTGGCCCAATTATCCACCATCACACCCTGGGTATTATGTCCTTTTCCTTAGAGCACTTAATAATGTAAATTTCTTCACCTTGCATCCCATTGCTTGACACATTAATAGCAAAGTTCTCTTCCTCACATAATGTGTCACTCAAGGCATTTGGGTGAGTAGCATACATGGGTATTAGCACCCTCTTCATCACTAGAGCTATCATATGATTCTTCACCATGACCAATGGGCACAAAGTATGATATTGCCACCTTCATTATTTGCCTTATTCTTGCATTTTCTCCATTTTCCCTACATACATGGATGGATCACAAAAGCAAGAGATCATCCTACATCTCAAGTCACATTTATTTATAGCTAAATATCTATTAACAAAATGCATGGAGCATGAAAATGCCACACACTTGCATTCCCATTGATTATCTCTCTATACTTCATCCTCCTTGATTTCCTAAAAGACTCTGTTCACCTCACTACCACAAACGTTGGCCCTTAGAAAATTCACAACATCAACCACATACTTCAAAGTCCATCAATTTGGTTTTAGCTATTCACATGTAATCTCTCTCTTAATGATAGCCCTAGCTCTATTGTGTTCTCCTTTCCCATGACCTAAAGCTAGAAAGCTCCATCATATCTATTCTACTTATGTAAAGTGCCTAGCATCAAAGTAGAAAGGGTGCTTGGTTTTAAACTGATCTATACATCTGTCTAACCACACCAAATGATGTTTTAGTGCAAAGAGCATGATGTTTAAGCCACTGGTCATGTAGATGAAAACAATGTTGCACAAAGAGCGTGCCATGTGTCTTGTCACCTAAAATATAAAAGTGGAAGTTTTTCTAATATCACCTAAATTATCTACCCAAAATATATATATTTATCTATCACCTAAATTAGAATGCACATATGTTACATGCACTAGGATGGGAATTTGATAATTATACCAGTGCATGGACTATATTTCATTCTAGTCTTTAAAAGAATAATAACAAAGTCAATTACTAAGACCACAACATTGCATGGAAAATTCTCGATACAATATCTATATTATTGAGCTCGCCACTTGCAAAGAATGAAACTCTTACTCTATTGTGTAAATGATATAAATTACTACACTTCATCTATTGCACCACAATACCCTTTCACCTTTCTTTCCTCCATCTTCATCAAGTTTGCATGTCTCTATATCCTGAAAGAACTTCACCGTAGGGAAGAGAAAGTAATTATATATTGTCTCATTAAGGCATAGTACCATTCTTCTTGTGCTACACTCACCACACATCCCCATTAAGAATTCATAACTAAGGAATAATGTGTCTACCATTTTAGGGCATAGCAAGGATTCACAAAGAGTTGCAACGCTATTGTAGATAGATTGTCCATCTTTACACATAAAATTGCTCGTGCCCTAAACACAAACATAGTAGGCACATGCATGTTGTCTTATGAACCCCAATGTATTTTTGTTACATGTAATTGAATGATTCTTTCAAGAACATCATTTGCACATGTGAAACACATCAACAAGTATATCGATCCTTCAACTTGAGCACAAAAATAGGCTTGAGGCCTCTAAAGCATCTTTGAGAAATCTTGATGTGCAGATAGTGGGCCTTGAATATTTTAAATAACTCCACTTACCACAAAACAAGGTCATTAATGCACATGATTTTAAGTATTAAAGTGCTTTTGTACCATCATTGTACTTCTATGGACAAGTACTAGTTAATAGTACTTTTAGACCACTAACTACCATCATGTAAGGACCACTTAATAGTACTCTAGACGACTTCGAAGTACTTAGGGACCAGCTAGTAGTACTTCAGCACCACTTAGTACTTAATAGTACTTTTGACCACTTAGAAGTACTTTAGTACCACATATAGTAATTCTAACCACTTAGAAGTACTTAAGGACCACTATGTAGTCCTTGTATCTAAGAACCCCTTAAAAGTATTCTTGGATAACTTAGAAGCACTGAAAGACCATTTAATATTACATATGTACCACTTACGAGTACTTAAGGGCCACTTAATAGCACTTCAAAGCCACTAAAGAGTACCTTTGTATCAATTAATAGTACTTCAAAACCACTTCATAGTATTTTGGACCACTTAAAAGTACGTAAGAATATCTTAATAATACTTTTCAGCCACTTGGAAGTACTTAAGGGCCAGTTAGTAGTACTTTAGGACAACTTAGAATTATTTAAGCACAACTAAATAGTACTTCTAAACCAGTTAACAATAGTTTTGTATCAAATAATACTTCTACTGGACCACTTAAAAGTACTTAGGGGTCACTAGGAAGCACTTAAGAACATCTTAATAGTTCTTGTGGGCTTCTTAGAAGTACTTAGGGACCACCTAGTAGTAGTTCTATCCCAATTAGTAGTACTTAAGGACCACTTAATATTGCTTTTAGCTCACTTAAAAGTACTTAAGAATCACTTAATAGTACTTCTAGATAGGATAGATATATAGGGGATCGAAGGGCTCAAGACATGAACTTTAGCACATGAAGCACATAACTTAGGCTCAATGGAAAATCGCATGGATTGCATTGGCTTTTGATGAAGTTCTAAAGATCACCCATTTCAATTTGGAGATAGCAATCTTCTTTGTCATCCTCTTTTCTTCTTCATCTTGTTCCATTGGATGTGGCTTTAGTGTATTGGGAATATCTATAAATTCATTAAAGGCCAATGTGCAAAACAAGCGATTTGCCACTGTGGCTAAGCTGAGAGTGCTATGTGAGTAGTACTAAAGAATAATAATAACACCAAGTGGTACTTGAGGAGCATGTATAAGCACTCTAAGGGCAATTGATAGAACTTCAGGGTCATCTTGAAAATAGTTTTAAGTACTTGAAGAATAATAATAACACCAAGTGGTACTTGAGGAGCATGTCCTTTGCAAATGACTCTAGAATTAGTTTTAAGTACTCTAAGGGCAATTGATAGAACTTCAGGGTCATCTTGAAAACCATTCAAGATTTTGAGAGTTATTAGAAGTACCTTACGATGACCTAAATAGTAATTTTGAGCAATTAGAAGTGGTTCAAGTCCTTTGCAAAGGTACTCTAGGATCAAGTACAAGTTTTATGTGACCACTTGGAAGTACTTGGTGTAAAAGTTCTTTAGAACTATTTAAATTACTTATACATGCTCCTCTAGTAATTTACAATGGCCCTAAAGTACTTTTAAAAAATCTAAAGTACTTTTAGGTGGTCCCACAAAATAGTAAATGGCACAAAAGTTATTATAAGTATTCTCAAATGAGATAAAATTTTCCCAATTGTACTTATAAGTATTTTAAATTGATAATAAAGTTGTGCCAACTGGTACTAAAGTGCTTGAAGTGCTTCAATATCAATTTAAAATTTTTACAAGTCCTTTTATGCCATTGAAAGTCCACTAAAAAGTGCTTCATAGCTATTGAGATTACTTTACGGCAAGTGTAAAGTACTTTAGGACAATGTGTGAGGGCTTTAGGACCACTTGGAAGTACTTTAGGACAATGTGTGAGTGCTTAAGGACTACTTGGAAGTACTTTAATACCACTTTAAGATACAAGTTCTTTTCTGCTATTGAAGGATTTGTAGCACTACTTGAAATTGCTTTCGATATGTTGAAAGTATTTTTGGAGTGTTGTAAAGTACTTTAAGTCTACTTTATACAAGTTTAAGATTGTTTTAAGGTGCTATAGGACTGCTTTCAATTTTTCTTCAATGAAAGTAGACTTGAGGCTCATTAAGAAAGTGTATGGGAGGATTTATAAAAGCATGTCTCCCCATTCTCTTGTGGCAAACATCTTTTTTGTTGGTGGGGAGGGCTTGAGTCTCCGATGTCCAAATTTCAAAAACAAGATCTTGAACTTGTGTGTGATGATGGTACTTAGAGATTGTTGTATATGGCTTTTTTTGTAGCAATAGCTCCATACTCTTCTATTATAGGAAACATTGGTTGCATAGAGGTTTCTCTTGTGGTGAATAACTAGAACCTTTGCCATCTTCTCTAAGCTAAAATTTTTTTTGCTAGTTGGCATTTTCGTTGAAACCATTACCATTAAATACCATCATTAGAGATGACCTCTTCAAGAAAAGCTCATCTTTTGGTTGGGGCACTTTGATTTGTGACAAGGTGTTGCAAATGTTGGCTAGTATACTTCCTTTGTAACCCATTTCTTTAGGTTAAATATCATTAAATAGGGATGAAGGAGGAGTTCTAGAAATATTTCATTATGAGTAGCATTGTCGAGGCCATTCATCTGCTTGTATCAGGAGTTAGCCACACTTCTACAAATCTTCTTTCTTTCCTTTTCTTGATGGGCCTATTCTCCAAAAATAGCCATGTCTCCATTTACTTGCAATCCTACGTTGTGTAAAAACTAACCTTCTCTCGTTGCATGCTTATCAATATTCATCTGGAAATGAGGTGAAAGTACTACTTGACCAGTGTGACCCTAACAATCCATAATCTACAAGTTTCTTTGACCCAAAAATATTAGGAACACAAGGAGATAAGTGGAGGGGGAATAAGATCGAAAGATCTCATGAATGTACCACAATCTTGTGAGCCACAAGGACAAAGATGAAGAAGCCAAGAAGAGGTGTAAAAGAGAGAGGTGGAAAGAGATGAAGAGGTGTTGGGATGTGGAAAGAGATGAAAATCATGAGGTAAGAGAGGGCAGGGTATTTGATCATGTTGTTGCAATAACCGAGCAGCCAAGCACTTCTTTGTGGCATTGCAGGTTGGGGCACATGAGTCAGAATGGAATGAAACTCTTATACCGTTTGGGTTATGTACCGCATTTGAGTTTCTCTGATTTTGAATTTTGTGAGCACTGTCTCTATGGGAAGTAGACTAAATCAGCCCATAAAAGAAGGGGAAAGAAAGAGTTTGAAAAGCTTGATTTGGTGCATTCAGACGTATGTGGTCCCATGCCTACATGGTCATTAGGCGGGGCTGAATACTATGTGACATTCATTGATGATGCAACTAGGAAAGTGTGGGTTTATGCTGAAGCTCGGAAGAGTGATGTGTTCCAGGTATTTCAGAAATGGCTGGCCTTGGTTGAGAATTAGTCAGGTAGAATGCTTAAATGCCTACGAACTGACAATGGTGGAGAGTATATCTCTCATGGCTTTCAGCATTTCTGTGATACACGTGAAATTAAGAGGGAGCTCACATCCCCTTGTACTCCATAGCAAAATCCAGTTGCACTCCAGTTGCAGAAAAGATGAACTGTACCATTCAAGAAAGGTTGCAATGCATGGTTTCCAATGCAAGTCTTTCTGGTGGTTTTTGGGCTGAGGCAATGAAGACTGCAGTGCATGTGATCAATAGATCACCTAGTAAGAGTTTGGAAGGTGGTATTCCTGAAAAGGCATGGAGTGGCAAGAAGCCCTCTTACTCTCATTTGCGTATATTTGGGTGTGAGGCATATGCACATGTGCCAAAAGATCTTCGAAAGAAGCTAGATCCTAAGTCTAAGAAATGCATCTTTCTGGGTTATGGTGAAGATGGAGAGATGGGCTATCATCTCTGGGATCCAGAAGCAAAGAAGATCATACGCAGCCGTGATGTAGTCTTCAATGAGAAGAAGATGCATAAGGCACCGATGAGGGATGTGGAAATGAGGAGAATCACTTTCCAGGATGTGAATCCACCTGCATATGTTGATAGACAACAAGCTGTCCATGCACCAAATGTGCAAGAAATGGTACCACCAAGTACTCCCACAGGTATACAATCAAGGGTAGATGATGGATCATCTATTGGTGGAAATGATGAGCCAAATGTGGCTGATATGCAGGTGGGACAACAAGCTGAAATGCCCTTGAGAAGATCATCTAGAGTGTCTAGACTGCCTGATAGGTTTGTTCCAGGGGTAGACTATGTGATGCTTACTGATTGCGGGGAGCCTTCTTGCTACAAAGAGGCTATGATGTGCAAGGATCAATGCAAGTGGGAGTATGCTATGCAATCAAAGATGAGTTCACTTATGAAGAATAAGACTTGGGACTTGGTTTCTTTGCCACATGGAAAGAAAGCATTGCCATGTAAATGGGTCTACAAAATGAAGGTCACAGGTGATGATGTGCCTAGGTACAAGGCCCGTTTGGTCGCTAAAGGGTTCAAGCAAGAGAAGGGTGTGGACTTTGATGAGATATTCTTTCCGGTTGTGAAGATGACCACATTAGATGCATGCTTGGACTAGTGGCATTAGAGGATATGGAGCTTATGCAGATGGATGTCAAGACAGCTTTCTTGCATGGGGGTTTGCATGAGGAAATTTACATGGTGCAGCCGGAAGGCTTTGAAGAAAAGGGCAAAGACCATTTAGTTTGCAAGCTGAAGAAGAGTCTCTATGGTCTTAAGCAAGCGCCTAGAGAATGGTATTAGAAGTTTGATGCTTTCATTCGGTCCCAGGGTTTTAGAAGGAGTGAAATTGATCACTGCCTCTATACTAAAAGGGCTAAGGATAATAGCCTGATAATCTTAGCACTATATGTAGATGATATGCTATTGGCTAGCAAGAATACTTATGAGCTAGATGCATTAAAGGCCAAGTTGCATGATGCCTTTGATATGAAGGATTTGGGACTTGCAGGTCATATTCTTGGTATGCACATCATGCGTGATCGGAGAAGGAAACTCCTTTGGCTTTCACAAAAAGAGTATGTTACAAAAGTATTGCAGCATTTCAATATGGAGGGGGGGAAGGCAGTGAGTACTCCATTGCCTCCATATGTGAAACTGAGTCATACAGATAGTCCCAAATTAGATGAGGAAAGGGCCATGATGGCCAAGGTTTCTTATGCATCAGCAGTTGGGAGTCTTATGTATGCTATGATAGCTACTAGACCAGACATTGCATTTGCAGTGGGAGTTGTTAGCCGGTATATGGCTAATCCAGGAAAGAGGCATTGGGAGGCAATTAAGTTCATCATGAGGTACATGAAGGGTACCAAGGAGATGTGCATCTGCTTTGGTAGAGGAGACATGTGTGTACTTGGGTACACGGATTCAGACTATGCAGGGCATGTGGATAGTAGGAGATCCACTTTTGGTTATGTGTTCACCTTTGCACATGGTGCAGTGTCGTGGATGTCTCGCGCACAGAAGTGCATTGCTTTGTCTACCATAGAGGCTGAGAATGTTGCAGCCACAGAGGGTTGCAAGGAGGCTATATGGCTTGATCGGCTAGTGGGAGATTTGGGGATTCATACAGGTGTACCGGCATTGCAAAGTGATTCCATGAGTGCTATTCAGCGAGTATTTAGCTAGCACGGAATTCGGTCTTTCATGCAAAGACCAAACACATTGAGGTCAGGTACCATTTCATTAGGGAGGTACTTGAGGACAAGCGCATAGAGCTTGTCAAGGTTCATACAGATGATAACCCTATAGATATGCTGACGAAGAGTCTACCTAGTCAGTGGTTTGAGTATTGTCGTGTATTGATGGGCATTGGATAGTATGCTCACTGGTTGTTCTCCCTTAAAGGCACATTGTCCTTTAAGTGGGAGGTTGTGGGGGCAAAAGGTAACTTTTCCTTTACCCTAGTTATGTACAATACTCAAACACATATATAAATGAATGAAAAAGAAGATTAGGGTGGTTCTGCATGCACCAAAACTTGTGTGGCTCTCTGTTTCTCTCTCTCCCTCTTCCGTTCTTGCTTCCATTGAGAGCACTCTCAAAATGGAGATGCTTTCTTTCATCAACAAGGGTGGTGAAGAGCAGATGAGCACAATTGAGTTTGGCAAGAGTGGTAGTGAAGACAAGCTCATCATTTCAAAGTAGCAGTAGGGAGGGGAAGGTGTTAATGAAACTATTTGGTAGTTTCCCTATAGATAGTATGATTTGAATGAGGATTACCTCAAGAAAGGATATGGGGGAGAAGACCGAAAGCCAAAAGCTGTAAAGCAGAGAGAGAGAGAGAGAGAGAGAGAGAGAGAGAGAGAGAGAGAGAGAGAGAGACTAACTACCCACCACTACTCTGACAATAGCCATCCATGATTCCTTGAATAGCTTTGCTCAATAAAACAAATAAGGAAAAGTTTGAAATAACTGTCTTGACTCCCCCACTGCTTGAACCTTTCATGATTCCATGACTCTAAATTTACTAGCTCATATGTCCCCCTTCCCTTCCATTAGCACTTCACAAAGGAATATCAATGACACCACTTTTTCAACCACCTTACCATGCTTTGAACCATTTATTTTCACCTTGAAATTTATTTGTGGATTCTTGTATAGAAGCCCATTTTGGATGCAATTCCTTGCTTGAAATGAAAGTTAAAAGATAGTAAGGATTTTTAGGTTCCCATTTTGTGTGCATTTTCACATGAAGGATATCTTCATCACTATCACCTGTGATGATCAAATCATCAACATAAATGACAAGCAACATAATGCCTTTCTCTATTTTCTCACATAAAGTGAGAAATCTGCCTTGGAAATTTTGAAAGCCAATAGTGACAAGATACTGTCCTATCTTGTTAGACCATGCTCTGGGTGCTTGCTTCAAGCCATACAAGGCTTTCTTCAACCTACAAACAAACTCAGGATGATGAACAGCATGAACATAACCTGGTGGCTGCTCCATATAGACATCTTCTTGCAAATCACCATGCAAGAAAGCATTCTTTACATCCATTTGATGTAAAGACCATCCCTTTGATGCCTTCATAGCAATGACTACTCTTATGGTTGCCATCCTTGCAACCGGACTGAATGTTTCTTTATAATCAATGCCATATGTATGTGCATTACCCTTGACAACTAATCTTGCCTTGTATCTGTTCACAGAACCATCTGCATTGTGCTTCACCTTATAAACCCACTTGCAGCCAATTGCATTCTTGTCTTTAGGCAAAGGCACCAATTTCCATGTAGCTTTTGCTTCCAAGGCATCCATTTCTTCAACCATGGCTTTCTCCCATTTTTCTTTTCCCATGGCTTGCTCAAAAGAAGTGGGTTCTAGTTCAAGGTTCTGGTTCACGTATCACTTTGAGCATATAGGCATAGTGAATGGCTGTAAATCCATCATATTTCAGCCTATCCACAGGATACCTAGCTCTGGTAGACCTGTGCAAAATAGGCTCACTACTAGGTGCTCTCAAAACATCCCTTGGCTTCCTTACTCTAGGTGTAACAACAGAAGGAATACCCAACTCATCATCAAGGCTCTCTTCTGAGCCACTAGATTCACCATTCACATAAGAGTGACCTGCATTCACATCAACCACGGGCTGATCTACTTTCTCTTTTCCTTTTTGTGATACTTGCATACCACTATCTACATTGCTTTGAGGAGATCCTCCTGATCTCAATCTGCTTATCCATGGTGAAGTATGTGAACCACTACTAGAGGACACTATAGGTCCACTAATATTTTGTGATTACTGCTGTGAATTTTGTGCAGCATTACCATTTTGTGCATCTACATCATCAATCACATTTATTGGTTTATACCAGCTGCTTATCTCATAAAAAACAACATCTCTGCTCACTCTAAACTTACGAGTAGAAGGGTTATAGCATCTATACCCTTTTTGCTACAGAGAATAACCAATAAAGATGCACTTCTCAGCTTTTGGAACTTGGATCTCAACTTATCTGGCACATGAACATAGGCAATGCAACCAAAAACTTTCAAATGAGAAATACCTAGTTTCCTACCAGTATACCTCTCCTCTGTCATCATGCCATGTATTGCTATAGTGGGAGTCCTATTCATTATGTAGACTGTTGTAGCAACTACTTCAGCCCAATAATAATCTGGCAGGTATTTTTCATTGAGCACGGCACGAGATATCTCATGCCTGTTTTTCCTTTCTGCAAGTCCATTTTACTGTGGGGTATGACTGCATGAATATTGCTGCTTTATGCCATGCTCTTGCAGGAAACTTGCAAACTCATTTGAGAGGTACTCTCCCCCTCCATCTGACCTTAGGCATTTTATTTGCAAGCCTGTTTCTTTTTCAACCATAGCTTTAAAAGCTTTGAAATGCCCTAACACTTCACTTTTCTTTTTCATAAAATACACCCAAACTTTTATGTTGTAGTCATCAATAAAAGTGACAAAATAATGATATCCTCCAAAAGATCCAGCTTTAGTAGTCCACACATCAGAGTGGATTAATTTCAATTGCCTCTTACTCTCTTGAACATGTTTAGGAAATGGTTTCCTTGCCTGTTTTCCAAATTGACAGGCTTCACGTACCTTATGCATTTCTCCAACCTCAAACTTAGGCAATTCTGCAACAATATTTTGGGCCTGCATTAATTTAAGTCACTGTACATTAACATGACCAATGCGTTTATGCCAGATATCAATATCTACAACTACATCGGTCCTATGTGTAAACATTGTTGCACTCAATTCAGGCATGTCCACATCCAACGTAAACATCCTGCCCTTCTTCTTCCCTTTTGCTATCGAGCGACCTTTATTTTTTATATCCTCAACAAAGCATCCATGAGGATTAAATCTGACCTGCAAGCCATGCTCAACCATTTGACCAACAGAAATCAGGTTCTTGGTGATATTCGAGACATGAAATACATCAGATAGGTATTTCTTTTTTTAATTCTGCATAGACAAAGGAATTTTACCAATCTGCGCAATAGGATGTGCAATATCATCAGCAGTCTCCACAAATCCTGGTCTTTCCATTTTCCTTGCATCTTGCATCCATTATGCATGACCTGTCATGTGGTTTGATGCACCCGAGTCAACATACCACACATCATTGCTTTCTTCTGCACTTGTCATAGAATTGGTCATGTGCTGCACCATAAACAAATGCTCATTTCTGTCATCACCCTGTCTACTGGAGGATGCATAATTGCCTTACTGCAATTTTCCAGTCATGATGTCATTCTGCTTTTTATAGTAGTCTGTAACCATATGACCCATTTTACCACAATAGTAGCATTCAACATTGTTGTTTGCATTTTGGCCTCTCTGCCATCCACCACGACCTCTTTGGCTCCCCCTACCTCTAAAGTTACCACATCCTCCTCCATAGGACTGGTTTCTTGAATTTGTTGCATATTCTGATTTTTGCCATGGCCTCCAAATCGGCCTGCTCTACCTCTGCCTCTACCTCTTCCAGCATTTGAGTAGAAGATAACTTCTTTTGAAGTTCCTCCTGAAGAAGATGCACCATTATTTCTCTGCTCTTCAGAAATTAGAAGAGCAATCAACTCCTCAAAATCAGGAAAATTCTCACGGATGGCAATGGACGTCTAGAATTGTGCATAATCCTTTCCTAGACCATTCAAGGTCACAAAAACTAAATCATCATCTTCCACTAGCGACCCAATAGAAGCAAGTGCATCTGCAATCTTCTTCACCTTCATGTGGTAGTCATTGATGCTCATATTTTCTCTTTGCACATTATGCAACTCTCCTGCTTGAGCTGCACTTTCCTGGCTTGCGTATTTGTGCTATACATTTTTGTCAAAGTATCCCACGCCTCCTTTGGCATGCTTGCATCCTGAATATGCACAATCATAGAATCTGAAATACTGATAGACAACTAGTACATAACTTTTTTGGCTCTCTCATGCCAGCCTTTAAATGCCTACAACTCCTATTGATTGGGAACATTAGGAATAACTGGTTCTTGTTCAGCTCCAGTAATGAACTCCCAATAGCCTTTTCCCTTAAGGAAATTCGTCATTCTAAACTTCCATGCTTGAAGTTGTTCTTGTCAAGTTTTTCAATGACAATCTGCGAAAGAGCATCAGATGCCATTATAGACACTTGCAAAATATTATGTGACTGCAAAAAAACACAACTTCTGCCTCACAAGGGCAAATCTACAAAACTGATGAGAGTGGTATTTGACCACACAGTTACTTCCTAGTGATGATTATGCATCAACAGGCAATAAGAATGATTCTGTCACTCCCAATATCTCTGCGTACAGGCATATAATGTAATTTTTACGATAACTTTTCACTGATTTACAGAACAGTGGTCGCACAGCAAAAATAGGGCACTTTCCTAAGTGCTATGGAAAACTTCTGCCACCAAAACGGGCCCCGAAATTGCCTTGAATCAAAAAAATAATTTCACCAAGGGCTTTACCTCCTCCCGTAGCATATACTGCCCTCTTGCCACACCGTGAAGGGTGTCCTAATCTGAGACAGTGCACTCTTGCACTTTCCAGATGTGCTACCTATAGAGATTTGCTCCCAAACTCAAAAAAAAAAAGGAAAGCAACATTGATCCTCTTACTAGGACACCGTGAACTTGGTTTGCTTTCTTGAGCTCCTTACCACGAACCGAGCTCTGATACCATGTAAAGAGAGTGGGAGAGAAGGAAGGAGTCTCACTTGCATCTTTCTCACATACACAATGGGGGAATATACACAAAGGTGGAGGCTGAAAACAGTTTTCCTCTTCTTAGTTGTGAAAGCCAAAAGAACTCTAAGTACAAAAGAATAGGTGAACCCTATATGTGGGTCTCAAACCAAACTCAGCTAACTAAGGTGGCATACTAACTAAGCCACTAACTAGAGTACGTAAAGATAGCTATCATCCAACTATTATTCATGGGCGGTGTACCAACCGCATCTACAGCTAACAAGTTGGTGACATAAATGCACAACGGTCACCCTGGCATAGCTCGATATCTCAACAATCTATTACTCCATGTCCTTGCATTCTAGCTCTCTTGAGACTGTGCTAAAAATCTAATTGATATCCTTGTTTCCAATGTACAAAAATCCAACTTCAACCTCATTGAAGGTTGGATGAGCAACTAACATCAAGAGAAATGAAAACATAAATACAATTATCTACCTATATTATCAAAATTGGCCATAGGTGACCTTGGGTTTAGGATGGGATTTAGGGTTTAGGGTATAATGCTTAGGATATAGGGCTTAGGGTTTAAGGTTATGGTATAGGGTATAGGGTTTAGGATATAGGGTATATGATTTAGAATTTAGAATATAGGATATAAAATTTACGATTTAGGCTTAGGGTCTAGCCTTTATGGTTTGAGTTTTAGCGTGTAGGGTTTAGGATATAGGCTTTAGGGTGTAGGGTTTAGGATATAGGTTTTAGGGTGTAAGGTTTAAGCTCTAGGGTTTAGGGTATAGCATCTATGATATAGGCTTTTAGGGTTTATGATTTAGGTCTGAGGGTATGGGATTTAGGATTTAAGGTTTAAGATATGGATTTCAACGTTTAGGATTCAAGGTATAAGGTCTAGGATATAGGGTTTGAGGGTTAGGGGATAGGATCTAGGATATAGGGTTTAGCATTTAGCATATAGGATGTAAGATTTAGAGTTTCGGATATAGAGCTAAGGCTTAATAATTTAGGTTTTAGGGTATAGGGTTTAGGGTATTGGATTTGAGATAGTGTACGGTTTAAGATTTATGATTTAGATTTTACGATATGAGGTTATAGTTTAGGGTATAGGGTTAATCAATGAGTAAGCTATTTCTTAATTCCTTCCTTGCCTCATCTTGAGAGTGTGAACATTCTCCTCTCATTGCTCAAGGTGGTTTAAGCTAATAACAATAGCTTTGTCTGATGCTTCAAGCTATTGAACCTCTTTAAAGTCTTAAGCAAATTCACCATAGGCCTCTTGCAAGACCACTAGAGTACTTTGTGTTTCAAAAAGGATGGAGGGGCTCTCTGAATTTTGAAGAGCCACATGTGGGCATGCAACTCCACATGGCATTGAAATTCAACTATAGGGCATTGTGCTTGTCTCCCCATATTTTTCCTTCTCTTTCTAATATTGCATATTCTCATTCTCCTTGTATGCTCCACCTTGGCTACTCTCTATCCAACCTACATCCTTCCTATTCTCTTCTCGAGCTACATCCTTCTTGGCTTTACAGCTCTCTTGTAGCTCTTGCATCACTACCATAGAGTTCCTTCTCAACAACTGAGTGATAGTATCATCTTTCTCAATGTTTTATGTGTTCTGCATCTTGTAGTGCTTTTGGTAAAAGAAACTCCTTTTTTACTCTCTGAGTATCAAGGTGTGCTCTCGGTATTTCATGATTGGCCTCTACTCAGTTCTCATATGCTCTAGTGTCTTCAAGATGATGCTATAGGTACTTGACCTACCTCTTTGTATCTTCTCTTTTCAACTTTCCTTCTCGGCCATTTTTAAAGCTTCTCTAGCTTGGGCCTCAGTGGCCTCATCTTGACTTTGTGCATGCAAGGCCTTCTCTTTTGCCTCCACTACCATGGCCTGTACCAACTCCATTGTGGCCTCTGCATGCTTCTTAGAGGACCCTCTCTATTGCATTATCAATATTGCATGGGTGGCTTCTCTATGTAACTTCCTCATCTCCTTCTCATATTGGAAAGAGACTATAACCAAGCAAGTGCCCATCATGTGTAATCCAATTGTCGTGGTGTTAGGTGTCGTTTTCAAGAATTTTGCCATCCTTAAAAATTTTCAAGTTGTGTAGCACAGTCCTAGATATTGCTCTTCAGTAAGAGACCAATGCCCATTTAGTCACTTTACTACTACTTGGACCTACCAAAAATTCATGATTCCTCTCGTGTTAGAAGAGAAATTCCTTGTCTCCTTCAAAATAGCCTAAACATGTTCTAGCAAGCTTGAAACTATGACTCCATCATCTCTACTAATCTAAGCTTCAGGGAATTGATCTAAAATATCCTTTTTCCTCCACACTTCTCCATGTAACAAGCTTATGAACTACCTCCAAGAATGCTGAGCGCCTTTTCAATCATGCTTCCATCGATAGAATTTTTTTGATTATGATAGACAACAAATCCCTCCTTCATATTCACTTCTTTTGTCATCTTGCTAAAGTTGGCAAGATAACACATATTCGACATCTAAAGTTGGATGGGGTTGTGTCTCACGATGTCAAGATGAGAGGGGATGGATGGATGGCACGCTAAAGGGATCCATTGGGAAGAGGTTGGGTGGTGAGCTAGAGGGATCCATTGAGGAGTGGATGGATGGCAAGCCAAAGGGATCCATTAGAGAGGGGATGAATGGTGAGATAGAGGGATCAATTGTAGAGGGGATTGATGGCGAGTTTTGGAACTCGTTGTGTCTAGAGGGATCCATTGTGAGAGGGGATATAGGTTGCAAGTAGAAGCTATAGGAAGTTCAAGATGGTTGAGTGCAAGGGAGTGTGCAACGATGTAAGGTCAGCAATGCAAGGACGAATGCAGAGAGTGATATGGCTGAGTGCAAGGGAGTGGCCAAGGATGTTGTTAATTTAAGAATGTATGGATGATGACACCCATGCTTGCATGCACCACCAAGCTTGCATGCAAAGTAATCAATTAATTGGATGCAATTTTACATGTCAATATAAGAATGTAATGATGATTTGAATAGATTAATTCTTTAAAGTATTTTGAGTATGTTTGATCATTTATGTGCATGACAATGACAACCACCAGGCTTGCATGCACCATTCGGCTTGTGTGTGAGTATGTAGAGCTAACAGTTAATTACTAGTCATCTAGACTTAATTTAGTAGGCAAGCCATTGGGAATGAAACCACCTAACTAGCATGCATTAGACACAAGGGTGGTCGAATTAAGTGTGTTCAAAGGTTGCATCACTTTAAGAATATTATGATAGTTCAAAGTGCAACCACAATGAAAACTACTAGGCTTGCATGCACCATCGGGCTTGTGTGCATAGAAATTAGAGTGACCAGTTGATTACCCGCTGTCACCGACACTGAAGTTGGCAGCCCAACTGGTTGGCATGCATTGGATTGTGGATGCATAATTATTTAGAGATGCCACCGAGCTCGCATACATGATTAATTCGGGTCAAATTTAGATGATTGAAGGCAACTCATGATTATTTGGACATGCCACCAGGCTAGCATGTGTGATTAATTTGGCTCAAATTTAGGGAGCTCATGATTATTTGGATGTATGCATAAAAGAGCAATTGAAATCTGCTCCACACATTGCAATGGGTTATATGGAATTACTCTTCACCCTAGTCGTTTGGTAGGTAAATGATGCCACTGGGGCATATATGGCTTGTCAATATGGCCCTTGCCCTTAAAGCCCTTTGAAGGGCCTTTTGCCAAGGAAATCATAGTGATCAGGGCATGTGAGAGCTGTTGTTTCCACCAAACCCTCACATATTGACTTTGATTGATTGAAGGCCGCTTATGATTATTAGGAGAGGCCAATTGATCAAATGGCATTTGTTCAATTGGAAATTATTAGCTGATAATACATAGATATAGGTGTCAACATCCACAAAGTATAGCCGCCGCGAATGCAAGGTGATTAGTGATTAAAGGTGATCAGGCCGCATGATCTACTTCAACAGACAAGCTCAAGGAATTTGATCCCCAAATACATAAAGTCCAAGGATTATAGGCACAGGTTATACGTTCTAGCTAACACCAAGACCAAAGTGCACATTTTAGGTCCACGTCCATGAAAATAGCTACACCAACAAAAATAGCCATGAAAGGAGTACATCTCAAACTCAGGGAGTTTGATCCCAAAATATCCCGAGGCAAAAGATTGCAGGCAACGTGCAAGGTTACCGTTGAGTGCCTCGCAGAAGTTTAAGCCTTGCCACTCCAAGTTTTGAGCCGCGTTCATGGGGTTCGATCCCCAAATGGTTTAAGGCATGAGGGTGCTCAGGGAGTTTGAGCCCCAAATCACCTAAGCCTAGGAGGTGCGAGGCTAACACAAGCGCTATTTGGGAACCAGTTAGGACCAACTCCTAGTACTAGGTTTGTCCCAAGCGCTTTAATATGGTTAACACAAGTGCTATTTCTGCCAGTAGGGAGAGATAGAAAGAATAGCAATATTCCTCGGCACCCTACGGGGCCAAGAGCCTATGGTTGTAAAAGGGAAGGAGAGAGCTAAAAAGGAAAAGGGTTGGTCCTCCCTTCAAAAGGTGACTTGTATAAAAGGCCAAAGTGTTGACTTTGGTCTTCATTATTGTTTGCACAAGTTTGAATACAAGCTCCCTCTTCTCTTCAAGAGAGTGTTTTGGGTGTTCCCTTGTTTTCCATTGTAGTGCCCTTGTGTCTGCCACTCCATCCCCCTTCATTCCCCTCTTCCCTTCTCCTTCCTCTTCTCTTCTCCCTCTCCTTCCCTTGTCCCCTCTCCTCTCCCCTCTTCCCCTTCCCTCTTTCTCACATGGAGACACATTGCAACAATTTGGAGGCTGCTTGAGTAACACTTGCGGATGACTCGTGCTATGCATTGCTCCCACAAGGAGTAGCTCGGAGTGGAGGCTCCATCGGCATATCTTCAACATCCCCACAACATGTGAGTCACCACCAAGGCCCACAACATTTTTGGTGCCGTTGCTAGGGGCAAAAGGTATGCTTTTGCATTTGCACTTGTTTCCCTTTGATATCTACCCATTGCACAAGTCTTCAAGCCTAACTTGAAGCTTGTTAGTGGAGTTGTAGGACGAAAGAGAGGGAGGAAGTTAGAGTGTGGATGGAAAAGTAGGAAAATTGTTTTTTCTTGTTGGAAAGCCATTTGGGAGCATTTGAAGCTTGTCTTTAATGCTTTTAAGTGTTTCAAGTTGATAGGAACTTAGTGTGTGTGATTGCTAAGGAGGTTCAAACACCTCAAAAAACAACAAAAAAGATGATTCTTGCCAAATTTTGAAATTGTTTTGTGTTCTAGAACTCACCCTTCATTAAATTTGGCATTTTTGCTTCCAAAAAGTGTTTTTTCTTTAAGTTTTTTTCATTAAGTAGGTGAACTAGGTAGTGTAGCACCCCGCTAGCATAACAAATCCAAAACAAAAACTCAGAATCTTCAAAAAATCCATGAAAATTAGTCGGTGACACTATGTTTTCCTATCCCATCGAGTTGACACCATAGATGAGAGTGCTCTCAACGGAAGCAAGAATGGAAGAAGGAGAGAGAGAGACAGAGAGTCACACAAGTTTTGGTGGGTGCAGAACCATCCTAATCTTCTTTTTCATTCATTTATATATGTGTTTGAGTATTGTACATAACCGGGGTTAAGGCACAGTGACCTTTAACCCCCACAACCTCCCACTTAAAGGACAATGTGCCTTTAAGGGAGAATAACTAGTGAGCATACTATCCAATGCCCATCAATACACGATAATACTCAAACCGCTGACTAGGTAGACTCTTCGTCAGCATATCTGCAGGGTTATCATCTGTATGAACCTTGACAAGCTCTATGCGCTTGTCCTCAAGTACCTCCCTGATGAAATGGTACCTGACCTCAATGTGTTTGGTCTTTGCATGAAAGACCGGATTCCGTGCTAGCTGAATAGCACTCATGGAATCACTATGCAATGTCGGTACACCTGTATGAATCCTCAAATCTCCCACTAGCCGATCAAGCCATATAGCCTCCTTGCAACCCTCTGTGGCTACAACATACTCAGCCTCTGTGGTAGACAAAGCAATGCACTTCTGTGCATGAGACATCCACGACACTGCACCACCTGCAAAGGTGAACACATAACCAGAAGTGGATCTCCTACTATCCACATGCCCTGCATAGCCTGAATCTGTGTACCCAAGTACACGCATGTCTCCTTTACCAAAGCAGATGCACATCTCCTTGGTACCCTTCATGTACCTCATGATGCACTTAACTGCCTCCCAATGCCTCTTTCCTGGATTAGCCATATAGCGGCTAACAACTCCCACTGCAAATGCAATGTCTGGTCTAGTAGCTATCATAGCATACATAAGACTCCCAACTGCTGATGCATAAGGAACCTTGGCCATCATGGCCCTGTCCTCATCTGATTTGGGACTATCTGTATGACTCAGTTTCACAAATGGAGGCAATGGAGTACTCATTGCCTTCCCCCCCTCCATATTGAAACGCTGCAATACTTTTGTAACATACTCTTTTTGTGAAAGCCAAAGGAGTTTCCTACTCCGATCACGCGTGATGCGCATACCAAGAATATGACCTGCAAGTCCCAAATCCTTCATATCAAAGGCCTCATGCAACTTGGCCTTTAATGCATCTAGCTCATAAGTGTTCTTGCTAGCCAATAGCATATCATCCACATATAGTGCCAGGATTATCAGGCTACTATCCTTAGCCCTTTTAGTGTAGAGGCAGTGATCAATTTCACTCCTTCTAAAACCTTGGGACCGAATGAAAGCATCAAACTTCTGATACCATTCTCTACGTGCTTGCTTAAGACCATAGAGACTCTTCTTCAGCTTGCAAACTAAATGCTCTTTGCCCTTTTCTTCAAAGCCTTCTGGCTGAACCATGTAAATTTCCTCATGCAAATCCCCATGCAAGAAAGCTGTCTTGACATCCATCTGCATAAGCTCCATATCCTCTATTGCCACTAGTCCAAGCATGCATCTAAGTGTAGTCATCTTCACAACCGGAGAGAATATTTCATCAAAGTCCACACCCTTCTCTTGCTTGAACCCTTTAGAAACCAAACGGGCCTTGTACCTAGGCACATCATCACCTGTGACCTTCATTTTGTAGACCCATTTACATGGCAATGCTTTCTTTCCATGTGGCAAAGAAACCAAGTCCCAAGTCTTATTCTTCATAAGTGAACTCATCTCTGATTTCATAGCATACTCCCACTTGCGTTGATCCTCACGCATCATAGCCTCTTTGTAGCAAGAAGGCTCCCCGCAATCAGTAAGCATCACATAGTCTACCCCTAGAACAAACCTATCAGGCGGTCTAGACACTCTAGATGATCTTCTCAAGGGCATTTCAGCTTGCTGTCCCACCTGCATATCAGCCACATTTGGCTCATCATTTCCACCAATAGATGATCCATCATCTACCCTTGATTGTATATTTGTGGGAGTACTTGGTGGTACCATTTCTTGCACATTTGGTGCATGGACAGCTTGCTGTCTATCAACATAGGCAGGTGGATTCACATCCTGGAAAGTGATTCTCCTCATTTCCACATCCCTCATGGGTGCCTTATGCATCTTCTTCTCATTGAAGACCACATCATGGCTGCGTATGATCTTCTTTGCTTCTGGATCCCAGAGACGATAGCCCATCTCTCCACTTTCACCATAACCCAGAAAGATGCATTTCCTAGACTTAGGATCTAGCTTCTTTCGAAGCTCTTTTGGCACATGTGCATATGCCTCACACCCAAATATACACAAATGAGAGTAAGAGGGCTTCTTGCCACTCCATGCCTCTTCAGGAATACCACCATCCAAACTCTTACTAGGTGATCTATTGATCACATGCACTGCAGTCTTCATTGCCTCAGCCCAAAAACCACCAGAAAGACTTGCATTGGAAAGCATGCATTGCAACCTTTCTTGAATGGTACGGTTCATCTTTTCTGCAACTGGATTTTGCTCTGGAGTACGAGGGGATGTGAGCTCCCTCTTAATCCCACGAGTATCACAGAAATGCTGAAAGTCATGAGAGAGATACTCTCCACCATTGTCAGTCCGTAGGCATTTAAGCGTTCTACCTGACTGATTCTCAACCAAGGCCAGCCATTTCTGAAATACCTGGAACACATCACTCTTCCGAGCTATAGCATAAGCCCACACTTTCCTAGTTGCATCATCAATGAATGTCACATAGGATTCAGCCCCGCCTAATGACCGTGTAGGCATGGGACCACATACATCTGAATGCACCAAATCAAGCATTTCAAACTCTTTCTTTCCCCTTCTTTTATGGGCTGATTTAGTCTGCTTCCCATAGAGACAATGCTCACAAAATTCAAGATCAGAGAAACTCAAATGTGGTACATAACCCAAACGGCATAAGAGTTTCATTCCATTCTGGCTCATGTGCCCCAACCTGCAATGCCATAAAGAAGTGCTTGGCTGCTCGGTTATTGCAACAACATGATCAAATACCCCTGATACATGTAAGGGATACAAAGTCCCACACTTGGCACCCCTGGCCAAAAGCATAGTGCCCTTCTGAATTTTCCAACTTTGAAAGCCAAAAGTGGTGTGAAAACCAGCATCATCTAGCTGACCCACTGAAATAAGACTCTTGGTCAACTTAGGCACATGTCTCACATGTTTCAAAACAAATGCAGACCCATTTGCAAAAGAAAACTTTATGTCTCCTGCTCCCACTATGTCACATGCATAGTCATTTCCAAGATGCACACAACCTATCTTTCCACTATCATAAGTGGAGAACCATTCCCTATGGGAAGTAACATGGAATGAAGCACCAGAATCCAAAATCCAATCCTTGGAATATGCATCATCTGAAGTGGTAAGCAACTCTGCAGATAAACTAGACATGAAGAGAACATCATTGTCACTATCATGTGTGACTGCATTGATCTCCTCGATCTTCACTTTTCCTTTGTCCTCCCTTGGACTCTCTTCCTTTTGATTTGCACCCCAATTTGCATTCTTTTTCTTATCCTTTTGCTCTCTTTTCAGCTTGTAGCAATCCTTTTTCATATGGCCCTTCTTGCCACAATGGTAACACTCAATGTTCCGTGCCCTGGATTTGCTACGAGACTTCCCTCTTTCTTGGGACTTCCCCCTGAACTGTGATCTGCCCCTTTGCACATTTAAGGCTGCATCCTGCTTGTTGCCATCCATAGACTTCCGTCTAATCTCCTCGGCCAACAAGCTACCCACTACATCATCAAATTTCAATACTCCACCAGGTGCAGAGTTACTGACAGCTGTACGGAAGGTATCCCATGAGGATGGCAATGAACATAAGAGAAATATTTCCTTAGTCTCTGCATCAAAATTCATTTTCTGAGCCTGAAGCTGGCTGAAAATAATATTGAATTCATTCAAGTGAGAAGCAATGGAGACCCCTTCCTTCATTTGCAGCTCAAACAACCTCTTCATGAGGTAAACTTTATTAGAGGCAGTTTCCTTCTCATAAGTGGCACACAGTTTCTTCCACAAATCTTCCGTAGTCTGCTCATTTACTACTGTGAAATAAACTGACTCTGCAAGATGAAGTCTAATAGTAGACTTTGCTAATGCATCCAACTCATTCCAATCATCCTCAGACATATCCACAGGCTTAGCTTCAATACCTGCCAAGGGTTTAATCTGCTTCTTTTGAATAAGCACATCCCTTATTTGTTCTTTCCACAAAGAAAAGTTTGTCCCATCAAACGTTTTAATGCTGAAAAACTCCTTTTCAGACATGGAAGAGGATGCCATGATGCGAATAAAGCAAAATCCCAAATGCTAGTGCCTGCAAGAGAGAATCGCACCAAATACTAGGTGCACCCAAATGTGTATGCCACAATAGAGTGAAATGTCACCAAAACTCAAAGCTCAAAGCATCAAAAGATGCATCTGACTCATGTGCATATACTATGCATCCATATGAGCAAATCTGGCCCAAAAGAAAATGCCAATAAGTGCCAAATGACTCAAGCATAAACACCGTCCACTGGCATATGCATCAATTATATCTCATCCAAGAGAGCATAGCACTATCAGTGCATCACCAACAATGTGTCAAAGCTGTCCCTCAGCATAAAATAGCATCCATGTGCAAAGCGTCCATAAAAAATAGCATCCCACAAGGCAATTTGGGCCTATCAGCGCATCCAACAAGGACCGCAATGCATCCAAATGGCCTATAAATCATCCATTGCAACCCAATGCATACCACGAATGAGCGCACACTGCTCACTGCAACCAGAGTGATCTGCATAAGGTATGCTCAAGAAATCATAGTCCCACGGTAATGAGCGCTACTAAAAATAGAACCTGAGATGCCTCAAAACATGGGTGCCATTGCATAATCGGACTCAGCAAGAAAATCTGCAAATATCTCTCTTCTGCCAGAACTCCAAAATCCCAACCGATGAGTGAGAAATGGGCCATGTGGCATAAATCTAAGGTTTCAAAACCTTAGAATGAAAAATGCATAACAGAGAGACGAAATCGAATACACAGAGATTTATAACTCTGAAAATCCTCCACCGAATCACACAAGAACTGATAGGTAGGGGTTTTTGGGCGTCCGGAACGCAATGGGACAGACGGTTTTGGAAACTGTGGTCTCAATCACTGGGTCCAACACACGGACTGAAAAACGTTTTTTGAAACAGAGCTGTTTGTAAACTCCACCGGAGTGCGAATGATGAGCAACATAGAAGTTATAGGACCTCTTGAGTCCACCGGAACTGACAGATCTGCAAATGGTTGCTCCAAACTTGAGTTCCAACACCCGGGCAAAAAACGCAGGAACTGACACAATGACTCAGAAATCCAATGAAATGATCCCAGATTTAGGAATGAAGTGTTTCCAGGCTCTTGAAGTAATGTGGACACCAAAAGCAAGCAATAGTTGCCTCTACAAGTCAATATGGAGTCTCTGTCATCGAACGGAACAGGGAAAAGCTCAAAAAACGACTTTTTCTTTGAAAGCTCTTAACAGGCTCTCAAAACCACTTCGTAAAGCCAAAGTGACTTTTCCAAAGGTTCCTCCAAGGTCTTTGCACACTCAGATGCAAGTAAAGTCACCCACAAAGCTTTCCATAGAGCTTCTCCTTCCTTCCACAGAGCTGCTGAGCTTCAAGCATTCACGCACGCTCAGCTAGATCACCCGGGCTCTGATACCAGTTGAGAGTGCTCTCAACGGAAGCAAGAATGGAAGAAGGAGAGAGAGAGACAGAGAGTCACACAAGTTTTGGTGGGTGCAGAACCACCCTAATCTTCTTTTTCATTCATTTATATATGTGTTTGAGTATTGTACATAACCGGGGTTAAGGCACAGTGACCTTTAACCCCCACAATAGAGCTATCGCATCGACTGGTGCGTTAACATTATCCTGTTGATCAAACCACATTGACTTGATGCCATAAAGCTATCCCACCGACCTCACTTCTGACCCTGACCTAACCCACCGCCCCGATTAAATGCGTGTCAGAGTTACTATCCACCGACTTGACAACCATTGACCCATCGCTATAGAGCTATCCCGTCGACCGTCACGATAACTCTGGGGTAGCCAAAGAATTAAAAAAATCCAGAACCTTAGTTCAGCCTGAGTGTGCTTGACTAGAGGCATCCCACATGCACTTGAGGTCCGAAAGAATTCTACCAAGGGAGCTTGTATCGAGAGAGAGTGCTTCGAGCTATGCTCAGCCCACCTTCCGCCCTAGTTGGGGATCCGGAAGCTCGATCTCTAGCCTCCATGCGTCAATAGGCCCATGACCAAAAACTCTATCTAGCTCCAATAAAACAGAGAGCTTGGATGAAATGATGCAAGACCCCTCGGGTCCAAGGGCATCCGAGGCCCCCTTCACAAGTGTAGCTTCTCCTAACTCGCCTGCAACTTCGGTTGCATCCAGGCTTAGAGGAACATTCGCCAACATGTTCAAACGCTTAGGCCGAATGGAGTCAACAGACATGGAGAACCCCTTTGCTAGCATGTTTGCAGGGAGAGAAGCTCAGCAACACCCCGCTCCCGAACCATAGACCGGGATAGAAACCACCTTCGCTGATCCAAGACCCTTCGTCTACGCAAGACCTTCCTAGTGGGAACACATGGATGATGAAGATCCATGGATGAGGGAATTCCAAAGGCAAGACCCCAGCCAAGGGGATACTAGGAACTTCCAAGGTGGAGTGCCTTATGAACCCCCAATAGCCCCGGTGCCACCAGCCTTCGTCAACTATGAAGCACCACAGTTTCCACCCTACCACCCATTGCATGAAACTAACGTTCCCATGCCCGAGGACCCATCTCCTCCGAGAGTCCATCCCTTCTCATCCATACCAGTTGCACCAATGAATGTAGACCTTGGCACATCCGTTCCAATGTTGGTACCAGCAACTACGTGGGTACCACCACTTGGGCCAGGCTTAAGGCCAGCCCTGTGTCTCGTTCGGTCCATAGCAACACCACCTCCACTAGCAGCCCAAATAGTGTTAAAACTGATGAGGCAATGCGCGTTTTGGTGAATGCTCTAGGAAGGGTGGCCACACCACCTCCACCCGCCCCAGTGTTTCCCGTACCGACGATTGCTGACGATTGCGAATCCCTTGAGGAGCTGACTCATAGCCATCTCCAAGCTAATGACCAAGTTCCTTGAAGAAGGAGACCCAATCTCCCACGTGGAGCGGTTTGAATAGATTTGCAAAGCTTTTGGTGCTCTCAGAGACCTAAAGATGGCCAATGCATTTAGTCTCAAACTGGATGGCAAAGCAGGCCAATGGTATAAGGCTCTCACCTTAGAAGAGAAGATCAACTGGGAGACATTGAAAAAGGCCTTTATTGTAAGCAGAATGATAAGGAATCCCTAAGGGATTACATCGCTAGGATCAAGCACCTCAATGCCCACTGTGAACTGTACGAGCAGATGAGCGATGAACGACTGTTGCCCTGCTTCCTTATTGGATTGGAAAATCGGAAGCTGTACAACCACCTCATGGTGATGAACCCTACCTCCTTTGATTTATGCAGCATGGTGGGCATCCGCATATGTGACAATATGATGGACAAGGCGAATTTGGATAAAGCCCCAAACCCCTCAGAAATAGCTCCATCGATTAGGTCTTCGAGTGTAGAAAAATCAAGAAGGAGACTAACGAGCCCAAGGACTTGGACATGAGTGAGCTGGCCTCTAATCTATTAGATCAGCTAGGCCAGCAATGGAGAATAGGAACCTTCAAGGAGGTGTCGAGAAACCCCCACTTGTTTCCATGGAGAGACAATGTCTGGTGTGGGGTATGCAATGGCAACCACCCCTCCAATGAGTAGCCACACCTAAGGGCAAGGCTGGCACTCTACTACACACACTGCCATAGGTGGGGAAATCATGATACCTCCCAATGTCAATTTTCGAGGTCCCTTCCCCAACCCATGTATCAAATGAGACCCCCATTAGCCTTAACGGCCCCGTCTAACCCCCTAATCACTCAAGGTGGCCCTGAGGCTAGTTCTAGCCAGTACAGAACTCAACCAAATCCATTACCACCACTCGTATTGGGTCCGCAACCCCCACTGCCTCATATAGCCCTAATCAATCAAGTGTTGGTAGAAGAAGTGCCCAACGACTGGGAAGAGATGGATCCTAATCACGGACCTCATGATTACTACCCCTATGAGGAGGGAAGTGGCACCCTGATCCACTACCTCCTGCCAAAGGATCAACAAGTTCTTGTATTCTAGACCGCCCCCATGAACACAAGGGCGAGAGACCTATACTCAATTGCTCGGAGACCCCCGCTCCAATGTTACACCTGCTAGGGTCCTTGTAGAGCAAGTGAATGCCCCTACCGCGAGATACTTCAAATCCTCCGGTCTCCTATTTCAAATGCCAGGGCCCACACTTCTTAAAGGATTTTCCATACAATGTACCCCTGCCGCCCCAACCACAACCAACCCCACCCCCTTATGTGTGGGGTGTGGAATCGAGCATCTATTTAGGACTATCCCACGAGGAGACCAACCACCCCAATCATCCCACCAAAGAGTACTAGCCTTAATCTGCTTAACATCGAGCAGGGCCATGTGGCCGTAGTGCCCCTACAAGTCATTACTCAGATGCAATCCAAGGCATTAGGCAAAGCAATGAAGAAGCTCAAAAGGAAGGGTAAAGGATCCCCATTGCCCGGCCCCAAGATTCCCCCACATCCCCTAGCTTGGTCCAAGAAGGCCATTTGAGTAGCTGATGGCTCTGACCAGGTGCTCATCCAAGACAGTTTTGATGAGGAGACAGCTACTCTTACCATCTCCTCTACTTCCAAACAATCTTCCACCCAGGGTGACCCTGAAGTTCCCTTGATCCTAGAGGTGAAAAATCTAGTGTGGGCTCAAGGCCTAGCACCCTCGCCCTCCTATAAGAAGACCTATCCCCCGACCCGGTCCTAGAAAATCAATACATAAAAGATGCCCAGAGCTTGGTACGAGATTGCCAAGAGAAGTTCAAGCATCGACTAAAGGCCAGTAGAGGGTTAGATACTATTCATCTAGGCCACCTGATGGGCCACCGAGGGGCGAAATCGCTCAAGGTGCCAAAAAGGGTGAAGGAAGAGGAACACCTTAGCTTCGAGTAGACAGAAGCTCCGTATCAGATGCAGAAGATGTTCCAGGAAGATCCAATGTTGCATAACCTTCCAGGAGGAAGGAGACCTGTATAGCTTCAAGGACACGTTGTCCATGGAGGAAGAAGCTTCACCAAAGCCCTACGATAGTGCCAGGTTGGCTGCCTTCCTATTGACAGAAGTGAAAATGATGATCGCTTCCCTACTAAGGAAATCCCATCCTATGGCGTGATCTATCCAATTGGATGAATAGACCGTTCTTACCTCCAGCCCCTGCTAGCCCTAACCCCAACCAATCGACACTAGAAAAGGGCAAAACCTACCTAAGGTTCCCATCAACAAGCTAGGCCAATACTTCGAGGGTGATGACACGAACACCTCCATCCCCATAGTCTATCAAAATCAAAAGTTTGAAGCCATCCTGGATGGGGGAGCAGGAGTGAGTGTCTGCACCAAGGAATGCTGGGTGAAATGGGGAAAACCAGCACTCGAGTAGACCCATCTAGTAGTAAAGTTAGCTGATGGGGGAACTGCCGAACCCCTAGGAGTGCTGACTGGCATAAACATTGAGGTATTTGGATTCATGTACCCCATCAGGTTCATAGTCATAAACTTCACTCGGTAGCCGAGATATGAAGCTATCCTAGGTAGGCTCTTCTTGTGAATGTTCGGACTCATACATGATTGGCATCATGATTGCAGCACAAGGAGCAAACCATGAGAGTGGACATGCACACCTACAAGGCCCACCCATTGTTAGGACACCTCTTTGCCACAAAATCTGACACCACTGCCCAAACCACCTCCGTAAAGCTATTCCAACCCTATGACAAGGAAGAGGATGAGAAGGAGTCTAACAACTTCTAGTATGCACCTCTCCCCGAGCCAAAATTCTCACAGAACTGGATGCATATCTTAGCCAATATAGATGTCCAAGAAAAAGTAGGATTTCAAATCACCACTCTAGAGCTAGAGGGTCTGACCTCGGTGGTTTCCCTAAGAATGTTTAACATGCTCAAACCTTGAGAGGTAAGCAAGGGAACCATGAGGGTAAAATCAGATCTTCATTGGCTATCCTATGTAGGTGCCACAACTACTCACCACGAGTTCTCCTCTAACTAGGGAAACATGGCGAGTAAGATAACCTCCCTCGTCGACTCTATAAGCGCAATGGAAGAGCCCCCTTCACGTCCCAAACCCCCTTGTATCCAAAGGGACAGCTAAGGCAAGCCAGGCTAAAGCCAAAAGGACCATTGCTCTGGTAGAAATAGAGGAGGAAACTGAAGATAAAGAGGACCTATGGCAAGTACCAGCACATTGCAAGGCCTACACGATACATGATTGTAAGATCTTCTAAAAGGTCTCGGGAAGATGGATGTTCTCAAAGGTGTGACAGGCCACGGCCCCAATCAAGGAGGTAATTCTAGCCCCAGAAGGGCAAGAACACCAACCTGTATTTGCCATCGATGACCTCACCCCCAATGAGGAGAATGCCTTAATAGCTCTTCTATAAGAGTACAAGGACTGCATGGCCTAGAAGTACACCAACATGAAAGGGGTGCCTGCCACAGTAGTACAGCACACAATCCCCATGCTAGATGATGCCATGCCGGTATGTCAGTACCCCTATCCTATGAATCCTAAATACGCACTCATAGTGAGGGAAGAAATCTAGAAACTCATAGATGCGGGATTCATCTATGAGATTGAGCATACAGATTGGGTGTCACCCATCATAATAGTCCTAAAGAAAAGCAAAAACATTAGAGTATGCATGGATTTGAAAAAGATTAACGCTGCCATTAGACGTGACCACTACCCCTTGCCATTCATGGAACATGTTCTAGAAAGGGTAGCTGGAAAGGAAGCGTATAGCTTCCTAGATGGATTTTGAGGTTACAACCAAGTGTCGATCGCCCTGCAAGATCAACACAAGACCGCCTTTGCAACCAAATGGGATGTGTATGCAGCCAGGGTGATGATATTCAGATTAACCAATGCCCTGCTTCCTTCCAATGGATGATGATCACGGTATTGAGGGACTTTGTGGAAGTCTTCTTGGATGACATCTGTGTGAACTCAAAGTGGGATGACCACCTCAAGTACCTCAGGCTCGTCCTTAAGAAATGCTGCTTATACTGCATATCCCTCAACCCTCTTAAGTCCCACTTTTGGGTCAAACATCTTGGGCCACATAGTGTCTCGGAATGGAATCTCTATGGACCATAATAAAATTAAACTCATCTTGGAGTTACCACCCCCCACCAATGCGAAGGGAGTCCAACAATTTACTGGCCACACGGGCTATTATAGGAGATTCATCTTGTTCTATGTGAACATAGCTTGCCAATTATACAAATTGCTAGTATCCTTTGAGTGGACCGAGGAATGCCAAACATCCTTTGAAACCCTCGAATTAGCTCTAGCCACCGCACCAATGTTGAGGCCACCCGACTGGAATTAAATATTCCATGTCCATATAGATGCCTCTAACTTTGCCATCAGTTGTGTGTTAGCCCAGCCCGGGGAGAATAATTTAGATTACCCGGTATACTTTGCGAGCTGCCAACTAAACAAGGCCAAGTTTAATACACTACCACCGAGAGGGAAGGTCTCGCCATGGTCTATGCAGTCAAGAAGTTCATGCACTACTTGTTGGCGAACAAGTTTGTCTTCTTCGTGGACCATCAAGCATTGCTATACTTGGTCAACAAACCTTGCATGACGGGACACATCACTAGAGGTGGATGCCGATCCTTCTAGAGTTCAACTTCACAGTCGCTATACGCAAAGGCAAAACCCACGTCCTGGCCGACCACCTATCTAGGATCCCGAACGGTGAAGCCCCAATGGCAGTAGAAGATGATCTCCCAGATGCTTCTTTCTTCTTCCTCGACATCATTCCCGAATGGGCCGTCGAAATTAGCCAATACTTGGCCAATGGATTACCCCTGGGCCAGGCCCTTAAGAAGGATAGAGACCGCAAATTGATTAAGGACGCAACGCCATATCAATTGATAGCCGACCAACTATATCGCATGGGAAAGGATGGCATCCTGCGAAGATGCATGTGTGAACATGAATACATCAATGTGCTTGAAGAAGCCCAATCATGAATCACAGGAGGTCATTTTGTCACCGTTGATGTTATAGCATGTAAAGTGCTACAAGTTGTGGTCTCTGGTGGCCGACACTCTTCGGAGACACGATCAAATTCATCAAACAATGCGACCCCTACTAGCGTATCCAAATCCCACACAAGTCAAACATGATGCCCCTGACGAGAATCCTGACCGACCAACCCTTCAAAAAATGGGGCATCGATTTCATTGGTCCCATAAGCCCAGCAGTAGCTAAGGGGACCAGGGCCATATACATCATCTTGGCCACCGATTACTTCACCAAGTGGGTAGAAGGAAGGGCCACAGTAAAGGCCGATGCAAGATTCCACCGTTAAATTCTTATATGAACAAGTCATTATGCGGTTCGGATGTCCATTGGAGTTAGTCAGTGATCGAGGAACTCACTTCCTCAACAAAATGATAGAAATCCTGGCTAGTGAGGTTATGATCAGTAATGCCAATGGAGTATGTAGTGCCTAGCCTTCGTCTTGCCCTGTTAAGGAAAGACTCATAGAGAACATGCTAGCAGAATGGCTAGTTGACCTCAAAAAGTTAGAAGAAACAAGGTTGCGTGCAGCCTACTCTCTCTGGGTAGAAAAGGCCTGATGTAAAAAGTGGTTTGACTGCAACCTCAAGAACAAGGACCTAAGAGAGGGAGATTCGGCACTCCTATACAGCGTTCGTAATACTAAACGCAAGCTTAAGTACCGAGGTATGGGTCCCTACCGCGTAGTTGAGATCACTCCCCAAGGGTCGTGCCGAATAGCCGCCCTTGATGGGACAAAAATGGATGGCCACATTAACGAGAGCAAATTGAAAAGATAATACGGCCCACTCACTCTCTCCACCCTTCAAGCCATGCATAGAGAAAAAGACCTCAAGGCCAAGGTGGCCAGAATGAAACGCTAGGCCATCGAAGAAGCCAGAATCTGTAATGCTAAGCTCCAACAGTGTAGGCAAATGACACTTCTCAAGGCAACGATTGAACAAACGCAACGAATGGATGATCTAACGATAGAGCCAGCCAGGTTGCTTGTTCAACTGCAGGTCCCGCACATGCACATCAAAGCACTCGTGGATCCAGGAGCGAGCCACAACTTCCTCTCTCGTGAGGTATGGGAAAAGTTACAGGTACCCCTAACCCTCACCGTCGCCGCTTCAATAAGAGCTATAAATAGCCAACTCCTACAAACTTTGGGTTTTGTGAATTTAAGTTTAATGGTTGTTCGCCAGGCAGTGGGGATATACGATTTTATGTTCTCCCCACAGAAGCAACCGAAGAACAGATTATATTGGGAAGAACCTACTACTATGTCGTGAACTATCAAATCGACTGGTGCACCCGGACTGCTTCGCTCACCAATGGTGGCCAAACGGCTGTAGTTTCACTGTGTGGACCAAGCCCTGCTTCTTCATTTTCACCCTCGCCGATCTACAATAACGAAGCTACACACCAGGGTGAATCGGGAGCCCCAGCCACCACCAACACCCCACCAAAAGTCCCAACTCGAAGTGAAAAGAAAGCTAGCCCCGTAGTGGTAAACCGGTGCCATTGCCCGCTCAACCGACACCACTATCCTCCACTCAGAAAATTCATGAGGAGCAAGTTCAAGATGCTATCCTCTGTGCCCAATGTCACCTCGATCGGACCTGACTCTCAAAGGATGTCATAGTAGCAGCAAAGAAGGCCCCAATAGCCCTAGGGATGCATCATCCAAAACCATAAGTTACCAGAAGAACACACCGCCAGCCCAACCTCATCCACTACCACACCCCTCCAACAGCTCAGTCAATACCAACCACTTGGGTGGCCAAGGCAAGAAGGTCGCCTGGGTCCCAAAATCGACCGTGCGAGCCTTAAAGTTGTCGAAGGCAGCAACATAAGAACCTATCTCCCCAAGAGATACAGCACCACAATAACCTACCGATGGACCAAATGAAGTAGGCCAGCCCCAAGGTACCAAGTATGCACTAGTACCACAAATACTCCGACTCAACACGTGTCGCCAAAAATAGCTAGGGAGCCCCGCAGGAACCGACCCCTCTTCTATGAAGAGTTACACAAGAACCTCCCTCTGGGGACAAACACTCGAAGGCAATGGCGAACGTACTCCCTCCGACAGTACCGTCCTACTCACAAAAGCAAGGGTCTGCACCAAGGGGCGGACTCACAAAAACCCGCTTCTCTCAAGAAGGTGCACCATGCCGCAACAACTAAGCCCAGCGCAAATGTACCCCTGGCGTCCAACATAAAAAACAAGCTGGACACTAACTCTACGTGGCTCCTTACGTGCTATGGAACAGTACAACATCCGCCTACACTGCAGTCCTCATAATCATCGAGTCCAGGTCTAGGTGAGTCAGTACCATAGGCATCTCACCCGATGTACCCGCAGCCCACTAGTCCCTGCTGAACACACCACACACACACACACACACACACGATCAACACTAGGTGATTAGAATTAGCTGTCCATTTTTGCATTTGTTCATCATCTTGCATGCTGACCTCACAATCACGCCCTCATCACACAAGTGCACTCTACTCACTCACTCTTTTCACCTCCCCTCCATTCTCCCTTCCTTTTACTCCTTTACACAATTAGTATCCCATCAGCCATCACCATAGAGGTATCCCATCGGTCATCACGATCCCAACATCTTGTCGGTCATCGCCATAGAGGTACCTTGCCGATTGTCACCATAGAAGTACCCTGCTGATCGTCATCATAGAGGTATCCCATCAGTCATCATGATCCCAACAACCCACCAATCGTCACCCAAGAAGAATCCCACCAATCGACGCCAAAGAAAGACCCCGCCGCCCCTCACCATCTCGTATCCCACCAATCCCGATCTTTGGCACATCCCAATGACTGTCGCCATTGACTTATTGCACCGACTGTCACCATCAACTTACCGCATCGATCGTCGCTCTCTATTTACCCTGCCAACCGTCGCTCTACCTGTATCCCGTTGGTCGTGGGGATGTGAAATCTATATAAACATGCTTATCCCGCTAGGTCATCGCCATGGCATCCTGCGAGATGTAGCAAGCTCAATCAAGACATGGTACGGGTAGCCTTCAACTTGCTGGTGGTCGACGAAAAGTACTCCGAAAAGAAAAAGCTCGACGCCCTCAAAATGGTCTGTCACTACTACGATCGCCACAAGAGCAAGGGCCACCTCCAGTTCATAGCCATCCACAAGCCCGAGGTGGAAAGACCAGCAAGAGCCTTGCAATGGCTCACACAAGTCAAGCACATGGACCATCATCAGTCCATCGTGCCAGATATCCTACTGCGCATGGTGGAGCCCCAGGAGACCAATTGGGCTGACTACTTTTGCAACCAAACGAGGGATGACCTTGGCACCCAATGGGAAGTAATCGGCAATCCCATGTTGTACATGTCGGTTTCTCTACTACTTGCAGCATCAGCATCTACCAGTCGGCTTCAGCCTAGTAGAAAAATCCACCACCGGGCCAGTACAAATAGAGCCAAAAGAAACAGAGGTGAAGTTTAAGAGGGCAAGGATAACACCCAGTATCACTCCAACCGTTCATGTGCAACCGGACACAAGTTAGTTGCTGGACAATATGAGGACTGCTAGATGCAAGAATTCATGCGCCAACAACTGCGACTCCAACAGGTGGATTCTCAAAGCAAGGGCAAATGGGTTCAGGAGAGGCCCATCCTGATCGAAGACCTCCAAGGCGATGAAACAATTGACATTAGCATCCATCCAGGAGTCGGAGCCACGCCGACCACCCCCGCTGCGCCCTATGTCTCAGCCTCCACAACCCCTCAGGAGACCACATCCTTCGCCACTGGCACCTCTTCCATCCATGGGCAAGCCTAGCAGAGGCCTTACAGTTTCGTAGCGTGCCCCAATTTAGGGCATTTGGTGGCTATAGCCACATGTCGGCCGAGTAGTTATCTTGTGCGGACCTGATGGAACAAAACCTTTTTGAGGCCATGGCACAGCTCCCACAGGTCGCCCACACAATTTTGCAAAGGAGGTAGGAAGAAGCCCCACAGCAGTCTCCTTCAGGCCCAGCTCTCTGTGCATGACAGCCAATCCATAATGGTTGCAGCCCAAGCCACAAGTCACATAGCGGTACAAAGAGCGGAGAAGTACCGAGCCAAGGCTGAGGAGTTTGAGCTAGCCATTACAAAGCTCAAAGACGAGCTCACCACAAGTGAATCCCTAGATGCTCATGGACCAGGTCGACAAGGTAGAGTCGAACCTCCGAACAACGCTGGAACTAAAAGCGTAGGAGAAGCGTTGCACGTCTGATCACATGAGCACCACGAACAACAGATCCGCTCCTTATAGGATCTCCTAGCACAAGAGAGGGAACTTACGATTTCTCTCCAAGTAGAAAACGAACATGCCACCGACCAAGCAGAGGAGTTAGGGTTGAAAGATTGAGAGCCACAAGAGTTTCAAATGTACAGGGAGGTCTCCGCATAATTTGCCACATACACACTTGTACCACACACCATCCCCCAGACCCTCCAAATGCACTTTGATGCACTTCGCGCACAAAACCTCATCTTACACTTAGACCTCACTACTCCAATTCCTCCTAACACGGTCCAGACTATCCTTTGCCGTAACCCCGACCACTGCCACCCCGGGGCGTCTTAGCCATGCCATACTTCTCTTTAGATCTCCAACCCACTTCCCTATCTCTTCTCTACCCCTCCGATCTCTAGACATTATCCGCTCATCCCATCCTCCTCAATTTCTAAAAATGGTGCCGCATCATCACTGAGTCCCTTAATTATCCCAACGGACGATGAATTGATGCAAGTCGCAAAACCCAAGGAACTCATGCCATGGGTCTGCACACCCGAAAGTCTGCATGTAGACATCAATTGGATGCAAACCTATGGCCGAGCCTATGCCATCCAATCTCAAGGGCACCTTGCGGCCTACCAGTCCACAACCTACCACCCCCTCGGCATAATAATCCTCTTCAATAAGACTCACTTGAGTCCTTGGTGAGCAATTTTGAAACAATTCACGTAGCCTACCCCGAGGAAGTCACCGAGGAAGAGGGAAATAAAGAAATCGCCCTCTTTAATAGTATTATCCCCTGCCAAAATTCCACTACCCCCTCCCCTAGATCCCGCCCTACCCATCCAATAAGCCACCCACCCTCCCCTTCCCCAGACAACACTACCCGAGTACTCCTCCAATGCCTCTAACACCACCACCGCATAGCACGGGACCTCCTAGTCCATCTCCTCTAATGCTCCAATCGATCTTCCTGAAGCAACTTTCAACGCGCGCTGCTCAAAGCAGCCAATTTTGTACAAGAAGTCGACGCATCAACACCAACAGGCATAGCGGAGACGAAGCCCATGCCAATTGCAGGATGATGACGCTTCACCATCCCCGCTGGTTTCCCCCCTGAAGATGTCCACTGGCGTCCGGACTTACAGTCCTTTCAAGATTTGCCAGATAGCGTGCTAATGCACCATTGGAAGCGCCAGCTTGAGGGCTCCCACCTTCACCTCTACGAAATCCTTGAGGTGCGCCCCCACACATAGTTCATCACAGTCTTTCGATGACTGGTGATGCAAGCATCTAAAGTGCACGAGAAGAGGATATAGCCTCGCCCCCAACGCTCGAGTCCCCACGACCGATGCATATGTCGGTCTATAGCCACAATGGCGGCTCCCCTTCTTGAAGCTGGAGAAATTTCGGCGCTACTACCGGAGTGAACCCATCAATCATCAAGTCCACCCACTCTATATGCCCATGGAACGACAATGGACTTGGGCCGCATTCAGAGACCTCCAGCAAAAGGACCCAAATGTGTTGTACAACTTTCCAAAGTACAACTTTCCCAAAGAGATGACTCAGGAGGGATTTTGCTTTCACCTCCAGTCATTCAACGACACGTATGGCTCAATTCCAAATCCTACCGTCGTCGCAGCGGTACATTTCAATTGCCTCCTACTCTTAGTCCTCCATGATCTCCCCGCCCACAGTCGCCCCATTGATGACCGCCTCCACAATCTGAACAACTAGATTGTCTTCAATCCCGACATCGGTCCGATGCAATTCCAGAACCTCTGCCTCTACCTCGGCGTCCGCAATCTTCACGGACATCACATCTGCATGTATCGGGACCTGCACGCCACCCATTTTTGGAAGTACCACTCGTACCTGTTGAGATATGGTGCCATGAGCACATAATTAAGGGCTAAGGTATGGTATAGGAAAGAATTAAAGTAGCCACCCTAGGATGTGGACTACAAGATGTGGAGATGTGGATTGAGGATATCCACAAGGAGAGATGTGGATGAGAGGATCCCACATGGTTTGACTATTCTAAAGGCTCTCTCTATATAAGAAGCCTATCATGTATTGTTGAGTACACGTTTTGCAATAGATTGAGTGTTTGCTATCCTATGTCTCTCTTGTGGTGTTTTGATCCCCCTTGATCCCTCACTTTGACATGGTATCAGAGCCGATGGTGCTCCCACTCCCTTCATGAGTGATAAGCTGTCCATTTGAGGCATCTTCTTCACCTTGAGAGTTTAGTCTTGTAGAGCTAGTCTTCCTCTCCAATTCAGTTCAAAAAGCTCGTCATTTTAAGCTATGGAGAGAGAGATATGGTCATTTTCGTGTTGAGGCTCCTTCTATGAGATGGAGAGGTTCAGTGTGATGGATTCTCCGAGAGATATGAAAGAAGAGGACTAGGCTTCATCATAGCTCCAAGTCACAGCCTCCTTCAACACCGTTTGATCTGTAGCGGTTGCGCAACAAACTGCAGCAGTCTCCAGCCATAGCCGCTCACGACGGACTTTCCTCCAGCACTCACGAACAGGCGACTCAGAGCCAACGGGCTCCCATTTCCACGGTCGACTCAGACAGCCTTTGCGACCTCTCGGGACTAGCAGACCAGCCCGCGACACCATCTCTGTGCATGCTCCAAAATTGACCTCCTGCAATGCCATACTGCATCGCCGCCATCATCGTCGCTGCTTCAACGCCATCACAGAGTGTTTTCTTCAAAGTCCAAGGTTCACCATTGATTGACACATGTCAAGATTGGATGTGACAATGATTAGGTTTGTTTAAACTTTGGGTTATCTCATTTGGTTAAAAGTTTACCACGTGGCAGGATAAGATTTAGCCATGGTTAAGTTTTCTTTAACTTGGGTTAACTCAGTCTGGTTAGAAGATTGCCACATGGCATAGTGCTACCCAAGCACAGTCCCTTTGTAAGCACAGTTTGAATTCTGCATGTGAATCCCTGTGCCACATCATCAAAGGCCTTCTTCTTCACAAAACTTCGACAAGCCGTAACTTCCAATCCAGGAGGAATTTGCACATGCTCCAAAAAGGAAAAATAACCGGTTTTTTGAGCTCTACGCGCCTGTCAACTCAGACTTTCTGTATGCAATTAGACACTGCCAGATTTGAAAGTATCATCAACTGGTAAGACCTTTGCAATGGCAATTCGCACCCCAACTGTTGAGAAGTTCACCGGGGAAGGATTTCACACATGGTCTACACAAATGAGATATCTCCTGATGCACCAAAAGCTTTGGAAGATTGTAAAAGAAGACAAACCCACTGCACAAAATGATGCTTGGAAGGAAAAAGATGAAGCTGCACTATCACTCATTGGATTGCACTTGGGTCCAAACATAATTCATCATATAGACTCTAAAGATCATGCCAAGGATGCATGGGATGAGTTGAACACAGTGTTTGGTGCAAAAGCCAAAAACCAAGAAATCCATCTTAAGATTGAATTCTATGGTATGCACATGGGCTTCAATGAATCCATGGCACAATTTGTCAACAAAATCAAAAGCATTATGACTCAACTAGAGGGCATAAATGCAAAAGTAGGAGAGAAAGATGCACTTGCAATTCTCCTTAAAAGCATGCCTGCAGAGTATAGTGCATTGACAACCACTTTGAAGAATTTGCCAGATCCAAAGTTTGAAGAATGTGTATCATCTCTTCTCGAAAAAGAAAGAGAGTTGAAGGCATCGACATCGACATCGACATCAACACTCAATAGCTATAATGAAGAACAAGCACTATTTAGTAAAACATCAGTGAAATGCTACCATTGCGGAAGGATGGGTCACTATCAAAGTGACTGCAGATTGAAGAACAAACCAAAGTGTCACCATTGCAAGAAGCTGGGACACAAGGAAGAAGATTGCAGATTGAAGCACCAACAAGTCAACTACGTGGAGTCATCATCAAGCCATGAGCCAAAAGGTGACATCAATGGAATGTATTGAGAAACCAAAACCCTTACCAACCTTGCCTATATGTTTGTAATCAAACCTGACCACCTGAGAGTAGCTATGAAAGCACCCAGGGGAGGTATTGACATGTAAACCACACCTTACCACCTTAAGTAGCAATGCATGCACTAAGGGGAGGTGATGGAATGTAACTCACATCTGACCACCTTGTAGTAGCCAAAGGATCATGGCACCAAGGGGAGGTGTTGAGATATGGTGCCATGAGCACATAATTAAGGGCTAAGGTATGGTATAGGAAAGAATTAAAGTAGCCACCCTAGGATGTGGACTACAAGATGTGGAGATGTGGATTGAGGATATCCACAAGGAGAGATGTGGATGAGAGGATCCCACATGGTTTGACTATTCTAAAGGCTCTCTCTATATAAGAAGCCTATCATGTATTGTTGAGTACACGTTTTGCAATAGATTGAGTGTTTGCTATCCTTTGTCTCTCTTGTGGTGTTTTGATCCCCCTTGATCCCTCACTTTGACAGTACCTCGCTCGCCTCATTGCATGACAGCTGGACCGCTACACAGTTCTACAGACAGTCCTCACAACCTCCTCTAGTGCGGCTGACCCGAGGATGGATTAGCAATAGGAAAGGGGGCATGTTAACATCCATAGAGTAGAGCCGCCGAATGCAGGGTAATCAATGATAGAGGTGATCAGGCCGCATGATCTACTTCAACGGACAAGCAGAGAGAGTTTGATCCCCAAATACCCAAAGTCCACCCAAATTCCAAGGATTCCAGGCACAGGTTGTATGTTCCAGCTAACACCAAGACCAAAGATTGTACTCCTTTCATGGCTATTTTTGTTGGCATAGCTATTTCCATGGACATGGACCTAAAATGTGCATGTTGCCTAGAACTCAAACTCAGGGAGTTTGATCCCCAAATATCCCAAGGCAAAAGATTGCAGCCAATGTGCAGGGTTACTGTTGAGTGCCTCGCGGAAGTTAAGCCTTGCCACTCCAAGTTTTGAGCCACATTCATGGGGTTCGAGCCCCAAATGGTTTAAGGCGTGAGGGTGCTCAGGGAGTTTGAGCCCCAAATCACCTAAGCCTAGGAGACGCGAGGCTAACACAAGCACTATTTGGGAACCGGTTAGGACCACCTCCTAATACCAAGTTTGTCCCAAGTGCTTTAATATGGTTAACACAAGTGCTATTTCCGCTAGTAGGGAGAGATGGAAAGAATAGCAATATGCCTCGGCACCCTACGGGCCCAAGAGCCTATGCTTGTAAAAGAGAAGGAGAGTGCTAAAAAGGAAAAGGGTTGGCGCTCCCTTCAAAAGGTGACTTGTATAAAAGGCCAAAGTGTTGACTTTGGTCTTCATTGTTGTTTGCACAAGTTTGAATACAAGCTTCGTCTTCTCTTCAAGAGAGTGTTTTGGGTGTTCCCTTGTTTTCCATTGTAGTGCCCTTGTGTCTGCCACTCCATCCCCCTTCACTCCCCTCTTCCCTTCTCCTTTCTCTTCTCTTCTCCCTCTCCTTCCCTTCTCCCCTCTCCTCTCCCCTCTTCCCCTTCCCTCTTTCTCACATGGAGACACATTGCAACAATCTAGAGGCCGCTCGAGTGACACTTGTGATCAACTCGTGCTATGCATTGGTCCCACAAGGAGTAGCTCGAAGTGGAGGCTCCATCAATATATCTTCAACATCTCCATGACACGTGAGTCAGCGCTGAGACCCACAACAATAGGCATAAAAGAGCACCCCCATCTCCATGTAGATTCCTATTTTTCCACTCTTACCAAGTTCAATAATACAAATTTGGTAATAATACAAAATTTGGTAATAATTCAATTTGGTAATAATACAAATTTGGTAATAATACAAATTTGGCAATAATACAAACACATTTCTCTTTTCTCATATTCTCTCACTAAATGGCGAATCTACTTGGACTATTATAATAAAAATTTTGTAGTAGAATATGGGGTCATAAATTTTAAAGTTGAGAGTAGATGGTTTGGGCCATTGTTGGGGTGCTAAAGTATTTTTAATATATCCCTTGAATGTAAGTGCATCTTTGTTACTATTATTGCTACTATGATATTTTGTGTTACTGCATCCATGCAACCAAGCAGTTCCTCGATGGGGCAAAAGTCCAACCACTTTGCATAAGATTTGTGCCCAACCATTTGGCATAAGATTTGTGGCCTTCCCTTTGCGTAAGATTTGTGACCTTCCCTTTGCAAAAGTCCAACTATTTTGCATAAGATTTGTGACCTTCCCTTTGCTTTCTTTAGTGATCCACATTGACACTAGTGTTGGTTGGTACCTTATTGGCCTTGTGCTATGGGAGTGAACAAAATCGTGATGTGATTCGAGAAGAATTACGCATGGAGATGCAACTATTTTGCTGAAGTTTTCGAGAAATCAAGCAATTAGTCAAAAGGATGAGACTTGTTTAGAGGATTTTAAAGTAGATTTCCAAACAAGTATTGTTGCTGACCAGGTATCTAAAATGGATGCCATTTTGGAAGAGTAAGAGGAAGAATGGAAGAGTCAGAGGAAGAAATGCAAGTTTTAAATCCACAGAGAGAGAGAGAGAGAGAGAGAGAGAGAGAGAGAGAGAGAGAGAGATGCGTACCAAGTTAAGGTGTGATGTTGACAGTAAGTTTTTTTTAAAAAATAAAATAAATAAAAAAGAATAAGCTGGCTTGCCTCTATAGTAGGCCACTTTTTGTTTTTTTTTGAGAGTAAGCTTAAAAGATGAAACTTTCCATGTCTTTTTTTGGGACAACGCATTGTGACTTACTTTAAATGAAAGGAACTTGAGTGGTCTATGGAGTTGAAAAATCTAAGTGCATGATGTAACACATATAACTATTGGCAAGCAAGTGTTTGTTCATAAGGTCATCATTCAAACCCTTCATTCCTCAAAAACGTGGATTTTACAAAATATCTCCTTTGGCATGACACTTGGAAGCGTGGGAGAGCTACAACTTTACAACCTAGATATAATGACAAGTGGTCCCAAGAGGAAGTTAACTCCTTATTTAGAATAGCTTCTTAACAATGTTGTATAGACTTTAAGGCATTCAAACCTTGACTCTCACTACATAAAAACCTTTAGCTTTTGAAAAATGGACCCAATGCAATGGTTGTGTAGGTGTCATGGTGGGCCTCATTCCATAGATGAAGGGATGTAGATGCAAATCCTTTGGTTGGTAAGCATGATGATCATGGGGCCTACAAAGCTTTCTCAATGGGTGGCTTGTGACAAAGTGGTGAGATTTTTCTCCTACTTGGGTTGTGGTGTAAGTAGTATCATGCAACTTTAACTTTTGGGGGCTACCCCATGCTACACAAGATGCATGTGCTACCATAGCTACCATGTGAAGGCTTCACGTGTTAATGTCGCTTTTGGTTGGGACCATGGAGTAGCTTCCATTGTGCAGCTTTAGCCTTGTTTTGGGGGAACATGTTTTCAAAATGCAAGTATAGTTGCAACATACCATATGAAGGCTTCATAATTCTTGTCATAGAAGCTAATGTGCACATGTCCATAAACATTTAGCGCCCTAACAAGCACGTACATATAGAGAGACACATAGTACCCATTATTTTGTGGTATAGCATGTGCCTACATGTGCACGCACACGCACCCACCCCCACACACACAGTCACTCACTTGCGCCCTACCTACTCTTGAAGCTAAGAACCAAAGCCACATGGATGAATTGGTGAGGGGAGGTCGGATGAAAATTGATCGCAATGTAGAATGGGATGGTGGCACAAAATTTCATCTTGTACAAGTCGACTTCCATCGGTCAATTGATGATATCAAGATTCCCCTTCACCTTTTAGCCCCGTGCGAAGGTACACACATCAAACCTTTGTGGGCATGGCAACCTATTGGCACATAATGGAGGTGTTGTGGAGGGGATAGTGTTAGACATAATGGAGGTGTTGTAGAGGGGATAGTGTTAGAAGTTGTTGGGCGCAAGCACATTATGTAGAGAGGCTTGTTCCTTCTATTGTTAAATTTGATACTAGGAGACAGCAATGGACAAGGTCTCTATGAAACAACTACAATGGCTTAGCCTTGTTTAGGCTTTGTACACACCATATCGTGCACGCATGGGTAGGAGGGGTGCACCTTGCCATGGGTGTTTAAACGATTTGATCTATAAACAGGCGGGCACTCATGAGCAGGGGTAGCATGTCCATAACATGCACTGATAAGAGGGTTTGACATCAGTTGAAAACCAACCTTTGATGATATACCATGTGGGCCATCCACACTTGTTTGCTATCAATGCTTCATTTTGAAAGATAACCTGTCGAAGTAGTGTGTAACCACACACAGTCTCTCCCATGGCGGGGTACTGGTGCGAGGTGTACTTAGCGGGGGGGGTGTGTGTGTGTGTAGAAGACATGTGTTTTCCCAAAATTTTTACGTGACCTCACTATGGGTGGTAGTGGTTGTACATTCCTTTTTATAGATTGTGTTTGGCCATGGGGCACAGAATGCTTCTGGGTGAGCTATGAGGGTGTCGATGAACCATGGGGGAGCAAGGGCGGACATAAGACAACAATAGGTGGTGTGGTTAATGGGCTGTGAAGGTCTGTGAATGTGATGCAAGGTGAAGGAAAGGAGAGGGTTGGGAAGGCAGATATTAGGGTTGGGAGAAAAGGCCTTTTATAGTGTGTGGAGCTTCTTGTGAGGAGATTTGTGAGGTCTCCCACAGAGACACACACACGCTCACACACACACACACACACACACAGTTGCTCATCAGTTTTAGCTTCGTTCCCTCCGATATCCTCGGCCGGTCTTCTTCCCCCCTTCTTCGCCTCCTCCCCTTTCCCTCGTAAGTCTCCCCTTCCTCCTCCCTTCACCTTCTCCTCCATCCCTTTCGCTTCCCCCGCCCCGCATTCTTGCCCTCCCTCAGCTCAATTTTGGCTCTCGCACCTTCACTTTTGCTTTTGCTCCTTCCTCTCTTTTTTGGTTGCTTTCTGACGAGATCTCTTCCCTTGCGCAGATCCGCGCCTGCTTCACGCTTCGTCGCAGGTATCCATGGCGAATCTCTACTCTTTCTTCCAATTTGGGGATGATGTGCGAGGTCAGCTGAAGACTTCGGAAGACCAAAATTGGAATCTCGCCATCGAAGACCAAAGGTGGAACCTTGTTACTTCCAAATTAGCTTTCGCGGAACAAATGCGAACTAAATCTGACAGGAGCAGTAAAGCCGAGACGAAGCGGTATTCTAACGATACGAACAACAAGCCTGTCAAAGGAAAGAACAAACAGAGAGCAGAAGAACCCAAGAACGAGGCCGTCAATAAGCTTTTGAACGCAGATTGGAAATCGGATGATGCTGGGCAGAAAGTCATTTTAATGACTGGAGTTTACAATGGGAATTCTCAGTCACCACTGGGAAACGGCGCTGACAAGCGGTTCAAATCTTTGCCCCCGGCCGAGACTCTGCCTCGAAGTGAAACTCTGGGTGGCTACATTTTTGTCTGCAATAATGATACCATGCAAGAAGACCTCAAACGTCAGCTCTTTGGTAGGTGCTCGCTTGCGTTAAATTGTCAAAAGAGGGTTTTTTCTCGATTTCCCATTTCAAAATTTAGGGTAAAGATCTCTCATTTCTGCGAGTGATTCCTGGCGACTGGCACAGGCTCTTTTTGCTCCAAGTTAATCCTATTTTCTGTGTTTGTTAGGGTTGCCTCAGAGATATCGTGACTCTGTTCGTGCTATACAACCTGGCCTTCCTTTGTTTTTGTATAACTATACGACTCATCAGCTTCATGGAATTTTTGAGGTTGGTGTAATATTCTGCTGGCACTTGATGATTTAGGTTCGATTTTCCTGCGCATGCGTGCAAGTTTTATGTGGTGTTAGAATATATTTCATGCAAGTTATTTTGAAGGGATGAAGTGTGGGCTATCTTGATTGTTTTTAAATTTTTGTTCTGTTTAGAGAAAATGTGTATTTTAAAATTTAACATGTTGTAGGCTGCAAGTTTTGGAGGCTCAAATATTGATCCTACTGCATGGGAGGATAAGAAATGTAAAGGAGAATCAAGGTTTCCAGCTCAGGTAAAGTCTAGCGGATGTAATTTGTGCCCTTATTTCTCTCGAGGGCATATGCATCTTTGCCTGTTTCTAGCGTTTCCCTTTAATGGTGCTTATCGTTTGAAATCAGGTCCGAATTCGGGTTCGAAAGTTGTGTAAACCATTGGAAGAAGACTCGTTTAGGCCTGTCCTCCATCACTATGATGGCCCCAAGTTTCGACTGCAGCTGTCTGTTCCTGAGGTGAGATGGCCATTCTTTGTGTGGATATTCACAAATTATGCCCAAACATGTTTTTAAGTCTTTCCACTGTGGTTTATTGACTATTAGATTGATTATTTTAACTGGTTTGACCAGACGCTGGCCTTGCTAGATTTGTTCAGCGAGGGTGGCTCTTTGTGAATAAAGACCATGCTGATTTGCTTTGTCAAGAGCAAGGCATCAATCTAAGCTACCTCCCAATGAAGCTGTACCATGAATAAACGGTCATTGGTTCAGGTGATTTGGGAGATATAACTGTGCAAGAGGGATATGCATGAGCGTCTTCAGTGTTGAAAAGGCTGAAAGGCACAAAGGCGTGACTGATCAACAGTGTTAATACTGCAGTCATGGCTGTCCTGCATTTAGAGTAGTTTTTGGGATACAGTTGATTCAGTTGCTGAGCTAATACATGAGATTGGACATGGATCTGGTTGGTTTGTTGTTTTTCTTAAAATGTGCTACTCTACAAAAAGTTGCCCATAGTAGCAGGCTCAGTGCAATCATTAAAGACTCTGAAAGCTTGAGAACTGCACGGGTAACATGTATGAATAATCAGCATGTATTTGAAGCTAGGGAGGACATCGGAGATGCATATGCTACTGGTGCCCCTACTGTTTTGTTGGGCGAAGCAGCTTCTCTGCCTCCGCTGTGCACTAGTGAGTCATGCTTGGTGCTGATAGCTATAGGTATCAATGTTGTGTACCTCTTTCTCCGCAATGAGCATGGGGCAATAGTGTGCTGTTTGTAAAACACAAAAAAAATGATTTTCTAACCCTTAAATGAATAATCAGGTTGTATTGAAACCCTGAGCAGAACTACCCTATTGAAATCTGTGTTTGATCTTCAAGATGGAATGGTCTATTGTCTGCAAGGGAAGTGTTATAGTATCCTTGATTTTGTGGTTGCTTCGTGACAGACAAGTTAATTACGGTTTTTGTATGTTTCTGTTGTAGTCTTCTTTATGTAGTCTTGCCATTTTTTAATCTTTTTACTATGCTTTAAGAAAGCTTTTCTAGTGCTATGCTAGGACGCATTCTCAATATCTATAAGCTCAGTAATGATATAGTGAGGTCCTTTAAGTGGTTGTGGTGTGGACCATTCATGAATAATAGAATTTCCACTGGAGGTCTAATGTTGTATATTATTAATGAATAATATAGGCCCACTGGAGGTCTAATGTTGTAGAAAAGCTTTTTTTTAACTTTGTAGTTAAGCAAAATTGTAGGTAGTGTAGAAGTATATCTGCACGATGAAGTGTGAAATGTTATAATTTAGAGAGAGAGAGAGAGAGAGAGAGAGAGAGAGAGAGCACTTCTCTGAGCCTACTTGTGTGCTGAGTTTAGGGGCTTGTTTAGTTCAACAATGGCCTTGAGGGGCTACTCAGATGTTATTAGATATATTTGTAATATTTGAACTAACGGGCTTCGTCTGCTAAGGTGCAAACTTATCTGGCATGCTGTGACAGTCTGCATACCTCGTTCATTACAGGATTTGCAGAATACCTTAACAGGGGTTTACCCTGTTATACACTCATGACTTCAGATATTCTCTGATCACATTTTTGGAGACTAGGCAAACTAGCTGAGTGTTGATATAATCTTTGTCATCTTCTTTTTCAATACTCTTTGCATTATCACGTTACACTTAAATGCAAATTCCCCTCAGCAAATTATATGCATTTCATCCTATTTTCAGCCAGTTAATTTCTGAGTAGTTAGGAGATAATGCATGCCAGTTAATTTGTGAGTAGTTACGAGATAATGGATGTCTAGAAATGGGATTTGTGCTTGTATGTCTGCTATTCCAACTGCAAGGTTCTAGTTATTGTTAATTTGACAACTCTAGAGATATGCCATCGTTTTGTATCTTTTCTCACTTATCATTTTAGAAACTATCCATGTTGTAGAATAGATCATCACATATGAGTAATACGATGCCCTTTGATTATTTGTAGAGATTTGAAACCTTCCTCAATAATGAGAGTTCTGTCAAGTTGGAGTAATGCGAGGTATTATATTGAAAAACAAAACTTTTTGTAATAAATTCAACATATGTGAGACTAAATTCGACAGTAAGTGCCTTCATAATTTTGACCTATGTAAATGGCTAGACTACGAAAACAATCACTCAAAATGCCTTGTGTATAAATAGAAATGCTAATTTGTGGAAAATTGCTTCTACTTATGGTGGTTTTGTGAGAGTAACTGAAAGTCTCCCAAAATCAAACGAAAGATTATTTTTGTAACATTTCTTGAAGTCTTTTTGAACCATTGGGTCGGGCCATCTTGATACATGTTTGACATCCCTTTTGCCAACGAAAGTTTTTTTTGGGACCATGTTCTTTCTAAGCTCTTGGTTGTGGTATAAACATTTATCTCAATCCTCCTCACCTCCACCTTTGCCATCTTTGATTTGATACGTAATCTTTCCAACTCCCATCTTATCTCTTTACTACATATAAAGAAGGCTACTCTTGAACTTGCCATGTGGAGGAATTTTGAGGTTCAAAAAGAGTAAAGAGGGGGCTTCATAGGAGGTTCGGGGAGAGCAGCAGGATCCGAGGGTGGAGAGTGCTTGTGACGACTTGTGGCAGCGCGACTTGTTGATGTGCTAGATGGTAGAGTTGGCTCAGTGGTGGTAGATTGGTAGGGTCGTTGATTGGTAGACAGTAGAGTAGATTGCTCGAGTCTCGGAGTTGACATGACGAGGCGGGTTTTGGAGTAGATTGAGCGGGTTAGTGCAATTAATAGAGTTGGCAATATACAACCATATGGCACGTACCACATGGCACGACCTTGCCACAAGGTGCACTGGGGAGTAAATATTGGGGACTGTTGACAACCACTTGGTGCGTGTCACATGGTGCATGCGTCCAAGAAGGTGGTTCCCTAAAATATGTGGCGCAATGCCCGAGATGCCACATGGCATGATACTCGAGATGACATGTGGTGCTGCGGTGCTCGAGAGAGGGATAGGGGGGGGGAGAGAGAGAGAGAGAGAGGGGGGGGGGGGGGGAGGTGTCGGCATGTGACTCTGCTGTGCAGAGAACATGTGCTCTTGGATCAAGAGAGTCAACCTACCTACCAAAGCCCATTGCAATTCTTGACGGGGAATTAGGTATTGCGGCTGGATGTGTGCACGGTCATGAAGCCAGTGCGCATTCCAAACCATCGTCAAGCTCATGGACAAGGGATGGCAGTGAACAAGGCTTGCCTATATGTGGGAGTCTGCTATAAGTAATTTGACATCAACGGCTTCGCCCAATACTGTGTGGTTTAGAGGGAGAGTAATCTGTGTTTGTGCACCGACAGACTAGTGTCGTCATTAGATCAATTCTACCCTCCGTGCCCAATACTGCATGAAAGAGACATCTACTCCAAAAAGGTCGACGCACTGCTGAAGCGTCTAGTAGTGGAGCTGTGAGAAGACCGTCTTTGGTGGCAAGCAGATCATTGCTACTGCCATGGCTTCGTTGGGGAGAAGCCAAGCTGAAAGTATGTGGAACCACCATGAGCAAGCCAAAGATCCATGCCTTGAGGTCCCATCCACTCTTCCATCATTTGGCATACCTGGTCCTCCATCATGATGTCGAAGAGCTCTGGGGTCCACTTGTCCACCCTTGTGGAGGCTAAATGGAGGATCCGAACTAGGTGGGTGCGGGATCCTACTGCGCGGATGCCCCCTCTATGGGGTTGCAGGATCAGAATGGTCAATTCCAGGAGCATGGGGTATGAATCCAAGATCTCCAAATAGTTCCACGGTCCCAACTGCTCGCAAAACTATATGATCAGTGGAAAGATAATTTATGAGTGTTTTCATAAGAAATAGAGCGGGTACAGAATGGTGGATGTTGGTCAAAGGAACCCTTCTAATTGATAAGAAATCAATGCCATGATATGTTCACGAAACTAATCGAAAAGAATGTTCATCTAGAGTGGCTCTACTGATTACCATGCTTTTCCTTCCAACCCTTGCCTTTCACTCCCTTCGCCATAGTGCCTTGGAATGCCTTCGCTTGGGACTCAATTATGCTATAGTTGCACTCGGGTTGTCATCAATGAGCTTGAAGAACACAGTAGGTAATCCAACTTCTCATCTGATTGAGCCAATATAATACCAATATCATATCTAGAGGCATCTACATGAAAATCCCACTCAAGTGTCTAAGAATGTGTGCTTCTGACGCAGGCTCCTTCACTGTATGGAATTCAATAGATAACTCACTTGGTATCCTTGTAGTGAGCTCATATAATGAAGCTACAATTTTAGCAAATTTTTTGATAAACCTCCCTCCCTCCCTCCCTCCCGCCCCCCCCCCCCCCCCTCTCTCTCTCTCTCTCTCTCTCTCTCTCTCTCTCTCCTCGTATCCCTTTCAAACAATTCAAAAACATAGCCTCTCTCTCTCTCTCTATGAAAACTAATAAGACCTCTAATAAGACCTCAACTAGGTTAAAGTCTGGCTCATGCATCTTTTCTATAACTTGAAATTTACCTATCTCAGTTCAGATCCTTCTTGAGAGATGACATGAGCAAGCAAAACACCAACTTGGACAAAGAAAACACCTAGTTGGTATACTTACATATTTCTAGATGCCCTCCCCCCATGCAAAAATGCCTTGTAATGCCATTTCTTGTTCCATTAAGAGGATTGAGTAGATCTTGTGAGAGGAAAGATGAACTTTGTAAAAGAAAGAAAAGGAAAATAGCATGAAAGAAAGAAGGGTTATGTCCCCCTACCAAAAAGTAAAAATGAACCCAAAAGGTAAAAGTTGGGGGACTCTTAGTTCATTTTTTACCTTTTGGGTTCATTTTTACTTTTTGTTTTGTGGGGGGACATAACCCTTCTTTCTTTCATGCTATTTTCCTTTTCTTTCTTTTACAAAGTTCATCTTTCCTCTCAAAAGATCTACTCAATCCTCTTAATGGAACAAGAAATGGCATTTTTGCATGACTGGGGGGGGGGCATCTAGAAATATGTAAGCCTTAACAACTAGGTGTTTTCTTTGTCCAAGTTGGTGTTTTGCTTGGTCATGTCATCTCTCAAGACGGATTTGAATTGAGCTAGGTAAAATTCAAGTTATAGAAAAGATGCATGAGCCTAAGACTTTAACCCAGTTGAGGTCTTTTGTGCGTTTTATTAGTTTTTATAGAAGAGAGGGAGAAAGAAGATATCTTAACCTCCACGGGACGCCTCGCGGGCCTATTGGACAAAGTGACACCAAAGAGAAAAAACTCATACAAGTCACAAGGGGATGAGGCAAAGGGTGCGCTAAGACCCTTTTTTGCGTACTATGCTGAAATAAAGAAAGCTCAATGGTCCAAGCAAAATCAAGTACAATAATATCATATCATGTGCTATCTGCTATCTACAGCAAGCTGAGAACTGGAAACTCAGAAATTGAAACTCGGCACTGTGGTGGCTCGTCTATGAGTTGTGAAAATATCTCGAATCTGAGTCTGTCTAGCTGTCTCAGATTGCGGTGTCAGAGGGGGGTGGGGTGTAGTCTCCTGTGATAGGGCGAACCTCAATCGAGTGTGCTCTGGGTGCTCTCTATGTTGTGGGTAGCCCCTATAGTCCTCTCTCGGTAATCAAGACTGCCCGCATAGCAGTTAGCTCCTCTTCCACCCCACTGTGTCCTGGAGCTGACTCGAATGCATAAAAATATGTGAGGTGCTGCTGTGTGTGGTCAACCTCTGCATCCTGTGATGTGATCACCTCCTCTTGCTCTCTGATTTGTAGTAGCAGGGTTTCCTGTGTCGGTGCATCTCAAGCACATAGAGCCCAATGCAGACCTGGTCATGGAAATGGATTGCTCTCCCTGTCTCAATCCTTAGATGATGGGATGAAACCCACATTTGCCCAAAGGCGACAATCCTCAGTGCATGTGAGACTCTTCTGTCCTCGAGATATAGGGGTTTGATGATGAATCCCTCCTCTGAGACATTTAGGAAATTGTCACGGTAGAACTGTGTCTTGGTGGGGAGGAGCTCTTGATCTCCCCCCCCAAGCCCGAGATATGTGGAGCTAGAGGAGATCTAACCGCTGATACGATTAATCTCATCACGCGGGATCGACTCAGGGGGTGCATCCAAAATATACTGAAAGGGGGGGAGCTTGTCCATCTGAATTTTGTCTAGCAAACCATGTGGATATACGTGCATACCATGTGTTTGCCCCACGCTTAGCTAGTTGTTTGGATCAGCCAGCCTCAGTAGTCTCCAATGAGGTAAGTCCGAGACTATGGATGAAAGTCATTGTCTGAAAGACGGCATCAATGTGTAGTGGTGTCATGTCGAACTCTGCTGTACTATCTCATGCGGGAGTGAGGGCTTGCTCCCAATCATCCTAGATCCCAGGGTCACCTGTAGTAGCCGCTCAAATCTCTTCCACATTGCTATAGGTAGATCGCATCCCCAAAAGGGTGCTACATACATGGCAGTCGGTCACACTAACGTATCGAAAAGCCAGCACTTCGGCGATGAGAGTAATTACCGCCTGGTAAAGATACCTTATCCTCTGGGCTTTGTCGCTCTCTCCTTTAGCATAATATTCAGATAGGCTATCTACTACTTCTCACTTCCTTAGTCTCAAATTTGATTAACTTGCGTTCTATATTGTATTCACTTGCTCTTTATAATAGTCCTTGCTCTAAATCATTGCACCTTGCAACTTTAATAATCTCCTCCTCTCCAAGTCTTGATTTTTTGCTCCTCCATATTTTCTTGGAAAAACCATTCATGGCACCACCAAAGATTTTTGGGTTTCTATGCAATATTCTTGGTTATGTGTTGAGGCAAAATCCTTAACCCAAGCATAATCTCCACCATACTATGTTAGACAACTAGGGCTATGCTTCAAACGAGCCTCCTGTATGTAGACATGTTGTATCCGAACTTCTATGACGCATCTTGTGCCTTCCTTTTGAACTCTAAAATCTTTCACTCTACCCTTCCAAGAAGCCAAAAAAGTGTTAGTTGATTGTTGCTTTCTCCACTTGTTGCATTGCATTAGCACCCAGTCTCCTTTGGCCAATGCTATCCTTTTCCAGCTACCATCCACGGTCACAATATTGGAAACTTCTACACATGAGATTAGTGAGGTAGGTCTTCGTGGCAAAGAGATACTTTGTACATCCACATCCTCGCCAAGTAGAGCAACAGACTGTTTCCTAGTGGCACGACCAAAGTTTTTGGTTGCCATGTGAAATCCTCACTCTAATACATTCGAAGTCAAAGAAACACATAACAAAATAGTAAGACATTAACAAAAGTGAATGAAACTTAGAACAAGCGAATAAAAGGTGAAAGGAGCTTATTATCTTGAAAGTTTAAGAGCATCACAACAATAGTAAATGCTTGTCGAGGAGAGAATGGGATGGCTCTTGGTGGCGAAAGTAGAGGAATGCTTGTTGAAGAGAGAATGGCGCCTAAGAACAAGAGAAAGTGGATGGTTGTTTTGGGTCACCACGCAAGAAGGTTTCAAAATGGACCTTTGTTTCGATTTTGGGTCCACATCTCTTAATAGGGACAGTCGAACCATAAAAGAATAAAAAATAAAATCTTCTCGTTAATGCCACACGCTCGTAGCAACATAAAGTACTATTTTGTTAAATATTTTTATCTTTTTTAATGAAATTTCTAACTCTACATTGGCCTTCTCATTGGTTGAGAGACATTTTTCCCAAACCCTAAAAGGCTCCAAAATGAGCTCCCTTTTTTCCTAATTTAGTAACACTCTTGCATATTTCTCCCCCATGTCCCTAGATTCTCTCCCTGTTCTGCCACCATCACCTTCGACACTACTTGTGCTATCATTAGCAGAAAATGACCCAATATTTGATTTTGAATATCAAGATCCAGATAATCCAATTCGCACTCCCATGCCAAATTCCAATGATGGGTATGATTTTGATGTAATACCACTTTCCAGTAACCCCATCAAGGATTTTTGGAGCACATATCCTAATATGCAAACTCGAGGTGGATGGACCTAGAAAACTTCCCTATCAACCTTCGTCCTCAGCACCAAATCAGTGAAGCTTGGGTCAGCAAGTTGGATCCCCAACCTAATTTATAGTGCCCCAAGCTCTTTGATTTAATCTTCTTGAAAGAGTACTTGCGTGCACATCCATGTCTCGGAACCCATCCCAAGTTCTATGCAGTTTCATGACGTCATAGATGGGAGGCCAACACACACACTTTGGGTGAGGATTGCACCATTAATTGGCCAATGATCGAGCCATGCATAATGCAACATCCAAGGCCGAGCACTTCAACAACATGAGAAAACAATGCGCGGCAACATTGACTGCATCCTTCGCCAAAGTGTTATCTTCTGCAAAACATTGGAATACATTCTAGAGGTCCCCATCCACATCAACTACCATTTTTCTACACTCAATTTTAATCCAATGAACGGATCAATGCTCAAACTACAAGCCGACTCTATCAAAGAGTCATCTTCTTAGAAGCACGCCACATATCTCTATTTGAACAAATGGTGGATACAGGCTTCTTGGAAACAGAGTAAAATTGTATGGTGCCAAGGCTTTATAGCAGGATTGACTGGCATGCCACAAGTTCCATAGCCACTGGGTTACGTGCATAGCATCCCAACTCCATGATCACAATAAGACATAATGCGAGGACGGGTAATAAAATGGATCCGAGGGTATGTTGTCTCTGTGCCAAAATGGACTTAGGTAGCACATAATGTGTGTGTAGAGTAGCGGCAAAGCTCCGCTTGTACTTGCATAAGGCTAGGAGTAATCTCTCTTAGGAATTCTCAACTTGCATTTTCAACATGCAACTCCTACATGCATGTTCTACATGCAAGTTCTACATACGATTCCTATACACAGTTTGTATATGCAAGTCCTACATGCAACATGCAACTCCTACATGCAACTTGCAACTGCTAGATGCAAGTTCTACATGTAGAGAAAGAATGTCTTACAATTCCTACATGCAAAGAGAGAAGCTCTCCAACTTGTATAAATACCCCATAATGGAATGAAGCCCACACTCTTTGGGGCATTGTGTTGAGTTCTACTTTAGTATTCCAAGTAATTGTCTCTAAGTGTCAATGCTTCGTTGCACTCCACATCCACCAAAAGCATGTCCTAACCTTGCAACTCCTCCTCCCCTCTCCTCCAACCTTACAATCCCTCCTCATCACCCAGTCCCTCCCCCTCTCTCACTTTGCCCTCCCCTCCCCTCTTTCTCTCCTCTTTCTCTTCTCTCTCTCAATATTACCTGTCCCATCTATAGCTACCAACCACCGCCCTTTTCTCACTCCCCCCTTGATAGCCACACCCGCCAGACTCCCCCCTCTCTCTCAATCCCCTTGCCCCCCCCTTTGTCACTCCCCCATGGCAGTTGGGTTTCCAAGACACCCGTGCCCATGTATTGCTCAGCTAGAGAACCAAGCGCGAGATCTGCAAAGTGCAAACAACTGTTACCTATATAGGAGAAATTATTTGTACTATTAACTTTATTCATACGAATAAGTTATTCATACGAATAAGTTATTCATACTAATACCTATTCATATGAATACTTTTTATTCGTACAAATATTGACTGATGACATGGTAAATCGTGAAAAGAACGTGACGTGGCAGTGAATTTTTGCATGTTTCTTTTCCCCAAATGAATTATTCGTCCAAATTTTGTGAATTTCTTGAATCACAAATTTGAATTTTTCTACTTAGCTAGGGAGGACTTGTAGCTGATGGCTTCTTGTAGTATCTAATCTTCCTTATTTCTTTTCTCAAAAATTTTCTTCCACACGTGTCCTTTCCTTCGTATTTTGTTGTTGTTTGCTTCAAAGGAGCTAGGTCAAAATAGTAGTCAGCTACTTGCTTCTCATAGTATTTGATCTTCCTAATTTCTTTTCTCAAAACTTTTCTCCCCCACGTGCCCTTTCCTTCATAATTCAATGTCATTTGCTTAGGAGGAGCTAGGGCGGAATCAAAGCTACTAGCTTCTCGCAATACCTAATCTTCTTGCTTTCTTTTCTAAAAAAATTTTCAAGTGAAATCGTAGTTACTGTTGGCTTGTCACAGATTAGATTTTCCTACTTTGTGCCCTTTCCTCGTGACAGCTCGTTATCGTTTGCTTAGGATGAGCTAAGGCGGAATCACAACTGCTATCTTCTCATAGTATTTGATCTTCTTGATTTCTTTTCTCAAAATGTTTTTGCCTCGTGTGCCCTTTTCTTTGCAGTTTGTTATGCTTTATCGAACTTCTTTTCTTGCTCCTATTTGCACATAGTTTGAAACTCTACAATGGCCTTGTTTTTGTTTATTGCTCATGTTTGTTTCTAGCTATTGCTCATCAATAGGACTTCTTTGCCTGCAGAAACATGATCTTCTTGTGCTATGGATGGGCAAAACCCCACGTGCCCTTTCCTTTGCAGTTCACAGTCATTGGCTTAGGAGGAGCTAGGGAAGAATTATAGCTCTTGACTTCTTAGAGTATCTGATCTTCTTGATTTCTTTTCTCACATTTTTTCTCCCTCGTGTGCCCTTCCCTTCACAGTTTGTTTTCATTTGCTTAGGAGGAGCTAGGTCAGAATCACAGGCTGCTAGTTTCTAGTGGAATCTGATCTTCTAGCTTTCGTTTCTCAAAAATTTTCTGTCACGTATTCCCTTTCCTTTGCAGTTCCTTGTTGTTCGCTTCTTAGGAGAAGATATGGCAGAATTACAGCTACAGCTAGCTTCTTGCAATATTTGATCTTGTTGCTTTTTTTTCTCAAAATCCTTCTCCCTCATGTGTCCTTCCCTTCAGAGTTTGCTGTCGTTCACTTAGGAGGAGCTTGACCAGAATCGTAGCTACTATCTTCTTGTAGTATTTGATCTCCTTGCTTACTTTTCTAAAAAAGTTTCTCCCTCGCATGTCCTTTCCTTTCTAGGTCACTGCTGTTCACTTAGGAGGAGTTAGGGGGAAACCATAGAGCTGCTATGGCTTCTCGTAGTATCTTAACTTCCTCTTGATTTCTTTTTTTCAAAAAAATTCTCCCCTTCATGCCCTTTTCGTCAACGGCTGGGGTCGGTGGAAACAAGATCCCAGCCGTTGGATCAATTAATCTTCACAGTCATAATATGCACTTGACAGTTTGACAGGCTCCATTATGTAGTCCACCGGCTATTTAAAGCCCTAAGGTTGATCTAACGGCTCGCGATGAACGCCTTCTTGCAGCCGTTAGATTGATTCCACTTACACATCAACACCCGTGCCCGCCGCGCCGCCAAATATGCCAATCATACTGCGACACATGTTTGTGATCCCACCTCATCGGTCCACGTGTCCAACGAGCTGCTCGCGTTGCAAATCAATATGCAACATGTGTCACCTCCTCCCCCATCCGTTGATGGCCATGAATCGCCGATGGTTGATGATTTTGGTCGAAAACCAGCACAACTGGCTCTTGGCCTAACGGTCGGTCGTCGACGATGCCGATTTCCTCCCGAGAATCGCCTCCTGCCGACAATTCCCTACACCTTTGTAATTCGTTGTCGTTGGCTTTGGAGGAGCTAGGGCTGAATCACATTTCCTGCCTTCTTGTAGTTTTTGATATTTTTGCTTTTTTTTCTCAAAATTATTTCCTTCTTGTAGTTCCGTGTCATTCTCTTAGAAGGAGCTGGCTTCTCGAAGTCTCCGATCCTCTTGCTTTCTTTTCTCAAAATTTCTCTCCCCTACATGCCCTTTTCTTCTCAATCTGGTGTCGTTCCCTAAGAAGAACTAGGGAGAAATCACAGCTGCTGGCTTCTCGTAGTATTTGATCTTCCTGCTTTCTTTTCTAAAACATTTTCTCCCCCATCTTCCTTTTGTTCACAGTTCATTATCATTCGCTTAGGAGGAGCTAGGGTAGAATCACAGCTGCTACTGGTTTTTCACAATATCTGATCTTCTTGCTTTCTTTTCTCAAAATTTCTACCCTGCGTGCCCTTTCCTTTGTAATGTAATGTCGTTCGCTTAGGAGGAACTAGGTTGGAATCAAAGCTACTGGCTTCTTACAGTATCTGATATTCCTGCTTCCTTTTCTCAAAAAGTTTCAAGCAGAATCGTAGCTGCTCACTTCTTGTAGTATCTGATCTCTCTACTTTCTTTTCCGTAAATTTTCTCCTCGTGTGCCCTTTCCGCCATAGTTCGCTACCGTTGGCTTAGGAGGAGCTAGGGACGAATCACAATTGCTGTCTTGTCACAGTATCTGATCTTCCTATTTTCTTCTAAAAAATATCTCCCCTACATGCCCTTTCCTTTGCAGTTCATTATGCTTTGTTGAACTTCTTTTCAAGCTCCTGTTTGCACATAGATTGAAATGAGCCGTGCTACGACCTTCTTTTTGTCTATTGCTCGTGTGTCTTTCTAGCTGTTGCTTGTGCATAGGGGTTCTTTGCTTGCAAGAATGTGAGCTTCCTATGCTATGGAGTACTCACAAAACCTTGCGTGCCCAAACCTTTGTAGATTGCTGTTGTGCACCTAGGAGGAGCTAGGGAAGAATTGCAGCCACTTGCTTCTCAAAGTATATGATCTTCCTACTTTCTTTTCTCTAAATTTATACCACATGCACTTTCTTTCGTAATTCGTTGTGGTTTGCTTAGGATGAGCTAGCAAAAAATCATAGTAGTGTTGGCTTCTCACAATATCTAACCTTCTTGCTTTCTTTACTGAAAATCTATTGCCCCTACATGCCCTTTCCTTTGTAGTTTGCTATCATTCTGCTTAGGAGGAGCAAGGGCGCAATTGCAGGTGCTGGCTTCTTTCAGTATTCGATCTTACTGCTTACTTTCTCGATATTTTTCTCTTCCCCCATGCCCTTTTTTCTTCACACTTTGTTGTTGTTTTCTTAGGAGGAGCTAGGGGGGAATTGCAGCTACTAGTGGCTTTCTTTTCTCCGAATTTTTTCCCGTTCATGCCTTTTTCTTTGCAATTCATTGTCATTTTCTTAAGAGGAGCTAGGGCGGAATCGCAGCTACTAGCCTCTCCCAATATCTCATCTTCTTGCTTCTCTTTCTCAAAAAAATTCTCTCCGTTCTTCTCATCTGCAATCTTCTTCCGTCACTCATTCTCGTATGTACCTTCGTGCTAGATTCTCGCTGGTGATGGTGATGCCAATCGTGTTCTCTCAAAATTTGAAACCAACTCTATTGAAACCGACTTCACCTACACTCCATAGATTACACGACAACGCAACTTCTAGAAGGCCCTTTAAATTTGCCCTTGGTAATCGACATGCAACAAGCATATGTTACATGTCTAATTCTTTTGGACTCGAACAAACATGCATTTGAGCTCATGTACTGAAACATTGAAGGCGGACGACTTGCTGTAAACGTCGAGAGAGAACAGTAGAAGAATTCACTCTACAATTCGAGACTTTGCTCCTAACTTCGCCAAAAACGCATAAAGAAATAGACAATGAAATGAGTGTTTCTTTTGGCTCCTAACTTTGCTTCCATCAGAGTAAATTGCTGCGCCTCAAAAAACAGTTCGGTGACTGACGCAGCGAAATGACCACCACTAACCCTAAACGTGGTACTAAATAGAGCCACTAACCCTAAACTAACCCCTGCACTTAAACTATCCCGTATCCCTAACCCCTCCACTAACCACGTACCTAACCCTAACTTAACTAACCCGGTTGCGATAACCTGGTCAAGTTGACCAGGAACTCACTTTCCCCAACCCAATCCACAAAAACGACACGACCTTAAGACCCTTACAGGGCCAAAAAGACTATGAGAAGCCACTAGTTGGGATTTTGCCCTAGTTCCTCCTAAGCAAACAATAGCAAAGTGCTAAGGAAACCACAAGGCGGGGAGAAAGTTTGAGAGTGAGCAAGATCAAATACTGCAAGAAGTCGATAGTTGCCACTCCAACCTACGTCCTCCTAAGCTAACAACCTCGAGCTGTGAAGGATAGGGCACACGGGGGTTTTGTCAGAGTCCATAGCATGAGAAAAGCACTTTGCTGCAGGCAAGGAAGCCCTATGCGTTTGCAACAGCCAAAAAGATGTGTGAGCAATTATAGAAAAAAGGAGGTCGTGGTGGTGGCTGAAGCAAGAAGATAAGATATGGTGAGAAGCCATCAGAGTTGCGATTGCCTGTTAGCTTCTCCTAAGCAAACAACAATGAACTGCAAAAGAAAGGGCACACGGGGTTTCGTCAGTCCATAGCACAGAAAGCTCATGTTCCTATACGCAAAAAAGCCTGCGTGGGAGCCGCAACACAACAAATTTTTATCTATGTGCGAATAGGACTGAGAAAAGAAGTTCGATAAAGCATAATGAACTTCAAAGGAAAGGGAACATAGGCGAGAAAAATTTTGATCAAACAGAGCAAGAAGACCAGATTTTGCGAGAAGTCGACAGAAGCTGTGATACCACCCTAGCTCCTTCTAAGTGATCAAAAGCAAATTCGGTCCATAGCGCAAAAAGCTCACATTCCTGTAAGCAAAGAAGCCCTGTGCGAGAGCAACAGGCATAATGATGCGCGAGGAACATACGAAAGGAAGATTGCATCACGACGTGTTTGAATCTATGTGCAAACAGGAGCAAGAAATGAAGTTTGACAAAGCATAACGAATTGCGAAGGAAAGGGGATAAATTTTTTGAGAAAAGAAAGTAAGAAGATCAGATAATGTGAGAAGGCAGCAGCTACAATTTTGCCTTAGCTCCTTCTAAAGCAAACGACAACAAACTACAAAGGAAAAGGCGCGCAGGGGAGAAAAATCTCGAGAAAAGAAAGAAAGAAGATTTGATACTACAAGAGGCCAGCAACAACTGAATTTGGCCACAAACAAATCGAGAAAAGAGAGTAGTAAGATTAGATACTCCGAGAGGCCAATAGCTACAATTCTGCCCTTAGCTCCTCCTAAGCGAATGACATCGAACTGCGAAGAAAAGAGTCCAAACCATTTTAGAAGTTGTTATTTCTGTTGTTTGATCGTGGGAGCTTGCCTATAAAAGGCTTGAGGGTTGAACTGTAATGATATCTGCTTTTCGATATCTACTAGTTGCAATACTCATTGTATTCGAAATATAGAAGCGGCTTCAGTGTTAAGCTTTCGTGTCTGAGGATTTGAAGAATCTCGAGTTTGAAAGTAAACATTTCGACTGTGATGGGGAGTGGTTGCAAAATGGACATGTCGGAATGCGTACAAGGTAAATCGTCATTGTACTTTGACGATCTTGCACATATATCTCCTAAAGTTTAGCGTTACAATGAGTTTCGTATGCGTTGCTTCCGTCCGTTTTATCATCGTTATATAAATCTTCTTGATACGGGACCTTGAAACAGGAATGTAGAAGTATGTAAGGGTTGCATAAATTGCCCTTAGGGTCCTATATGTTCTGAGTTATTAGATCTATTTTACGTTTTAGAAATGAATCCTCTGTCAATAGTCGAGCCATTCTTGACATCGGCCGGACATCTCTACTTTGATATACCTTAGGTGTGCATGATTCTTGTGGTTGCGTGTAGGTCTCGTGTTGCGAGGTTCTTTTAAATAGAAACTTTGGTTTCTTTCCTGCTGCGATTTTCTTCCCCTATGCTTGTGTACGATGTGTGTCTTTGTGATTTCGATAGCCAGATGTCTGATGCCAAAGGTCTGCCCTCTTCCATCTAATTTCTTGCTTGGTTGTGACTGTTGTCGAGTCTTAGTGTTTCAGTTCTTTTTATGTGGTTGCTATTTGAAGGTGGTTATAGTATGTGTATAATCGCTAAGTATAAGAGCGTTTGTGTTCTTTGATAGATCTGAGGGAGGCTTTGCCATGTCACTTTGATTGAATATATATTGACAACCTGCTCACAAGAGCATTTCTCCATGGCTTCTACATGGTTCCTTGCACTGTGTTGTGCGAGCTTGTCATTTGACTGTGATGCACGGCTATTGCACGTTGCTTTGGAGGTCATTGTTGCTAGTTTTTTAACCACGCGTCTCCTATGTGGTCGTACGTTTATGTTTTGTCTGTGTCAAAGGGGAATTCGAAAGCATGCAAAGGCTGCATGTGTTGCGTTCCTTTTCGGCAATCGGTATCAGCAACAAGACTTCTGCTTCTTTCTCCTTTCCTTCTCCTTCTACCGCATCGGTTGAGACAGGCGCAGATTTGCAATAATGGATGTATGGGCAAATGCAATGACGGATCCTTTTCTCCTTCCCTTCTTCTTGTGCGGCATAGCCCCAAACAATCGCAGAATTGCAATGAGGGATGTATCGGCGAATGCAGTGCTTTTGATGATGAGTTTAACGCTTGGTTGTGATGGAAGGATGGCGTGATTCTTTGTACGCTTTTCTGTTTGTGTTCATAAAAAATGAATATTGTGATTTTCAGCGCTACAAAGATCTTAGCGAGATTATGTTCGCAAGAGTTTGTGTTAGCAACATACTTAGGGTTGAGTGTTGAATTGTTTAGGGTTTGTGTGCTCTATTTTGTTGTTCTGTTCATTTAGGTTTTATGTGTACATGATGTTCTAGACATCCGTATCTAGTATGAAGCTACCAGCCGTTCATTATTTTGGAGTTTTATATTTGTGTTTGTAGCAGTAATGTTTGGTCATATTTTGTAGCTTTATCGTGGTTACTTTAAGTGATGGTGTGTATATTGATTGTTGTGGTTTGTCTATCAATGTGATTGTCTTCTAGCATGTTTGGAAGTCATTATTAATGGAAGGGTCGACACTTTTGGCTCATGCCTGATATTTTCTTTTAAAGAAGATGTATATAGAGTTTGAAGTTTTGCTTTTCCAACTTATCGACACTTTTGGCTCATGCCAAATATTTACTTTTAAAGAAGATGTATATAGAGCTTGAAGTTTTGCTTTTCCAGAGTATTACAGTTGTAGCTAGTAGATAGTAAAAAATTAGTTTACAGAGAGAACTCTGTCTAATGATTGTCTCTGGGCAAAAACTTATGTATTTTGTTAAGAAATATTTCATTAATACAATATTGTTAAAGGATATGTAATACCAAATTATCGCAACAAGAATAACTAGGTTGGATGTATTTCAATTAATAAGTTTTGTAATCCCATTCCAGATTTTTGTGGTCATTACTGAACAAGTACTTGGCATGAATATATTTGAGTGTTGGTATTTGTAATTTAATATTTGAGCTTAAATGAAACCTGCAACCAAAATGTATAAGCATGATTGTATTAATTTGTTTTGTAATGGTAAATTAGTTTTGTATTTCTTTCTTAGATTTTGTTATAATAAATATCATGACGTGCTTGATTTGACTATCATGGCACTCGCAAGAGTTCCTTCAATCTTTGCTAAATTAGCTAGAGTGTTCCACCGACATATTTAATAGATCAGTTACAGCAATCAAGTAATATTTGATTTACATACATTAGTATATAATATTTTGTAACATATTATAATATGTTGTTACTTAATACTCGGTATGATGTTTGAATGGATAGGCGGCATCCTCAATGTTACGGGTCTGAATTCAACATTGTATGAGCCTGTGTGCTCATTTTGTAAAGAAGGAAAGATCTTGAAGGAGAATACTGTACCTTGATGCTTAACGTGCGACCGGATTACAATTCTGGAAAAGATCCCCAAAGTGAAGGCACTCATTACGAGCTTAGATGGTGCAACTGTGGAGGTTACATTGAAGGGCACATGGGTTGACAAAGTTCTAGATTTGCCTCGACCTTTCATAGAGTTACTGGAAGACAACACACAAATCCTAAAATCAGAGTTATTCGACCAAAGAATCGAAGGTTTGGTTGCAGGGTTTATCCCTGTAAGGCGTAATGGTGTTTGATAAGTTCATCAATCCAGTTTTCTTATAGTGAAGTGATAGTCTAATGTTTTCCACCTTCAGTTTCTTTTGTTACACAGTTCAAGATTTTCATCGAGTGTTTTTTACCTACTATATAATGCAAGCTTGTAAGCTTTGTTGTTTCATAACATAGTAGCATTTGGTGCTACATGTTACTTTGTAAAAAACTCTTACTTTTCCTATTAAACAAAAAAAATTGTACATAAAAAAAGCTTGTGTCTACTCTCGTTTTTTCTTTTAATTCAAGAAAACTTCATTAAGTAAACAATATACTTTGAAAACTTAGAAGTAGATGTGTACATAATTCAACTCTGCTTCTGTTATTTAAACAAAGGGAATGCATTTATAATGTTAAAGTTATCTTTACTTTAGTTCATTTGGAAGATCTTATTCAGATGAAAATTTATTTTCAGCTTCTCAACGAATCCATCTTATGAGTTTCTAATACTTAGGAAATTGGTAAACATATTATTCTCTTTATTAGAGAATTTAAAGCAATGCTACTACTTGTAATCATCCAAACAAAATATAATTTTAATCCACACATAATTTAGCGCATATATATTGAAAATACCATTTTGAATATACTGATAAGAAGTCTACTGATGATTAACATGAACTCTTTGTAGAAGCTAACCAAATGTATTTCCCATAATAAATCACTCAAATCAAACAAACGCTTACTTTAGTTTAGTTGCAAGATAGTATTTCAAATACACTGTTATTTCTACTTTACAGGTAATGCTATTTATTTGTTAGTACTTGTTATTAGTTTTAATTTATTTATTACACTAAAACAAGGTTTCTTTTCGCAGTTCCACTATAACTATCACAGGATATCCATATATTTGCTAGTATTCCAAATTCAATGAAACATTAAATTTTATTTGTTGAAAGATAGTTTGTAAAACTATAAAACAACTACTAATGTGACAACTCTACCATTTACAAAAAATAGTATATCTTTTATGGTATTCTCCGCTTTCAAATACACCTTTGAAGAAATATTTATATTTATAATGACATTTATATTTTTAAAAGGACACTTTTACTTATGGAATAATTTATTCTCACTAGTTGGATGTTGATCTTGCTAGAATTCGAGTTCACAGTCGCAATGCGCAAGGGCAATACCCACATTTTAGCCGACCACCTATCGAGGATCCCTACTAATGGCAAAGCTCCAACAAGAGTAGAAGATGATCTCCTTGACGCTTCCCTCTTCTTCCTTGAATTCATTCCACGATGGGCCGCCAAAATTGGCCACTACTTAGCCAACGGACTACCCCTAAGCCAAGACCTAAGAAGGATAGAGCCCATAAACTCAGTAAGGACGCAACGCCATATCAGCTAATAGCAAGCCAACTCTATCGCCTGGGTAAGGATGGCATACTGCGAAGGTTCATATACGAACACGAATAGATCGAGGTGCTTGAAGAAGCCCACTCAGGAATCACAGAGGGCCATTTCGTCGCTGTCTTTGAGGTTGCAGCACGTAAAGTGCTACAAGTTGGTCTTTGTTGGCCAATGCTCTTCGGGGATGCGGCCGAATTCGTCAAACGATGTGACTCCTACTAGCGCATACAAATCCCACACAGGCTAGACATGATAACCGGGATCCTGGCTGACCAACCCTTCAAGAAGTGGGGCATCGATTTCATTGGTCCCATAAGCCCAACTGCTAAGGGGGCCAGGGCTTGATACATCATCCTAGCCACCGACTACTTCACCAAGTGGGTAGAAGGAAGGGCCACGGTAAAGGCAAATGGAAGATCCACCACCAAGTTCTTATATGAACAAGTCATCATGCGGTTTGGATGCTCGTTCGAGTTAGTCAGCAACCGAGGAACCCACTTCATCAATGAAACCATAGCAATCCTGACAAGCGACTTTATGATCATTCATAGGAAGTCAACGCCATATTACCCTAGAGAAAATGGCTTGGCTAAAAGCTCCAACAAAACTTGTTGTAAGATTATCACATGTACAGTAGAAGCCAGTCATACAAACTAGGCGCATAAGCTCATAGCAGCATTAGGGGCCTACAATACCTCCTACAAGGTGGCAACACATTGTACCCCTTTCAAGTTAGCCTTTGGGGTAGAGGCAGTAATGCCGATGGAGTATGTAGTGCCTAGTCTCTGTCTTTCCATAAGGGAAAGACTCACGGAAAAACGTGCTAGCCGAGAGGCTAGTTGACCTCAAAAAGTTAGAAGAGACAAGGTTGCGAAGAGCAGCCTACGCTCTCCGAGTAGAAAAGCGCCAACATAAGAAATGGTTCAACCGCAACCTCAAGAATAAGGACCTGGCAGGCACTCCTGTACAATGTCCGCAACACCAAATGTAAGCTTAAGTACCGAGGTGTGGGTCCTCACCACATAGTTGAGATCACCCCCCAAGGGGCGTGCCAAATAGCCACCCTTGATGGAATGAAAATGGATGGCTACCTAAACGGAAGCAAATTGAAAAGATACTACGGACCACTCACTATCCCTACCCTTCAAGCTGTGCATAGAGAAAAAAATCTCAAGGCAGAGGTGGCTAGGATGAAGCGCTAGGATATCGAGGAAGCTAGAATCCGTAATGCTAAGATTTGACAGCATAGACAAATGACCCTCTATAAGGCAATGACTGCACAGATTCAACTAATAGATGAGCTAACAATAGAGCCAGCCAGGTTGCTTGTTCAACTATAGGTACTGCGCATGTGCATCAAAGCACTTGTGGACCCAAGAGCGAGCAACAATTTCATCTCCTGAGAGGTATGGGAAAAGCTGCAGGTATCCCTAACCCTCACTATTGCCTCAATAAGAGCTATAAATAGCCAACTTCTGCAAACCTTGGGTTATGTAAATCTAAGTCTAATGGTTGTTCATCAAGTTGTGGATATATGATTTTATGTTCTCCCTACAGAAGCCACTGAAGAACAGATTATTCTAGGAAGAACCTGGTGCTACACCGTCAACTGCCAAGTTGACTGGCATGCCCGAACTGCTTTGCTTACCAATGGTGGTCAAACGGCGATAGTCCCACTATGTAGACCAAGCCCCCTTGCTTTGGCCCCGACCTCGCCGATTCACGACAATGAAGCAACGCAGCAAAGATGACCGGATGATCCAGCTTCCACCAGCACACCGCCCTAGGGCCTAGCTCAAAAGGAGCACAAAAGCTCGTGGTATCCATCTGAAGCCAAGTGACTCCCCCACTCACGGATCTCCTGTGTCTCCTAAGAGCCTGTGAAGAAACCTATGGATTTTGTCTAGTTGATCCGTGCACCCGAGGCCCTGCAGTAGATAGCCAGGGCACCCTTGACTCTCTCTAGACTCGCTGTGGTTCCCTCAACATACAAGGTCGTGTCATCTACAAACTCCAAGTCAAGCAGCTCCTCCTCCTGTTTGATTGGGAGACTCAACCCTGGGAGGCCCACCACTTGTGATCTCAAGTAGTAGCCCAAAGCCTCTGCCACAAACAAGAAGAGGATGGGAGCGAGTGGGCAACCCTGGCAGACCGAGTGAGAGAGGAAAGGCCTCACCCGTGTGTCCTCCGATAAGCATGTAACTACCACTCCACCCTGTCGTAGGCCTTCTCAAAATCCAAGAGGAGGATGGCCAGTGGTTGTGACTCCCCCCTCGACCAATCCACTGCATCATGATCACGATCCCCACCGGGTCGTTGCCATCCAACACAGCATTGCCCCTTTCCTTATTGGGTACCGTGATGGCCGCAGCCTAATAGACTTCGCACCGACCATCGCCATCAAATTCATCACTGACCATTGGCATCAAATTTAGCATCGACCATTGCCATACCAGTATCTTGTCAGTCGGGGGGATAAAATCTATAAAAGTAGGCCTACCGCATCGGGTCGTCACCATAGCTGTTGCAGCCAAACTCTATTAAAATTTATCCAAAAATCTGACAATTTCCTGCCCACTTCTTCTCCACCTCCACCAGCAAATTGATGTCCTCCTATTCCTAGGACCTCATCCACCAATTCCCTCGTCATGCAACTTCCACTTCTGTTTGCCATGGAGTCTGAACATGACTTTTTTGAATTCAAGACTCACCTGGATCTCCACCCTCGCCCTATTCCAGAGGCCACGGGCCCCTCAGATTCCTAGAGCACTCCTTTGGCCACAATTTGAATGCTGGATGAATTACCGTCGAAGGACTTACAACACGAAGAGACCTCCACCAGACAAGTGACTCAGCTAGCCACGATAGGCACAACCCCCACAAAAACACAAAAGCGCACTCTGGTGCCACTGTTGGCAAATACAAGATCGTGCATTCACAAGTGCACTTGCCATTGGGAGAAGCATGGATCCAAGTGCTAAATGCTTGTGTGATCCACTCGCGCTTCGCCTTCGAGGGTTGGGAATACTCCCTCTATTACCACACTGCAGCAGCATACACCGCCCTCCAGGACCTGGCAATTGTGGAAGCCCTTAAATTTTCAGGCTTGTAGAGAGTAGCAGACTGCTTCCCATGCCACCTAGACATGATGCTACTAGTAGAATTCCTCAAGACATATGATAGCAACACCAACATCGGTGTCTTGAGAGATGCAATAGGCAACCCACAACACTACCAAATCAATCAGAACATGGTATGGGCAGTATTCAACCTGCCAGTGGTGGCAGAGAAATATTCTAGGCAAAAGAAGAGCCTCAACTCCCTAAAGATGGTCTGCCACTACGACTGCCACAAGTGTAGAGGCCACATCCAGTTCAACACCATCTATAAGCCCGAGGTAGAGCGCCTGACAAGAGCCCTGCGATGGCTCACCCAAGTGAAGCACACGGATCATTATCAATCCGTGGTGCCCAATATCTTATTGCGAATGGTGAACATGTAGTAGATGAACTGGGCTGATTACTACTACAGCCAAATGAGAGATGACCTCAGCACCCACGGGGACATCATTGGCAATCCAATGATGTACATGCCGGTCCTCTATTACCTCAAAAGTCAGCATCCGCCCATCAGCTTCGACCTCACCATGAAATCTGCCATTGGTCCAATACAGACCACACAAGAAGAGACAAAAACCAGGCCCAAGAGAGTGAGGACAATGCCAAGTGCCACTCTGGTCACCCATGTGCAACCGGAACCAAGTCAGCCGCTCAACCAATATGAGGAAAGCCAGTTGCATGAATTTGTGCAACGACAACTATGCATGCAATGGCTAGGTCCTCAGGATAAGGATAAATAGGTGCAAGGAGGGCCTATTCTCATTGAATACCTCCAAGGCGATGACACCATCGAAATCAGCCTCCATACAGGAGCCGCAACTACGCCAACAACCCCAGCTACACCCTTCTTCTCAGTCTCCACCAACCCTCAAGAGATAGCATCCTTTACCATAGGCACCTCTTCCATGCCATGGGAGGGCCTAGCAGAGGCCATACAATTTTGCAGCATGCCCCAATACAAGGCACCGGGAGGCTATAGCCATATAACGGCAGAATAGTTGTCATGCATTGACATCATGGAGATGAAGCTCTTTGAAGCCATGGCACAACTACCGCAAGTCACCCACACGATCTTACAAAGGAGGCAAGAGCAAGCCTCACAACTCTCCTCCAACCTCATCCAAGCCTAACTCTCGGCACAGGAAAGCCAGTCGACAACGGTCGCAGCTCAAGCAATGGACCAGGCTGCACTACACCGAGCCGAAGAGTACCGGGCCAAGGTGGAAGAGCTCAAGCTCACTCTGACGAAAGTCAAAGATGACCTCGCCACTAGCGAATCCCTGATCTAGACATTTATGAAATAGGCAAAAAAGGAAGAATCAGCCCTGCGCACAACTCTGGAGTAGCAAGCAGAAGCAGAGTAGTGGTACGCCCGCACCCAGGAGACCCACAATGAACAGATCCACTCCCTACAGGATCTACTGGCACAAGAGAGTAGCCTCATGGTCTCCCTCCAAGAAGAGATCGAAAGACAATGTGCCACTAGCTACTTGAAGGAGTCAGGGTTGGAAGACCATGAGCAGCAGGATTTCACAATGTACCGGGAGATGTTCGCACAGTTAGCCACATATACACTTGCACCATGCACCATCACCCAAACCCTCCAAATGCACTTCATGCACTCCGCGCACAAAACCTCACCTTCCACCTAGACCTCACTACTCCACTACCGCCCAATGCCCTTCAAACTATCCTCTGTCATAATCCCGACCACTGTCGCCCCATCTTAGCCATGTCGTATTTTTCTCTTGACCTTTAGCCCACCTCCCTATCTCTTCTTTGCCCCTCCGATCTTCAAACCCTATCCTCCCATCCCATTCTTCTCAATTTTCAAGGCTGGTGCCGTGTCATCACTCACTGAGTCCCTTAATTATCCTGCAGATGATGAAGTGATGCAACTTGCAAAACCCGATGAACTCACACCATGGATCTGTACTCCGAAATTCTGCACGCAGACATAAATGGGATGCAGACCTATGGCCGAGTCTCTGCAGTCCAAGCTCAAGGACACCTTGCGGTCTACTAGACCACCACCTACTGTCCCCTCGGAATAATAATACTCTTTAATTGGGTGCTACAAGCTCTCCAAGACTCACTTGAGTCCTTGGTGAGAAATTTTGAAACAATTCACGTAGCATACTCTGAAGAAATAACCAAGGACGAAGAACAAAATGCAATCACCCTCTTTCATACCACCGCCCCCCTTGTAGATATTCCATTATCGCCTTTACACATCATCAACCAACTAACACGTCATCAGCGTCTTATCCCCTGCCACATCAGCACGATTGGGAGAGTGCCACATCATCAAGGTTATCCACAGTGCCACATCAGCATTGACCAATCAACAGCCACATAGGCTATTTCATGTCACCTGCCAGCTGTCGTTGCCATGTAATCATGGTTACTGTGACCCTGGTTAGGTCAAGCTAACCTTGGGTTAGTCAACTTGACCCTAGTTAGGTCAACCTAATGTTGGGTTAGGTCAGTCAAATTGCCACCTGACCCTTGCCAGGCACACCCCTTGCTAAGCACAACTGCCATATCATCACCGCATGTGACTCACACTACCACATAATCATTGAGCACTTTGCACCCTTTTTTCCCCTCCACCTAGATCAAGCAATAAGAATTTGAGGGTGCTCCAAAAAGGAAAATCGCTCGATTTTTTGTGCTCTACGCACTCGTCACATCATGTGCACATTTCGTTGCAGGTATCACTCACTTTTGAGCCTCGTTGATTCTGTAAATGATTGAGTAATCGATGTGTCTATCTCCTGTGTATTCGAGGTTTTGCATTCTGATTCCTCATCAAAGATTGGAGCTAATGACCTTGTGGTTGATGGGATCATACAACTTGTGTTGTCTTCACTGTAGCCAACCATGATGCATTTAAGTGACTTTGCATCCAATTTTCTGCAATGATCGTCATATATGTGGGCATATGCTATGCAACCAAATATGCAGAGATGCCCGATGCATGGCTTGTGTCCAGTGAATGCTTCATAAGAAGCCTACAATCAATTACAGGTACTATAGGTAGCTCACTGGATCTCTTATATCTAACTATCACATGGCTTGATATTTGTTATTCACTTGCATAGTTTATGGCAAATCCAAAATAGTCTCATTGGAATGCAGCCAAAAGTTTCTTGACATACATCAAAGGTATACAAGAAAGTTTGGAATAGAATATAGAGGAAGTCATCCAAGGTTGCATGGATACTGTGACAGTGACTATGTGGAGATCATGAGACTAGGAGATCCAGACTGGGATGTGCATTTTTCCTTGGTCAAGGTGCTGTATCATGGTTGTCAAACAAACAAACAACTGTTTCTTTGTCTTCAATTGAAGCAGAATATAGGGCACTCACTACTACAGGTGCATGGGCACTCACTACTACAGGTGCATGTGAGGCTATATGGCTCAGAAGACTATTGTCATAAACATATTACTTTGATGAATCAAAGCCAACAACAATATACTGTGATAATCAATCAGCTCAAGATTTGTCCAAGAATCTAATATATCACTCTAGGACAAAGCACATTGATGTTAGAGAGCACTTCATCAGAGAAAGAGTGTTACTTGGTGACATCACACTGCAGCATTGTGATAGCAAAGAGAATGTTGTAGCCATCTTTACTAAACCACTCGGTAAAGAGCTTTTAAAGAATTGTTCACCAACAAGCTCTTGGTTTGACTTAGAGAAAGGACATTCCCATCAAAGGGGTGTCATGGAATGTAATGCTCAGTCCTTCTTCGAATCCCCAAAATCATCATCTTGAGGGAAGGCCTACTTCATGATATTGATCTTGAGGGAAGGTGTTGAGAGACCATGATTAACATCATGTGATTACATGTGCATAGCACTGACACATATATAGTGCTATAAAGGAAAGGGTTAGATGCCCTAACCCTAACCCTAAATGTGTTTGTATATATTCTACATCTTCAACCAAATCTAGTGTATAGTTAGTCATTTGTGGTGTGCTCTCTAGCTGTGCCCTCTCTCCTCATCTCCACTCTTCTCCTCTCCCCTCTTCATATTTGGTCAAATACCCCCCACTCCATGATGAATGTTCTTTTTTCTCTATGCTCTAGAGCCATTCTAATTTGATTGTATCCACTGAAGCCATCAAGAAAGCTATACATTTCATGGCTGGGCATAGCGTCTAGCATTGTATCACAAAGGGGTAATAGAAAGGGATATGTTATTGTGGTTGCATTTAGCTTGTAGTAATCAATGCAAACTCAAAGCTTACCATTCTTTTTTAGAACGATGACTATCAGTGATAGCCATGTTACCTTGTCCACAGGGTAGATAAAACCTACTCTTAGTAGTTTATCAATTTTCTCCTTTACTTTTGCCGCATAATTCGAGTTCATTCGGTAGCTTTGTTGGACTACTGGGATTGCATCTTTTTTCAAATTTATCTGATGTTGATAATAGGATGGATCAACTCCTTTTATATCTATATATTGCCAAGCAAAGACATCTACAAATTCAAGTAGTAAGTCCTTTAACGATTCCTTAAAAGGATTTTCCAACAAAGAACTCACTCGCACCATTTTCGGACTACTTTCTATCCCAAGGTTCATTTCTTGAAGTTCATCCTCTTGAACTCTCACACACATTTTGAGGTGGTCTTCAAAAGCTGGTTTTGCTTGAACAAATGCTTGAATATATGGTGTAACATATTATTCTTCTTTCTCCCCATCAACATCCCATTCTTTGGACTGCTTTCTATTTTTTGTTGTGTTTCTATTCCTACTTCAGAATATCAGTCACTAAATTCGAATCTTTTGGAACTGCAGCCACCCGACTTGAACAAGGATCAACTGCTTGCTTTTTAGCATAGTTTTGTATAATTCTTTGCACATCAATCTCAAATATAGGGATTAATGATGGATTTCTTTGAAGGAAACTTTTTTCCTTTTTGAATAGTGACCTTATCTACTCCCCAATCCTGCTTTATCTTGGTTGTTCAAAACCAAGGTCTACCCAACAACATTGAATAAGATTTGTCCTTCCCTTCCAAATGAAGTACCACAAAGCTTGCCATGTAGGTCGATCCACAAACACTAATTTGTTGGTTCCTTACTATTCCAAGTGGCTGAATCCGTCTGTGATCCACCATCTTCACTTGAAAAGGGGCTGGTTGTAATGCATTCACATAACTTTTTATATAATTCTTCGGATAGTATGTTCACACCATTCTTCGGATAGTATGTTCACACCATCCAATAAAACTTCTAGTACCATTTGGGATTTATACTCCACTACAATCATAGGAACAGTATAATCTACATCCTCTATTTGGGTTGATTTTACCTCGGGATCCTCTTGTTGGACTCTGAAGACTTCTTCCTCCATTACTTCCGTAACTGCTCCAATTGCCTTATCTATTGGGCTTGTACTTGTGGCTCCCAACATAGACAAAAGTTGGATTTTAAAAGCTAGGACCAAATTCAAGATTTGATCCAAAGTCACATCAATTTTTTCCTTTAACAAATTCTAGAAAAGCTCCTTCTGTATTAATATGCTGTGCCATTGCATCTACAACCGAGTGATCACCTTCATGCTTTTGCTCAGAAACAATACCCTTAACTAGCTGTGTTGCACTCCTTTGAACAACACCCACTTGCTCCTTCTTCTCTGGAACTAGCTTTGCCTCTTCAGGTTATCTTTTTTCCTCATTTGTTCTTGCTACAGGAATTTTTGAAACTATCTTGTGGTCTTTGAAGGTAATCTTTTCATCTGTTTACCTTCTTCAACAACATTAACTTCCTCAATAACCTTCACTAGATTTTGCCAAACATGATCTTGCTCAACCCAATCAATTGAGTGCTTTGACTTGTCTTCCTTAGGCAGCTTTTTATTCCCATGGATCTTCCCCTTGGATCTCGTGACCATGAGTGCCTTAGGACAGCCTTGTTCTTTGGACATCTCGGTCTCCTTTTCACAACCTACACAGTCAATCATATGTCACTTGCAAAACAGTACTTAGATCTACTGCCCCACTTCTGGCAGGTTTAGTACTTTCTTTAGCTTCCTTTCTTAAAACATTTTCATCAATTTGTATAATTACAGCATTCGCCTATGCTGATGGTTGTTGATTTTGATTTGCTGATTGTTGTTGTTGTTGAGGAAGATTCTGGTATGGTACAATCAATATCCCATTATCATTCCAATGTTTGCACCAAAGCTCACATCCCGATCTCCTTGTCTATGTCCTGGTTATCCACAATAGGTACAATCTTGAGTGGCATTGTTTCTGTTGTATGGACAAGATTGGTTCCCCCAATTTGGATTGGGTGGACTCATTTGTTGTTGTGGAGCATTCACCCCTACCTAATTTGCTACAGGTGGTGGTGCTGCTATTGTATTGCTTTGCAAATGATGAGAGAGTCTCCCCCTATGATTAGGATTATACCAACATCCAGCATTATCTTGATTTTTTCGAGAACAGTACTCACAACTGAGTTTTTGGGCTGAGCTTGCTTCCGTCAGTCCCATTGTCTTCAAGTGTTTCTTAGGCTCCTTGGACCTCAGCTTCTTCTCCTTCTTCTTGTTTTCTGTACAATGATGTGATTGATAAATCTTGAATGGATGGTAGATCTGCAAGTAGAGAATGAAAGTTAGACTTTCACTAAATTTCTTGTAACTATTATAAGTAAGTTAGAATTGTTCTAATAGTACCATTTAGAATTGGATAGGTTGAAAGTCATCAGGTGTTAATTGACCCAAAATGCGAAGATTTCACCTTGATGTGACTCAAGATAGCATGAGATGTGCCAGCCCAGGCGTGAATGCTTCCTGAATGACCACCACTGCTTTGGTTGAGATAGTGCATCCTTGTGTTTTGTGTCCTGTGACAGTGTATGCTAGTGTGATTGGGAAAGTTGTCTTGTGGTACCACTTGCCATTCATTGGTTTTCTTTGATATCTTGTCCTGCATAAGACAATTGGTTGTGATATCATGTTGATGATAGCATGGATAGCTATAATAGTTCCATTAGTTGAGGAGAGCTTGATGTTATTGACAGTTGCAGTTGCACTATTGGCTGCTCTAATTGTCAGGTCAATGTTCTTGGTGATGATAATTCTATCTCCATTTGTAATTTTATTGATCTCATGGAATTTTTCATCATCTAGCCATTCTTTTAACAAGGGCTCATCGGTTGCATTTCTGGTTGGCAAGACATGATATATCTCAGCAGGAGAAAATAGCTTGTGCAGTATTTTTAGATCGTATTCTATGGCATCAAGGCGATCATTGATCATCATGCCACCGAGGTAGTGATGTATCTCTTCTATTGTCAGTTTTCTATCTCATAGGATGCTTAAAAACTCGGATGAGATGATGTTCGACTCAACCGAGTATACAAGATGGATTAAAGATAAAATGCCACAAGAACATCTGGAACTGGAAATAAAAGAGAACTGTGCAGTCAACTGGGCAATCCCTCCAAGTGAAGTTTGGGTTGATGGGGGAGATGATTTTCTCTATTTCATCCATTTCAAACCAACGTGTTCATGTGACCTCATAAGGCGTTAGTGTCAAAAACAAGTTTGGTAATCCCCACACGTCAACCATTGCAATCATGTCTTTCAAGTTACGATGGTCCCATGATGGTGATCTTTTTAGGGTTGCGGGTAGCTTGTATTTGAGAATATTTTTGTAGACTTCTTGTTTTCTTGCATTTTTGTTGGTCTTCTTAAAGTTATCTATCTCTCTTTGCAAACAAGTTGTCTGGATACGGTTTGCGACTTGTTTCAGTTGGTACATGAGCAATAAATATGGCTTGTACAAAGTGTAGAATGAGAAGAGTGTCCCAATCCTCATTTTTAGGTAATTTGCAAACCATATATCCCCATCATAAGTGCTATGTCTAAAAGGGAACATGAATGGAAAGAGCATGATCTCTATTGAGATATCAAGGCATGATGTACCAGGTTCTTGTCATCCATCTATGTAGAATGTTCAAGGCCTTTTAACTACCATACCTGAATCTCTCAAGAAAACTGAAACCATTTCGTGTCTCTTTTCTTATATTGTGTTTGTGTAGCTGCGGGGACCATGTTCTCTAAGACTGAGTAGGAATTATGCATTTTAGCAGTCGCCATGAGATCGAATGGGGTATCTGTCAAGTGCCTGCAGATGATCTCCAAGACTGAGTAGGAATTCTGTGTTTCAACAGTTGCCATGAGATCAAATGGGCTATCAGTTGAGTGCCTTGAGATGATCTCTGCTACGGCTACGGCTTCAGCAAAGCCTAAGAAGTCATATTGGGGCAGTGGCCCCTGAGTTGATGATGAAGGTCATCCCATCATGAATGAATGAAGGTTGTCCCATCATGAATGAAAAAAAGAGAGCAAGAGAGGAAAAGAGAGGAGAGAGAGAGAGAGAGAAAAAAAGATACCAAGAGAGGAAAAGAGAGGAGAGAGAGAGAGAAAGAGAGGAAAAGAGAGGAGAGTAGGAATATGAAGAGAAAAAGAGTAGGAAGAAGATAAAGAGAGGAGAGAATAAGAGTAGGAAGAGAGGAGAGAAAGAAAAGTAGGAGAGAAAGGACGAGAGAAGGAGAGAAACAGAGAGGAGCGAAATAAGCTAGGAAAGAAAGAGAGGAAAAGAGAGGAGAGAAAGAGAGGAACGGAGAGGAGAGAAAGAAAATAAGAGAGAAGAGAAAGAGGGAAAAGAGAGAGCGAGGAAGAGGAAAGAGAGAGCGAGAAAGAGAGGTAAAGAGAGGAGAGAAGAGAGAAAAAGAGAGAGAAATAGAGGAAAAGAGAGGAGAGAAAGAGAGAGAAAATGAGAGAAAGAGAGAGAGAAAGGAGAAGAGAATAAGATGGGAATAAGTAGAAGAAGATGTTGACGATGGAAGAGAGAGCAAGGAAGAAGAAAGAGAGAGCGAGAAAGAGAGAAAAGAGAGGAGAGAGAGAGAGAGAAAGAGAGAAAGAGAGGAGAGAAAGAGAGAGAAAAAGAGAGAAAGAGAGGAATTTGACCCATTAGTAATTTGACCATTCGTTCCTTTTGTTTGTCAAATGGTGATACTTTCTTCAAATAGTTGAAGTCTAGCATGTTATTCATAAAGTGGCATGTTGTATTTTTTGCCATCCCAAATCAAAATCATTCAATATACATTCAGTTGTCTCTACTGAGACTCTCTTCACTATTAGTAATACCATTCTCTTTGGATTGTGAGGGACTAGGATAGTCCTTTCTGTTCTATGATTTAAGATTTCAAGTTGCATACTCATGTTGTGTATCCACAAGGCAAGCAAATGGGAAAGGATGGATTTGTGTAGCAACATGTTCTTTAGGACATGAACAACCACTCAAAAGAAAGTTAAGTTAATCACAAAAGGGCCCACATGAGGGACTAAAGCTTATGTTAAAATAAGGTTCTGGAAAAGAGAGCCTCACCTTAGCATTTAGCCTACTGAAATTTAAAATTAGCTCAAATTCATTGGTTGTATTGTGAGCCAATGGAAAACCAACTTATTAGAATTAGACTTTAATAGTCTGCGACCCTGGTTGTTAGCCCCTGTCACAGAGAATCCCTAGGCAGTGAGCTGCGATCTGTGGCAGCAGGAGTGTCTTTGCTGCCAGCATTTAATTTTCCATTGATTTTCATGGTTGGCACCTTTATGGTATTTGCCAACTAGTTGTATGATCGTTTTTTACAAGCATCAATAGAAGTTCTTTTCTCTCTTTAAAAAAAGAAGAAAAAAGAATCTTAGGCTTTATAGTTATATTACCTATTAGAATTTCCAATTTGCCAAGATTCAACATGGGCTAATCACCCACGACGAGCTGCACCCACACCAGGCTTCGCTGGGCACGTTCCCGTTCACCACCCACAAGAGATAATAGCCCGACGGTGCTACAATCGTATCCGTCGGTGCTGCTACCCTCACCATGTACCTCCCTTCCTCCTCCCCCTCCTCCCAAAACTTTAGCCTTAGTAACCTCTGATTCATCGAGTACGAGTGCGTTGTGAATGGTGGACTGTATAGATTGATCTGCACATTTCCCAATATCCAGCTGCTGTTTGCTGCTTCCCCCATGGCGAATTCCATCATCAAATCTTCTGAGCCATACCCTATCGCAGTGCTCGACAATGAGGTGATCGTCGGACGCACTCCATCATATGCAGAGTCGAGGTAATATGGACTGTAAGTTTCGATTCTGAGCTCCGTCTGGTACAAAACGTCTGATCCGAAACTGTAACCCACGTTCGGATTGCTTCCGGCTACAAGAACTCTCCCATCCGGCAAGAGGATTGCAGTAGAGTGATACAATCGTCGAATCGAGGTTGCATTCAGGACCTCAAACCTTCCTCCAGCAGCTGCAGTGGGAGTGTAGAGGAATGGCGCCAGTGCAGGCTTCCTGGCCACGCCCCATCCCGCGGTGCCCTGCTCAGCTCCGTTGATGATCAAAATTTCTCCTGTGGGTAGCGTTATCATGTCCCCCATCACCCTTCCCGTCGGCATATCCTCCATCTCCCAGCTAGGATCCAAATCTGTGATCACCATCCTCCCACAAGTTTTGTCACCGGCCACAAACACCCCTGCATTGGCTTGCTGGAACGAATCCTCTGGACCTCCCCCGCATATCATCACTTCCACTCTTTGGAAATTGTCCTCCGAGGACAAAGGCAACATTACAGAAGAGCCAGACGATGGATAGTTGCGGCTGCCCCCGGGCATTCTCGGAAAGGTTCTTATAATCCGATTGTTCTTGTAATCCAGCAAAACCGAGTCTTGATTAGGGAAGATGAAGACATTTCCATCGGACGACAAATGCAAGAATGGATAGAGATTATTTTCCACATTGGGTACGTATGTCTCAGTGAGGAGGGGCAGATCGAATGTAATCGGAGCTTCTCCAACAGTGGGCACGTACTCGTAGCTGAACGCCCTTCATCCACCTACGACTAACACACAATTATCAGGTAAAATCGGATCAGAAGCATACCACCTATTTGTCGCAAGGCTATCATTTACCTCCACCCAATCGCAGCTGTCATCAAAGCAGGGACTGAATAGACGGATTGCCGGAATTCTGTCGTTGAAACCTCCGGTCTGAAGCAGTAATCCATCTGCAGTAAAAGCGCCGGACGAGCACCAGGTATCGGTAAGAACAACAATCCACTTTGAGGGCTCGGTCGTTGCTGTCGTTTCGACAACGACCGTCAGGTAGTTTTATCTGAGATGTCCCATAATCAGTGCGATCGAAGATCAAAACCTTGTTCGTGTGCATGAGCGTCATATGCATGGCAGAAACTCCAGCGTTCGAAACCTCGAGCTCCCATGATCCAGGACGAGCTCCATGAACCGCTATCAGCAGCAGCTCTAGATGGATAAAAAGGTAGAAAAGCAAAATATGGGCTGGTGTAGGCATGTGTAGGACTTCCATCGGAGGCTGAAACAGCTACTAAGCGTGGCTTGTACTGCTGCGTAGTGGAAGAGATGGGAATATATGTTCGTCAATTTGAATTTTTCAAGGACGTCCGTCCAATGCTTGCAGACACGTTACGGTCGCGGTGGGTTCCTTCAACTTCCTTATATCGGTGGAGTGGTTGCCAAAATCAGAAGCCCAGGGAGTACTGAAAAATGCATGAAAGCAATATCCCAACTTGCCCACGTTCTCAAGCATGCCGCTCCTGGCGGATACATCAACTAAGCTAATCAGGATGACTGAGATCACGATCATGCAACTTCCGACGAAAGTTGGCAGCCCAAAACTACGTCTCAAGTTTCCCAAATGCTTCCAATTTGTTGCAAAACTCACGTTGAGACGTATAAATTCTGTCATCTACGTTACAAATTCACACTGTGGGCGATGATTTTGCAGCCCTGGCAGCTTGCAGAGGGGTTTAATGAATGTGCGAAGTTGTGGTGGGTGGTACTTCGTCGAAATAGTGCAGTCTACAGCAACCGGATAGCATCTGACAACAGGCCAGTGAGTTCGGCAGAGATACTTACACTGCAAGCTCACAAAACAATAATACATACCCATTCACTTTTAGGGCCTTATGATGTCAGTCCACTGTTCTGTCCACTCTTTTAACCACTGCATCCCATCGGATTTGTGTATCCTTTTTACTTTGCCAAAACTTTGTGGAGTTGATAGCTACAAAGCCACTTGCATGGCGTTTGATTGTTGCATTAGGGCCTCTTTCCACCAAGTCCTTACATCACTTTAAATCCAAAACATACACAAAGAAGCATTGAAAGTCAAGCTTAATAATATCTTGGATTATATCAAAATATCATCCACAGCTCCACTGGCTCCCTCAAAGCTAGCAATGATGCTACAATCTTATGTGTTTCTCTTATCATTAATCAGTTGTGTCCAAAAATGCTTGCCCTCACACCAAATAGCATTGAACATAGTACACTACACCAAGAAAAATCAATCAAATAAGCAATCTAAATTATGAAAGCTCCTAACTTATGACCGACCTTTTTCATGCATCTTCTAGCATACTCCCATTCTTCCATTGTGATATGCATCCCTTCGTCTTGCTCTACTCTCTCCATTTCGTCTAATAGCCAATCCACATGAATATTCTTTCGAAGTGCTCTTAGATGCTCAGGGTATGGCACGCGAGATCCGTGCTATGTACGAAAGAGGGCCCTTTCTCCTTGTCTTCTTTCCTTTGCATCCTCGTAATAGAACGTGAAAAGGTCTTCTCCACTAAACAAATCATCTCCACTGACATAACTCCTCGGGGGGTCCACCTTACATAAGCCAGCTATACAACGTGCGTTCGAAAGGTATTTAAAAAACCCCTCTATAACCACATGTTATCTATTTATATACCCCTACTGTGAATTTTTGGATCAATAATTATATCCCTTCAATAAATTTAAAAGTTGAGAAGCCTATATTTTTTGCCCTCCTCTTGTACATTTTAGTGTAAGTTGAAACAGACACTACTTTTGAGAAATTGTATTGTATAATTGAATAAAACCATTTAATTTGTATGTCACGGAGATGCATGCTTTACACCCATACTAGTACCTAATAGAACGTATTTTCAACTTTTAATCTTTTCAATTTCCAAAATCTCATATATTTACTCCACCTTATCCAATTTTGTTTCCCTTGCATGCTCCCAAACTGTCACTACCTACTAGAGATTTGCATGAAGTAACTTGAATTGAACTATGAATAAAATGGCACAAACTTATAAGAAGATGGCCCAAACGTTAACCTTGTGTTGATCTAATGGGAGTTTTTATATTAAATATGATGCATGTAGTAGCATTATGTTGATGTAGTGCAAGTGTTTATATTCGATATGATGCATGCACTAGCATCATGTTGCCTATATGCCACTTTCTATATTAGGAAAAGATAGTGTTTATCATCTCATCATAAAGGCATCTAATTTAATCATGTTAAGTGCACAAAGTTATTAAGCTTATTATCACTCAATCCATATCTTTTTCTCAATTTATGTCGCTTTACTTTTCTTTAAGTTACATGCTTTCATATTTATGTATTTGCATCACTTTTTTCTAAATTTTTGAATATCCTAACTTCCAAACCATATGCTAGATGCATATGATATAAAAGGAAAATTTGTAGAATGATGAAATATTATAGCTTCTTTATTGAATTTAGATCTTAATTATTAATGCATCTGACAATTTTTCAGTTTGGAAAGCACCCTTTATTCCATTTCTACTATATTTCAATTCAAACTTTTAAAGGACCCATGCTTCCCCTCACAATTTTGAGACCATATGTAAATAAAATAATGAGCTATTTTGGCAGATAGAATTGGAATGTGTGGATCTTTAAGGGAAGCCATAGACCACCTGTACATTGGATGCATAGTTTCTTGGATATAGTCTATTCTTCCTTTAGTAGTCCTTTAGAGTTTTATAATCCATCTTTTGCTACACAATATGGAATTTCACACGAAGGTTTAGTTAGAGGTTTGGGATGTTTCAAGCTTCGATGAGATCCATATCACACTTGCATTGATTACACAATTTGGTAGATAAACTCTATTTTGTAGATGCTCAATTTGATATTTAGACTCTAGCACACAACCAAGGGTCACAACCTATAGCCAAATTTCATCAAAAGTACCAAATGAAAAGGTAGAGTTGCATCCAAAGTACAAGCATATTGATATCTAAAAATAGATACAAGTTACAACCAAGACTTGTAATCAAGAGTTTAATTAAAACCTTAGACTTAGACGTGGCAAAAAATCAGCTAGAGATAGCTAGACTAAAGGTTGTTACACAGACTTCTCCTCCTCATTGATGGATCCTTGAATGACCTCAACTAGATACATGGAGGATGTGGAATTGTCTTGTTTATAGTGTAAATATTATAGCCAAGGGAGGGCCCTAAAACAGGCCACTTAGCTTCCAAATTTGACCCTCCATCCAGTATTACCCTATTTATTCACCAACAAGAATCAAGAATTTTGCATGATTAATGTAAGTAGATAAAGCTAGAAAACGTTTGCACTCAAGTTTATCTAAATTACTTGACTTACAAAAAAAAGTACCTCCCTCCGACTTTCTTCCTCATCTTTTGAACTCTTCCTAAGTACCATGTACCATGAGTTGCATCTATCTTCCTCGTGATTGTAGCTTTGCCATTTCTTTTCATGTGTTGATTTCCTTGTCCTTTTGTGTCATCATGAAAGTATACAGCACAGTCACAACCTATACCAAATAAATTTCCATTTGATGATTGTGCTTTTGCTTCATGGTTGAAGTAAACACCTTGCTTTACCCTTGTGAGTCTATCTTTTGACAAGGTTGGACATCCATTGAGTTGGCTCACCAATGTTGACTTGAAAATAAACTTTCCGTCCACCTCTACAATGGGGCTAATGTTTTTCTTCGGGCGCGTGTTTTTGTTTCCTTCAAAATGTCATCAATTTCATGTCTAATCTCACTAAGTGCAATAACCTCTTTGCTTTCATTGCTATTCTTGTCCATAGATTCTTCTTCACCACATGGCTCCACAAAGTCATCATTCTCTTCAGCTTCTCCCATTTCAGCATCTAGCTTACACCATGTAGACCCTGCATCCAGCCAACCACCATTTCAAGTCTTCAGCCTTGCTAGGTTTCAAATCCAAAGACTCGCATAGTATGTGAGCTTGTTGTAAGCCCTCCTTCAATGCATCAATCATCTTTTCATCAGAAGAAACACTCTCATAGTCACCTAGATTTGCTTCAATCATCCCTTCTTGTTTGTTCAAATGTTTCCATATATGCTCTTGCTTTTTATGAACTTTAGAGAAAGCTAGACCATTTGAGCACACTCATGCATGGCAATTTTATTCAAGCTACCAATGCTATGTAGAAGATCTCCAAGATCAAATGCTCTTTCTTGCCCAATCATGCCTCCAACTTTACTAAAATAGATTTTAGTAGCATCAAAACCGGTAAGATGTAGTGGACACTTCAGATTAGGATAAAAATCTCGAAACATCTTTATGAGCAATACAACAAAATGACAAGAAAGTATGCAGTCCCTATAAGCCTCCTTACTGATGAAATTTTTCTTCAAGGTGTATGTTGGATGGTGATGAATCCATAGCTGCCAAATTTTGAAAAAGAAAACTACCTTGGTTGCAAGCACCAGACGCTCCTTCAAGATCAAATATGGTGACAAGAAAATATCAATATAATCAGCAACAATCATCAAATAGGCCTCAGTCCCCTTCATACTTCTTTCTTTTTTTTGAAGTTTTCTCAAACATTGACGTACTTGTCTACTTGCAATCCTTTCAGTTGCTCCCCAATTTTGTCGATCATTCCTTTGAATATCTCCATCTCATAGCTTGTGCTCCTCAATTGAAAAAGATTTGTAAATAATAGATACATGATTTAGTGTGATCCAAACACATCCAATTGCTAGTTGTCGAGTAGGACTATCAAGTGGGCTTGTAAGTTTCTTTCCACACTATACAAAGTCTTGATCATGAAGGCCATACACATTTCCTCCTACAATTTTTGCTCTCAAATTCCATCACACCAATTTATAGCAAAAGGTTGTTCGCTTTTCTCCAAATAGTCTTCAAGCATCAACTTTCATCTTATACTATCTCCATTTGAAGCATGTCCAATTATGGGTCCAACTTTATCTTTCAAGTTTGCATTCCACATGGTCTCCAAAAGATTCCATTGGTTCCTTACAAAATCACTATCAAAACGATTGCATGTGCAATACACAATCAAAGCCAATCGTGGAAGAAGATCATGAAGAGGATTAACAATCAAAAGTCTAGCATAATGACCTATGATATGATTTTGAAAGACATCTATAATATTTGAGTATCCTTGTGAGCCTTCACCAACAACAATGGAGTTATTCGATGAGCATTGATGATACTCTCCTTTCTTTCCACAAAACCCAATCAGAGTGTCATCTTTTGCATTCCATCTATACAACACGATTATAGAGTTTAATAACTTCCTCATCTTTTTGAGAGATTTCCAAACATAGCAATTATAAATATCTTGATGATATAGATAAAAGTAGAATGCATAGAGAGCTAAAATTACCTTATTCGATGGTTAATGGTTGTCTCATCTTCCACTATGATAACTGGAACTATAGAAATGACTCCATATCTTTTTTTTGCATCCATATAGATCTTCCCAATAGCATCAAATATGTATTCGTGCTCACCACAAATAAATTCAATTGCTTTTCTTCCTTGCCTTCTAGTGGTAGACAAAGATGGACCTCCAAGGTTTATACTCAAGAAGTCATGTAGACGTGGACCACCCCATAGCTTAATAACTTCATATATGGCTTTTGTAGACTCACTAAACATGTGTCCTTGCTTTGATCGTAACATGTTTTGTGCCACTTGTTTGTACAAGGAACCTTCCCAATGATGTTTGTCGTGGATCTTTGTCAAAATGCTTCCTAGGTCGGCCAACAACCCTTGATAATACTGGACATGGCTCCATTGATTTCTTGCTGGAAGAAGTCATGTGAGCTTTTCCTTTGATATGTTCTAATAAAATTATTTGTAGATCTGAACCTTGAGGGCACAAAAACAACCATTTTCCATCATATCCACATGCCACTCTTACAGCATTTTTATCCTTGTAGTCATTCAAAGTTGCTTCAACTATCTCAAACTTTGCTCCTACAACATACTCAATGAAAATTTTCAGAAGAATATTTTTAAAACCCTATTTATGAAAATTCTAACAAAAGAAAGACTCTTCTCATCTCCAAATGCTTCTAGTCGAGATTACCTTCATGAGAATTATTGAAAGTGTGCATTTCCTCAATAGCATCAAGAATTATTGTTGCATCATCAACATCATCTTGAGCGTCCTTCATGCTATCTTTTCAAAGTTATTGAAAGTGTGCATTTCCTCAATAGCATCAAGAATTATTGTTGCATCATCAACATCATCTTGAGCTTCTTCTTAAGAAAAAACAAAGATGGCATCTTCAATCCTGTGGGATTAACACATTCTTTTGAAGAACTGGCATTGAATGCTTCCCTCTTTGAACTCATAACTGCCTTCCACTTTAAGGAAAACCAATCAATCAACTCTTCTTTATTATTTGTATCTCTGGGATTGAATGTGCTTGTCTGCTTTTCATAAACACTTTTAACTCTCCCTAGTTCTATGCGAATACTCACACAAAAATTATCTTGAAATTCATATTGCATATTCCATTGTGGATCTTCATTCTTCATCATGGTAATGACATCAGAGGAAAGATCCACACAAAGCTTATCCATCCCTCTTTCCCCTAAGTCAAAATACTTTTCCAAATCTTCCTGCATTTTTGATAACAAGCTCATGCAAAGACACTTCGAGAATATTTTTCGCATTCCTTCCTTGAATCTATATTCATATAACACGCGTTTTTTTATGACTCTTCATCTTGTCCATGTTACCTTCTGCACATAAAACAAAATTAGTTGCTTTTGTAAGATTCTCCTCTCTCTCTCTCTCTCTCTCTCTCTCTATCCCTCCCTAAGCATACTATACATTGCATGACTTGATTCTGTAAACATTCTTCCAGGGGAATTGTAGACCGTGTCAAGAGACCAGAGTGCTCCCGAGACTAGATTGCTTACATACTATACATTGCACGACTTGATTCTGTAAGCATTCTGCCAGGGGAATTGCTGAATGTGTCAAGAGACTAGAGTGCTCCCGAGGCTAGATTGCTTACATACTATACATTGCATGACTTGATTGCTTAATACATACTAAGACTATAGAAATATAAAAGCATAAAGCCTTATTAGGTCCAAGGCTCTCATCTATCTCTGCCTTCTCTAAATTTTCTAGCTCGATTATTTCATTTTCAATTAGAGTTCATAGTGTTTATTTGTCTTTCTCTTTTTATTCGATTTTGGACATGAATCCTTTTTCGTAAATCCTCGCATACTGAATAATGTCGATTGCACAAAACCTGACATGTTAGTACTCCTTCATAAAAGAAATAAGAAAGTATTAAAAAGAAATACTTAATGCTCATTAATACTTAATCTTTATTTACCAAAATAAAGATAAGCCTAAGTAATAATGACTCCTAAAGGCTAAAACCTGTGTCTGAGCTGTAAGAATCACAGGTCCTCGAGCACCCTTACTTGGATTAAAATTCTCCTTGAGATGCGCGGGCAAGTCACCTTGCCGAGGACTTTAGTTTTTAAAGAAACCTTGTTGCACAGTGCGTGAATGGTGACATTCTAGAGGGGGGACTTAGCCCGAACATCCTTTGGCAGCATAGGCAAAACATAGATGTAGACGAAGAAAGGAAAGCAAGATCAAAACATTATACACCACACATTAAACACTAGGTGACTAGAGGGCTGAGGCGATTGACCGACGATGCAAAATCTAGCTTACTAGATAGATGAAGAAGCTGGAGTCATTAGCTTTGCCTCTCCTCCATTGCCAAGATTCTCCACTTCCATATCCATGGCTTAGAAGGTTTTTCTTTCTCTAAAGGGGATAGAGAAGAAGCCCCCTTTGCCCTGCTAAAGAGTGCCCGTGTACGAGGCGCTAGGTGTTGTAGCTTGTCCAGGGCAGCTAGGAGACGATGCTCCGATGTTGACAGAACCACGACCTGTGGCCCTTCCAAGTCTGCTACCTCCACGATCGGAAATGGCATAGGAGTTTCCTCGTTCACTGGTTCCTCTTTGGATTCCTTCTTGGAAGCCAACAGGAGAGGTCCAGGTATCTCTATATCCATCTCCGACATTCATCTGGAAAAGCACAGTCGAGTTGTCTACTAGCGGCGGGAATGCACCAAGGTCTGTGAAGTCAAGGTCAAAGTAGCCTCTTCCAAAAGGGGGAATGAGGGACGCTGCCATTGTCACATCTTGCATGCAAAACTCAATGAGTGCCGTATTTGGTGAAGTGTGAGTTGAGTGGGACAAGAATGATGAAGGGAGGACACCGTACGCAGGTCTTAGAGGGACACCGTCATCGTCCTCCATCCAACCCTCAGTTCTTTCGAGGAAAGAGAATCTACTTCAACCATTTGTTGCCACATGGTATGTACCAATTTACAACGATGACTAAAACCTCATTGACCTTGAGAGATCAAATGCAGATGTTTCAGATATTAGCATAAATCATCATCCCACACCTTCTGATCATGCACATTTGTTGGTAAGCCCTCAACACGAGGCATATTTGATGGTAAGCACCCAACATGAGACACTTCTCGGTAAGCCCTCAGTATGAGACACATTTGATGGTAAGCCCTCAGCACAAGGCAACAGTCCCATCTACATCAGCACAGTATGTTTTCAGTGATATACAACCATCACGTTCATGCATGGATCCGAATCCATTTACTATCACACCAATTGCAGATACTCAACAAGAGTTCACCGGTGATCATGCAGTTTTTCAATAGGTAAGTACTGGTATTGAGGAGTCGAAGTCTATAGACAACACCTCCAAGAAACATTCGACTTAGGCGAAGAATGGCCGTGTCCATTTCCTTCGTACCTTGAAGCTAAAGAAAGAAGGACGTTGTTTCATATGCGAGAAGCGAGGCCACACTAGGAATGATTGTCCTAAGTGCAAGAACCAGAAGCAAGCACTAGGACCGAAGCTCCAAAGCTAAGGGAGCTAATCAAGTTTCGATGACAGGTATTTCTGTAAATGTCATTACCTGCCCACTTTCTTGTAATTGCACTTTGTGCCATGTTAGGGAGGATATCGATAAATTGTGACTCCATATTGTCAGATCGGCTCTGTCCTTGCAAAGTTGCATATACTTGGACAACAAACTGTAGCCTTCACAAGTACAATGCTAGAATGCATGCAATTGTTACTGAGTTAGGGGGCTAGCTTGTTCTGGGGCGGAGGATGTTTGTATAGTGGGAGTTGATACAGGAACATTTTGGAGGTGGGCTTAGAGGTGCTAATAAATCTTTTGTGTCCCCTCTCTATTGCCGTTCCTTCTCTTCTTGTGCTCTTTTCTTCAACTCCTCTTCCCTTTAGACCTATTATTTATGGTCCTACTTTGCCTTCGCTTTGGCAAGAGCGATTGCCTACAACTTTTCTTCTAAGGCTACTTTGGCCCTTGCATCTTGTTGTATTGGGGTGGGAGTATACTTCACTGGGGTGTAGTGTTGGTTGAGGCTGCAGAAGAGAGGAGGTCCCAAACTTTTTCCGCATGTCTGTAGTTATTATACAATTGTTGTCAATCAAAGAAGTAATCAATCTCAACAATTGATAAAGTATGGGATTTCCCACCCCATACTGGTGGTGGGAGTAGTTGTTGAGGAGCCCTATGAGGAAGTTGGGATTGATACTGATGTGGTGCTCTACCATGTTGACAGTGAGGAGAATATATATTACAATGATTTAATTATTTCTTGCTACTTGCAGATAAGCGAAGGACGGGCGCTATGCGCAAGTTGGAAGACTGAAGTTGAATGGTGGAATGTACATCTTCTTTCCTTCATTGAGGCTGCATCCCTTGAAGCTTTGAGAAGCTCCTTACTTTCGCTCCTGAGGTTATGTATGAAATCAATAAGTTGCATGTCAAGGTGAATTCACCTTTTCTTCTTTGCAAAAGAGCTGTTGACTTGAGTAGCTAGCAAATTTTAACTCATTTTTAGTGTTTAATATGCTTAAGCCTATTCAATGTTCATGTATTAATTATATGAGTTGCATTTGAGTAGCTAGCAAATTGTAATTGGTTTCTTTTCTATAGCGATGTTAACAACTTTGTGGTGGGCATCACATTAGTTGGTGGGACGATTATTGGAGGATTCTTTGCTGATGCGAATAGGGACAATCGTGCTTGTTTCTATCGTGTACGTGCCTTAGTTGTTCTTTGCTAAGTTTGATGAAGAAGACCTCAATGAGAGGAAAAAGAACTCCTTTAACTAGTGGTACTTTGACGTCTCTACTAGACGTTTGGTTGCCAATGACAATTCTTATCTATATTAAAGGAAATATGAGCTAAATTAGATCTGGGCATGCCTAATGAATGTCATTCACAGGCTTGTTACATTTGAAGGATAGTTTCCAAAAATTCAGCTAACATTAACCTAGGCTTTGTGTGATCAGTTGTTGGAACTTGGAAGCCATCAAAAAGTGGTATGCTGAACTTTCTCCTCATTACCTTGGTACGAGAGAGAGAGAGAGAGAGAGAGAGAGAGAGAGAGAGAGAGATAATAATCGAGTGTTTTAACATTCCTATGGGACCAATACAAGCAACCCACATAAATCTCAATCTCATCTCAACAAGAAGATACTAAAACCACTATAAGTTAAGGCTTACTCAAGAGAAAGAATCAATGTACTCTTAATGCAATTTCTTTGATTACTCATTTAATTTGTCTGGCAATGATTTAACTTTATTGGTCACATAAGTTTTATACACATTGTACATCGTCTATAATATCTCTAAATTTTCCAAAAAAACATTTAAAATGACAAGGACCAAATGTGAAAGAACAAGCTCGAGGGGTGCACTACTAAGAAACGCTAAGTATCACGTAAGACTTGGACTTCTTAATATCAAAAGTAGGTTATTATCACCCCTAAATGGATTAATCTAGCATTTATTTGGCTATCTATTGTCACATCAACTATAATACTGTGTGACCATAGTATAAGGTGGGAAGCCAGAGGGCTTGCAGTTGCATTAATAGGGCCTAAAGGGCTTGGGTCTAGGGTCACGCCTAGGCCTAGGCATTTATGAGGTGGAGTCCTAGAGAGGGCTATAAAGAGAGGAGTCCCTTGTGGGACATGTGGCACCAAAGCTAGAGGCCAAGTTGTAAGTGCTAAGCAAGGGGGAGGATTTTTGGAAGGAGAGCTCCACATCATAAAGTGGATGAGGAAAGGAACCGAACAAAGATGATGAGGGGTATCAGAGGAGCTCACGGAATCCATGGTTGGGAGGTAAATTGCAAGAGAAGCCCCTCTATGTTGGAGGTCTTGTATCACTAGTATCAGAGCCATGATGAAGAAGGGGTTGCACGCATAGAGAGCCATGATGAAGAAGGGGTTGCACGCGTAGAGAGCTAACAAGGTGGGAAATTGGGAGTTCTATTGCGAGGCAGTGCGAGCGACTGGAAGCATAAATTAAAGCAAGTCACATACTATAATTCGGCTGGCAACAGGACTTTAATGCGAGTCTGAGCATGTGGGCATCATTTATATTATGGACTCCAGAGTCATGCGGCATTGCGGGTGTCAATTCTGATGCAATGGCACAACGGCCAGCCTAGTAGCCTCCTATTACTCAGACAGCCAGACTCCAGAAGCATATCTTAGGCACCTTTAATAAATCTACAGTCAAGAATCAAGGCAGATTGGAGTAGCTTGTGGGAACATGTAGGAGCCGTGCGGGCGGCATCTTTATTGCAAAAGTTGTGCAGGACAGTGCGGGACCAGTGCAGGTGTTAGTTGCTGCAACCTTTGATTACTTAGCTTAATCTCGAACTCTCAGATCTTCAAAGGATTAGTTAGAGGTGAGGGTAGTTTAGGGGCTTATGTTGCCTTGAATCGCACGATTTTGGATGTCGCATTGAAGTGTATCTTTGGGCTTGGTGCTTTGACAAAGCCAATGTACCACAGTTGGGAGTACTTTGTATGTGCGCAGTGGCTTGATAGAGGCTTAAATACTTTCGACTCCCGTGTGCATTGATTTATGTACATAGAGACATAGAGAAGAAAAGGAGGCCGCTGCCACATCATCCCAAGGTTTGAAAACCTTTGGGAAAAAAGCCATTTCATCGCATACATTTCTACCCCTCTAAAATCCTAAGTCTAAAAGCCTTTTCTTTTTTCCTTCCCCCCCCCCCCCCCCCCCGCTTGCCTCTTTGCTCTCCAAGGCACTCCAAGTCATTTTAGCCTCTCCAAATTTAAAGACGAGGATTGAAGATCAAGTGGAAAAGTTTGAGAGTGGGATTGGAGAATTATATCTTACGTGGCGCAACGAGAGCGGATTCAAATTCAAAAGACATATTCAAAACTTCAAACAAATATCAGGGAAGTGGGCATCAAATTTTTCTCTCTGACATAAAGCGCTTCGCTTTATAAATTTTGGAAAATACACATCTTTAAATGACAACTCCAGAAATGGATGATATGGTTAGAGAGGCCGATGAAAGGGCTAGAAAAGGAAAAGCAATAGTTGGAGAGAAACACATGAGGAGGTACAAATTGAGACTCAAGAGGATGACGTGGAAATGGAGGACATAGACCATGGTGATTATGGAATTCCGTATATGGAATTCACTAAACTTGAAACTCGAACACAAAATATAGAAACACATCTAGGAGTTATCAGTGATACATTGAAAACTCTAACTGAAGCCATAACTAAGATAGCTGATTCTCAATCGGTATCTATTACAGAAAAATCATCGATTCCTCCTAATTAAGTTGAGAGGTCCGCCTCTCGACTTAGAGAAATTTCTAATATCCTTAAGGACTTAAAATCGCCAATTTTCAATGGGGAAGAAAAAGAGCCTAATAAAGATGTGATTAATACGTTCTTGCAAAAGTGGCAAGACTTCCATTGACTCAGGAAAACTCCTCCTGAAAATCAAGTCATGGAAGTAAGTCTTTCCCTTGGAAATAAAGCCTATAAATGGTGGATGAGCCTTAGGGAAAGTGATAGAATTCCTAGGTATTGGACTAAGTTTGAACAAGCCTTCCTGAAAGAGTTTTTACCAAAAAATGAATTAGAAAGAGTGTGGGAGGCTTGGGACAATTGCACGATGGGTAAAAACACTCTAGTCCAGCACATAGCGAACTATAGGGAGGCAGTCCTTAAGCTAAAGGGAATTAATGAATTCCGAATTCGTGAGAGGTCTCAAAGACATAACATTGCGGTGAAAAGAAATTCTCCTAAAACCTTTGAGGAAGCCATTAAGTATGCCCAAATATACAATGATACGATGGGGAAATTCAAAGTTGGAACTTTAAAACAAACATGTTTTGTTCCAAAGTTCAACTAAATTTCCCAATTGGAAAGGAAGGAGCACTTTTAGAAGGAGGTTCCTTAGGCACCACCTAAGAACCTCAAACACAAAATTATCCTCTCTTGAAGAAAGAGGATTATGAAAGGGCCAAGCAAGAAAATCTTTGCTTCAAATGTTTGGGCAAAAACCAATGGCAGCTAAAGCCCCAAATAGACCTCCACAAAAATAAGTGCATGCGGTGTAGGTATTCCTGCTTAATGGTACTGAAAAGTACACCGAGGTAGAGTTCCATCATGAGGATAACACCCACATGTGTTGTCTATCATCCACAATGTGGCAGCCCACCTTTGGTCCTCATGATTTAATGAGGATGCATGGAAAAATCCAGGGGTGCCAACTCCCTTTAGTAAGAAAATCTATCAAAATCTTGATTTTGAGATGAATTTAACAATATGCCATGCGTAGAAATTATTACATCTTGGCAACAAGATCTACTGATCATATGCTGTCCATTGGCCACTTCTACTCTCAGCCCATGGTCTATCTCAGTAGCAATCAGTCCCACCCTCTATAAGGTCTTACAGTTAACAAAACTGTGAGTGCTACCGCTGTTCACCAACACATGCACAATCCTACCATTAATCATCCCTGTTAATCTAATAGTATTAGCACTTTTGGCACCCATCAGGGCATGCATGAAAATAGTATAAAGTGTTGGATGTGTATCCCAATAAACCTTCTCCTCGTTCACAGGAGCATTACCACCTACATCTTCACGTGCATAAAAAGGCATCGCATCGTGATGCTCCACGGAAAAGAGTGTGGACCTACGGCCTCTCATGACACCAATGGGCAGAATCTCATACGAATGCGAAGCATGAGTGTCATGCGTAGTAGCACCACCAGGATCAAAAGGAAAGTCTGTGCCCTTCGTGGCTCCACTGTCAGGAGCCTGATCTGCATCATGTGTTTTTGCCATCTCATCCTGAGACATATCCAAAGAACCTGGGGCATCAAACAATTCTTCGTCATTTGGGAGGTCAATGATCATGCTGAGCTTGGTAGTACCACTGTTGCGCATCTTGCACAATTCTTGTGCTCAGGAGTCCATTTCTCGCCACATTTAAAGCATAAGTTGGCCTTCTTTCTGCTGTCCATTATTGCTCGTGTATGCTGTTTTATCTCAGCCTGCTCATTTCAAGCAGTAGGCTTGGCATCAGGATAGTGGCATGGAATATCCAAGGCACATTGATCCAAGCACTTCAATAGCATGAGCAAATAATGTGCGGCGACATTTACCGCATCCGTAAATACTTAAGCATCCTTCGTATATGGCAATTGCAATAGTACCTATTGGTTTGGATCTTTAGCTTGAAGTAGCTGGTGGTAATAATCTAATAGTTGTGTTACCTAAGCCTTTAATATCAAAGGTGAGTTCCCTTTATCCCAATTTGACATCTTTGAGGTAATGAAAAAATGTTCCCTCACTTGATTAGCTTCTCATATTTTCTTATGAGTTTGTTATCCAATTATGGAGTCATTGTTGTTAATCCATCTTCATCTCTCAAATTTTCTCAGATATTTGGGGATGACCCTCTTCTCTCTTCTCCAACTCCACCTCTCGCTTCCTTTCGACCTCCCCCCTCCCTTCCTCCTTTCCCCCCCCCCGAGCTACACAACCCCAAAGCTTCCCTCTCCCACCTTGGTTAGGTGGCAACCTGCCTCCCACTCACCGTGTGATATGGCCATGCATGCTTTCTCGTGTGTAACTTTAGATCAATAACGTGACGACCCGTAGAATTCGATCCGGAGTTCACGCTTCTAACTCACTTTGTTTCTTTTGTAGTCTGATCCGGGTTGCACATCTGAGACGTCCCCTACAATATCAATTTAATGGACCTTTTTCCTATATTTGAGAGTCCTCTATCCTACTATGAATGATTGCACATAGTAGGATGATTGCACAGCTGCCTCCTGGAACATTGAGCTCTCGATATATAGTAGGATTAGCGGAGGACTGTTTTTCTCATGGAGTATGTATGAATTTGCTGGATCTCCACTCACGTATCTAAGCAATATTTCAATGCAAGGTTGGCCATGCTCGAGTTTTCTATGGCCATGGGCATCGAAGCATCAACTGGGCATGGGTTTCTATCCCAAATCAATGATGGTGGTGTACAATGGTTCATCCTCACAGGGTTGCTAATTTCTGTAGCATCGCTGATACCCATATTCAAGGGGGTGACCAAGGAAAGCAAGGCGGGGGCTATAATGTCAGCTCAAGCAGAGGCTTGGAATGGCTGGGCTGCTATGCTAGGGATGGTATCGCTTGCAATCACTGAATATTTCAGACAAGGGCCACTTACCGTAACCCATTGCACCTTGCTTTCCAAGAGCTTGATTCACCTCAGGTCTGCATCGTCGACTGGATAGCAGTGTAGCACCTCCAATCTCAAGTCTTGAACTTCTAAAGCAAGGCTGCTACCTCACGAGTCACCGTCAGTCTCCATGCTCCAGTCTCTAGACTTAAGATATTGGTAGGATACTTAGCTCTATTGAAGAAGAGGTTCACTTGTCAAGCTTGTATGCTCAACTGTCATGAGCTGAAGGTCGTCTGATGTGTGTATGGCTAAACATCCATTGGCATGGGATGCAACATTTGTTATAGGCTTAAGGTAGAACTGACAGTGTAAAGGTTTAGAAGGTTGAAATACAATTGAAAAATCATAAGATGTCTCTTAGGCTCGAGTATTGATATCGGGATTGATCTGAAGTCTTGGATCCAACTACTAATTTGCATTAAGGACTGTATACAACAGTCATAAGTGCATGCTGAAGCACAGAGGTTCCTCAGGTTGCGTTATGGTTGAACTTGATGATATCCATTGCACTGGGGCAAGACTGCACTGATGCATAAATATCCTTATACTGAGGAATGATTTGTTGATCGAAAGAGGTGGTAATGATGATTGGATCCAAGCGTGTTGCAATGCGGCATGCTTGAGTCGATGGTGCAATGTCTTGAAGATTGATATGCTGATTTGTACTGCTTGTGGAAATTGTAGCCATATTATGCTTCATGTCAGAAGTGAAGGCATCAGTGATCTATTCAAGCCTCAAGGCTCAGGCTTGCCAATCAACGACTAGGAGAAGTTCAAGTGAAGGATTTTGGTCGTCTTCTTTGCAGTAGAAGCAAGCAATCTCTGCATCTCAAGAGCTTCGTTTGCAGGCCTGGTACCTTTGAACCCACCTTGATGGAGCTACAACGTAGAGGCAAAGAGAGGAGAAAATATGTGCAAGGACCTGCTAGTGTGTGCTTATCACAATGCATTACGTTATGGAAAGAAGTTGGTCGTTCTTGTAGCTGCTAGCTAGGTAGCGATGGCAGACCTTCACGCTCCTTGGCAATGACTCACGAGCACTTCACGCCTCTAAGCTCCACCTTCTAGTGTCCACAATTCCCAAGCAGCATCAGCAAGCACTTCAAAGTTCACACCTCCATGAGATCCCGATTCCCAGGACCCAAAGACTTGCAAAAAAAACTAGTAACCCGTGAGAGCGGTAAATAGATTATAGGTTGTACTACGTACTATGTAGTGGTAATTCATGAATAGAATATAGGCATTGGGCAAGCCTCTTCGCTTACACTATATAGAGCTAGCCATCCTTTGTCACTGACGGGAAGGAAGACGAAAGCACAAGTAACATGCAAGGAGAGTCGAGAGTAGAGAATTCATAGTTGAAAGGAAACACATGCAAGGAGAGTTGAAAGGAGAGAGGACCTCAAGAGAGAGTCGAGAGTAGAGAACTCACAAAAGTGAGAAGGAGGAGGAAGAAAAGTGAGAAGAGGGTAGGACTCAGGAGGATTCAAGGCGGGGAGGAAGTCCTAAGGGATAATGTTATGAGAAATTAGTATAATAATACGATTTATTAGAAGTTCCATTGGATCCTCAGCTCTGGATAATAATATAATTTATTAGAAGACCCATTGGAACCTCAGCCCTTCTTTTGATAATCTCATGATTTAGTCACTCTTCTCGCCATGAAGGGTTAAATTGAAGATCCCTCTTCTTCTGATAGCTACATTTTTTTACACTCCTTCTTTGAAGAGCAAAATGGGCTCAAAAGGGTCCCGAAGGCTTCAAATTTGAGGCTTGGTTCACATACATGAAAGACTAAACATCAACACTCCCTCATCACTCAATGGTGTACATCATACAAAGAAAGTTTCAATATTCTCACAAGGCAAAGCTTTTAGGATATGTCTATTGTGTTCTTCAAGAAATAGTTAACAATCCCAATTCCATAATGTTTTGATGTTGAATCCTTGGGTTCTTTCCAATGTAATGGAAATTTGATCATCAAAAAATATAATCATGGGATCATCCTTAGACTACTCTAAGATCTAGCATCGAATCTGCATACTCCAAGATTTGTCACAAACCATCTCATCCATATAGCCTCACGTCCAATTTCAAAAATCTTGAATACTACACCCACATGTTCAACAACCTCCATTGGAAACTTTATAGCATTAAATGCCATTGATATGAGTATCTAGATCCTTTAGGATTTCGATCGAGCAATTTGAACATAAAATCTCTTAGCTCTTGGTAGTATAACCCTTCCTCAAAGTGTGAATTTTGTTCAATAACATTATTCCATCCATTCTTCAAAGTATGATTAGTCATATGCTTGATAGTAGTGCACTTTAGATGGAGTAGAACTAGCATGCTCGTCAATATTTTGAACCTTAGCATTCACCACAAAAACTTGTCTCCTATATCAAGAGCATTGCTCAATGTATTATGGTGAACTTCATATGCTACATCTTTGCTTGAACTTTGAAGGATCACCAACATCACAATCGCTTGAAGGATCACAACATCACAAATTTCAAGAGCTTCACAAAACACATCATGGTGAACTTGATATGTTGCATCTTTGATTGAAGGATCATAAACACTGAGAATCACTTGATGGAACTAGTGTGATATGTTCCCAACATGAAGGGTGCTTTGTTAGAACACATCTTCCGCATACCTTGAAAGCATGCATTATAGTAGCATGATCTAAGTTGTGCTAAGTGTTGAAGAGTACCCATTAACAAAATGAAGGGAAAGAGTGTTAGGAATGGAATCATAGCTCCATAAGACATCTCGATTCACATTTTGTTCTTTAACTTCCTAGAAAAAGCATTCAAAATCTCTGCCTTTAGGAGATATAAAGTACGAGCCTCCATTTTATGCTAGCCTATAGGAATGTCACAACATCAGTAACACGTTATAGCTTTGCACCACCTTGCTTTATATTTTTATGAGTCAACATTCTATTTACAATGGCCCTTGCACTATTGTGCTCTCCCTTGCCATATCCAGGTCTAAGAAAGTTCCAAATCATGCACAAGCTAGTGAGACCAATAGACATGGACATGAATAGTGAACTATAAATTTTGGAGATTCAAACTGTACATGCTCAGGAGCAATGTAGTAGAAGCTTGCAATAACATCCTGTAGTAGAATTGTCCTTAAGCCCATTCCACATTCAAATGTTCTTTCAAACACATTTTATCCACTTTGCAGAGCTTGACATTAGGTTACTAAATTACCACTATCTCAAAGCATAGCTTAAAAGATACAATTTGAGTCCTCTCTCTCTCTCTCTCTCTATGTGTGTGTGTGTGTGTGTGTGTGTGTGTCGCTAAATCCAACACCAATATCTACTTATCATGACTGCGAGGGCTAGTCAACACATTAAAACTTTGAGCTACCCATCAACAAATTGTGACTGCTCTTACACATCATCCTAGAAGAGACAATATTTAAAAAATAACTTTTAATTTGGATCTGAGAATAAACACACCCTACCTGTTAATTTAAAAATGGTGTATAAAATTACCCTTGCTATAAATATATTTTTGTAAGTCTTGAGAATTAAAATACCCCTCATTTTGAACTCTCATAGTATACTTACATTTCCCAGATGGACCCCCCGAGCATAACTCGAGCATCCTCAAGCATGGTGGGATCTATTTCCTTTGAGCTCACATACCTAGAAAGAAAAAAGTGCACCATATTAGCAATATGAAAACGTTGCATGGAGCATTGATACGCTTCACATTTTGTATAGTGTGAAGTACCTCACAAGCTCTCCCATCTTGTAAATACAATCCTTCACAACCTTCGATGCACTACGAGAAATGCTAGTAGGTAGTATGAACTGAACACATGAGCGATGGTTGATTAGTTGCTTCTACACTCACAATTTGGAAGGGAAAAGAGATTATGCCAAGTCATACTTACTTGAAGTATCTTGTGCCAATCATGAGATTTGAAGCCGTATAATTGCTCTACACCTCTTTTCTTGCTCTTTGTGAAGGCCCCCTTTAAACACCTCATGCTGTAGTGATAGCCCACTTCACTGCCACCATCTCTAGCTTTGATAACTTCCATGGTGCACATGGTAAAAAGACATGCCCATTTGGCCTCTCTTGTGGCCAAGCTTCATGCATCCTCCCTGTGGTACGTAGATCCTCCCTTATGCCTGCGGAATCTCGTGTCCCATTTAAATGTTCCCAAATGGTAGACGCCACATTCATGAAGATATGCATGGGATCAAGCAGGTGATTGATCTTGAGGTGGGACCAATATGGAGCTGATAAAAGATGGAGTAGCAAAACAAAAGATGGTGTTAGGATACAATCTTTATTTCCATTAAATATAGCACACAATATCTATATGCTCATGCCAAGTGGAGGAGGAGTCCTAGAACAGTCCCAAATTCTCATCCAATCTCCTGCAGTGAGTGAGTGTGGGGGGACTTCATGCCAAGAGCTGACATATCTAGGATGATCAGGTGGGAGAAATCAATGCTGGTAATTCTCATAGATGACCTTATTCCACGCGTCTATCCGTGAAGCAACTAGCGAAGGACCACAAACAAGACATGCATGGTAACCCGATGTAGTGAGACCTAAACAATAGATGAAATTTCATAAGCAAGGTGGGTTTGGGGTGCCACATCGATTGCCCACTCATTATTAAAAGTTCAATGCTTATCTAAACACTCGCCATAGCTTTAGAAGTCATGCATCGTCCACATCAAGATTGCTTTGCAGTTGAAATCTCATGATGAGGGAGGCCTACTCACATCATGCACCTTAATACCTCTCCAAAGTACCTCCAACTCATGAATCAAAGGCTCCCAATTAACATTTAGGTTTTTGACTTTATGTTTCCCTTAAATTAGAAGGGATAACAAGGGGACAACATAACATGTCCTTTCTTAACCGCCATAGAGGTTGGAAGATTATAATTCACCAATATCACTGGCCATATACTATTAGAGGTGCTTTTGAGCCCAAATGGGTTCACACCATTCATACCCAATCCAAGTCTCAAGTTCCTAGGTTCTTCCTTGAAGCTTGGCCATGTGTCTTCAATATGCTTCCACATAGAAGTGTCTGTGGGAGTTCTCCACTTGCCATCAGTTGATCGATGGGAGGAATGCCATGACATGAGCTTTGCAATGGATTTGCACTTGAACATATGTTGGATGCGAGAGATTATGGGAAAATGTTGGAGAACATTACGAGGCACATCCAAAGTTTTGAGATCTACTCTACATCTTGCCTCTCCACAAGTAGAATACTCTCTTGCCTTCTTATGTGGTCCACGAAAACAAAATGCAATCATTGACGCATGCGTGGATGTGCTTGTAATCCAACCCTCCAAGAGAGGTCATAGGTTGCCTTGCCATATCTCTTAAAGTCAGTAATTTATCTCCCTTGGAAGCATTTTAGACAATAGCCTACATGTGAAGACCATAAATGAGAAAAAGCATTCCAATAATTGACCCACTAGCATAATTCACCATGTTTGCAAAATAGACATTAAAGCTTACTTGAGTAATGCATTCAAACTTACAGTGCTCCATCCATAGATGGAATGCAAGTTTAGTAGGCATGTAGAACAGAGAATGTGCACCCCTCAAACACTGGTGTCAATGCTGCAATAAAAAGATCCGCATCTATAGGCATGTCTAAAGCATAGTGTAGACGTGCTATTAGATGCACTTTTAGATGCACAGGGTGGTTTTTAAACCTACATTTCGCTCATTTTTAAAGTCCTCTGCTCTTGCAAACCTTTCAATACACAAGTCTCCAAGCATACACACTCATCTCCAAGCACCCACACTCATCTCTAGGCATACACACTCATCCCCAAGCATACAAGAGAAGAGGGTGAATAAGGATGCCACAAGAGAAGAAGGAGAGAAAGCTTTGAAGAAAGACAAGAAGCTTTTCATACCTCTATCCAAGGTAAGGCTTTTGTCAGTTGGTCTTTGATATCTCTCAATCTATGATGCTTTTGGTACACTTTGAAAGCTGTTCTCTTCATATTCGTCCTTTGTCACATACAAGAAAAGATGTTTTTGGATCCTTTTGTTCTTTTTAGGGTCGAGTGTCTGTTGTTGTCGAGATTTTTTTGTGGGAGCGTGTCTAACAGCGCGTCAACTGATTGGATAAACAGTGTAGCTGCGCCTATAGATGTGCTGTTAGACACGTCTATAGACATGCTCCGACAGAAAAATCCCAAACTTTGCTTCTGCTTCTGCTTCTCCTTCTCCTTCTGCTTCTGCTTCTGCTTCTCCTTCTCCTTCCCCTTCCCCTTCCCCTTCCATCTCCCTTCTCCTTAATCCATTCCCCCTTCTCCTTCCATCTCTCTTTTCCTTAATCCATTCCCCCTTCTCCTTCCATTCTCCCATCCTCCCTTCTCTTTCCTTTCTCCTTTCCCTTGCATGTATGTCTAAGTCAAATTTTCAATGCCTTAAGAATTCATGAAATAAGGGATTGCATGAATGATGGAAATACGTGATTGCATGAGGGAAATTGGACTGCAGCATGAGGGCATCATAAAGAAAGAGGGCATGCATGATGGAAATAACGGGATTGCATATGCATATGGAAAGAGGGCATGCATGATGGAAATCTTCTTTTCTTCTTTTTTGCAGTTCATCATGTGATTAGGAAGCTCTTCAAGAGCCTTGCCTTATCTTTAGGATGCCGTATTACAGCAATTATATAACATTTAGGGACACCCTCCCACTCCACAGGAGTTATACACATACATGACAAGTAATCAAAACACCCCCTAGGAGTCGGCAATATAGACTCCAAACCACCCCATACCCACACCAGCTAAGATTACTCCTGTGGAGTCGAGATAGCCTAGAAGGCAGCAAAGCCGCCAGCCTTCTCCCCAATTATTAGGAGTCCCTTCTCCCCTGCAGTTTGAAGTCCCTTCTCCCCTGAAATCATCAAGAATCCCTTCTCCCCTGAGGTAGTCTGGAGTCCCTTCTCCCCTCCAGTTAGGAGGCCCTTTTGTCCTGTAGAGCCGTGAGTGTACTCCCGTGTAGTCGAGAGTCCCTTCTCCAGAGGTAGGTGCCCATCGTCCTAGCTTATCACGACAAGGCAGTAGGCATAGTAGTAGGGAGAGCTCTGGGGTATGCATGGCACAATGCTTTGGGGGTAATGGTGGGGGTGGGGAGGATTCAGATGATGTAGACATCCCTAAGGGTGATGGTACGATCTTCTATGACATCACTGTGATAGGTGGCATCTTGATGAATGCACACGGGGGTAGGATATCATGACCTTCGTGCGCTCTGTAGTTGCTAACAACTATACAGATTGGTTTATTCCATTCAAAGAGCAAAAAAAAAGTTTGGCTGATGATACCATCAATGCTATACGCTCTAGGTATCCCAATCCCTCCAATGTTGAGTTCACAGATAAATGGGCAAAGCTAAAGATTACCATTATACTTGCCAATAAAATATCTTTGCTTAAGAGGCAGGTACTAGCCAAGATTGCCAAGAGAGAGGGAGGTCAACCACCAAGGGGCCAGCCCCACACCGCTCATAAGTGCAAGTGCAAGAACGCGATGAAGGCCGCAAAGGCGGACCCCAGTGTGCAGCACGTGGAGGCACCGAGGATCCAAATGGAGCAAGAGTATCGCATCATGGGAGGCCCACTTTGTAAGTATCGATCTCAAATTATATTGTGTTCATTAGGGGAAAATTGGGGTCTCCAAAGGGCCCCCAATTAGTGTTTCCTAATTTCAAGGGATTAGTGAGGTATTTGAGGTGTACCAATGGGAGTGCTCCTTTTTGTGGGGCAATGCCATGTTGAGGTGGCGGGTGGGTAGACCTACAAATAGCCCCTATTGGCTACTCCTCTTACACTAGGGACCACTCAAACCATCCCCCCTCCCCCTCCTCAACCCATGCTTGACCCTTCTCCCATATGCACCTCCCCCAAACAAACCTACAAGTCATTCAAGAGGCGGTGGGCCCTTCTGGGCAAATTTTCCCCCCCTCTCAACTTGTTATAGGCCTTCCCCCTCCTCTTCTCTGGTCCAGCTCCATTCTCCCTCCATTTTTTAAATGTGGGAACACATTTGGCATCTTCTCTACCCCCTCCTGCTCTAGTCCACTATGTTTCTCCCTCTCCAGCACCTCCTATAGCAGTTGCTCATTCTCTCTCCACTCCTAGCTACAACACCTCCTATAGCAGTAGCTGCTCATCCCCCTCTACTCTTTCTTCCTCCATTCCTAGCTACAGTACCTCTTGTAGTGGCTGCTCATCCCCCTCTACTCTTTCTCCCTCCATTCCTAGCTACAACACCTCCTGGAGCAACTGCTCATCCCCCTCTACTCTTTCTCCCTCCATTCCTAGCTACATGACCTCTTGGAGCTTCTCTCAAGCTTCAGTTGCACCCTCTATACCTTCTCCCTCTCTCTCCCTCTATCGGAGCTGCTCTCTCCCTCCAAGCTACACTTTCTAGTCCACTATTACTATTGTGACCTCTGTACAAGCATGGTGAGGAGACCATACATGTACTACATGTCCCACAGGAGCAAAAATGCACTGGGTGAATGGGTGCCTTGCACCTATAGCTTGAATGATTGGATAGTCATGAGAGGATTTGCCAAGGGTCCACATAAGCTTCCCAAGAGCAAAAGAGGTGATCTTTTGCATGAATGGAAGGGCTGCATCATGAAGTTCAAGCTTGGGAAGAAAGGATTGCTTGCAAAGGTGCAACACATCTACATGGGGAAGGACATGCGCCTTCCTCTGTTAAGCAGTCAATCGACAATACCATCGCATTGTAAGTCTGCATTTTGTGTAATATTTTGAAGTGTAATGAGTCAGCTTGAAATTGTATTTTGAAATAGAACCAGTGTAATGAGTCAGTTTGAAATTGTATTTTAAAATAGCACTTGTGCATAGCAGATGTATTTCCTTCAGACTTTGAGTGGGAACCAGTCGAGTGCTTTTTAGGTAAGTTTACTACCATTCATGAGGATTTAGGAAGGCAAATGCATGCTGGAGAGAAGTCCTCTGCTTTGAAATAGAGAAATATCTATTGGTATAATGCCAAGTACATTACTCCAAGGATGGCATCAGGCTATGGCCATCTTCAATGCATTGCAACACCACAACTTGAAGACATGGATTACAGCATGGTGGACACAAGAACAATGCAATCATACAAGGAAAAGATTGCAAAGGATGTGGGCATGGCCATGAAGTTTACATTTGGCTCTAAATGGGTAAGGTTGTCTTGGTTTATGCCTCTGCACATTTTTGCTTCTTGTTTTCATAATATCCAGCTGCACAGAACAAAAACCATGTGGTCATGCAAGTGCCTACATGAGAATGCCCTTGAGGAATTGCTTGGGGTGAATTGGGGAAGCAGGTCAGGAGAACAAAAGGGTGATCTGTTTCAATGCCATGTAAGGACAATGTGGTTGTCAAGTACCACATCTCCCGCCAAATGTTATATTTTGCTTTCCAATATAGGTGCTGGAAGAAAATAGGTGACAATTGGCTCCCCCTTGACTCTAACGATGATGATAATACAGGGGTAAGTTTATGTATTGGTTCTCATTTAGGAGATGTTAAGAATGTGACTATCACGTCATAGTGGACTCTCAAGGATGTGCGGGAACACCTATTGGTCATGGAGGATGGCATGTCTGAGTCCTTTCACTTTACCTTAAATGATGAAAAGGTAGGAAAGTGTGCAGAGAAGCTCATGCATAGTGCCACTTTCATCCCTCCTGTAATATTGAAGATTGTCTAGAAAATGTGTGGTGGAATAATTGTGGATTTTGACATTTTCCAATTAATAGTGGTGCAATTAATTTTGATGTTTTGAATGGTTTTGTTTCATGTCAATGTCAAGTTTTTCCCAAAAATTTTATAATTCTTTTTATTTTTTATATTTAGAACATTTGGGTATATATAGGTTATAAAGTTACTTTAGTTTCAAAGTTTCATTATCATAGCCATAGTTCTCCTAGCTACCAAACTACCATGGATTCTGCTAGGTCTGCCTTCCACAATTTCATCTCCCATACTCCATTAATTGATAGAGAGGAGGAGTTATTTCCAGTCTTTGATAAGAGCATAGATGTCCTAGGCACCTACTTGGGAGTCCGAGATGATTTTGAAGACCTCATCAAGTACATGCAAGACTACATCGTGAGTTTTGAATATCAACTTGATGAGTCTACAAAAAGATGGGTCCCAATTGATTATTTGAAGTACTTGTTCAATCAAAAACCCAGGTTCGTGAAGCATTTAGATCGCTTTTGAGCCACACCCCTAGGGTTTAGGTAGGTGGACACTGATGACCTCCTAGCATGTGGAGTCATCGAAAACACAGGAAATAGGTTCCTATCCTGGGAAATGACCTTTATTTTCCTTCTCCAGTAGGGACAAATGGAAGAGGAGGCCTCGACCTCAAGCCCTGACCCTGCCCTTGCCCTTTTCGATCCTCTTATTTCTATAGATGAGCCCAACATCTACAATGAAGAGCCCATAGATGAAGAAGCTGAGGAGCGGGAAGCTGCATTGGCCCTGGAAGTGCTCCAGCGACCTCCTGAAACCCATTCTACTTCTCAAATTCCATCCACCTCAGGCACCACCTCTGTTGACCCCGCAACAATGATATGGTTTCTTGCTCCCCTTCTTGTCGATGGAGAACAATACCTCTTTCTCCATGACATAGAGGTTATGTTTGGTCTCTGGGAGGATGAAGCTCTTGGTATCCTATGTGGATATGAGGTGGACATGACTATGCAAGAACCTGGGTTTTTGGGAGCAGATGATTCAATAGAAGAGGTTCTTGCTTTAACACTGGCCCAAATCAAAGATGCAGAGACATCAATCTACTCTGACCTACCTGATGTTCCAGAAGAAGCCTCCACATCTCACTCCAGACAGCAGGAGGCTTTTGGATCCATCCTCATTGACAAAGAGGAAGGGATTGAGCATGATGACTCCATAGTGGTAAGAAACTATGAGCTTTGAATTTCTTCTCTCTTGGTATACTTTTGCTTTAATGGAATTCTAATGTAATGTTGGACTGTTGTAGGAGGCATTTGAGGTCGACCTATTCTCATCTTGGCAACGCCTTGTTCGTAGTAGCTTCGGCCGAGATCACTCACTGGCACATTACCTTGGCCAAGCAAAAGGGCACTTTGTGGTTATTCACAAAAAGTTTTCTCCACATGGCACTGATGACCTCCTGAAGTGCAAGGCCTTGTCAAGAGTGATTGGTCATGCTGACATCAATCGCAATGCTGACAAGGTCATTTTGGTGAACCGCATGGCTGCCCTCAATGCCTTTGGAACCAATTTTCAAGGTATGGCATTGATGGCAGCAGCCGTATCCTTGGCCAACAATGACAATAGCAATGACTGTCTATCGAATAGGTTTAGAGCTAGGAGTGTATTTGGGAATTCAAAGCCCAATGTTCTTAGTGTTTTAGAGAAGAGAGAAAGGCTCTGAAGCCTTATTGTATAGAAAATTTATTTTATATGAATACAGATATACTTTTTATATAGTGCCCCATTTTGTGTTCTTTTACAAAATTTATTTTATACTGTCATTGTATTTTGTAACTTTAATTGTTGTTGGCATTAATTCTTTCACTATTCTGTTCAAAAGCATGCGATCAGATAAATATTTGCGCTATAATGGTCATTTTCTGAGCAATCCAGTAAGAATCTCACCGCGCGGCAAAAGGCAAATGTGTTCGACATCGCCCGAGGAGCCCAAAAATGGTAAAACCCGCTATGGTGCGTATGGGGCCTGTTTGACCAAGTCAACAGGCCCCATACGCGCCCTGGTCAAACATGCCCCATATGCGCCATAGTAGGTTTTGCCATTTTTGGGCTCGCGATGCTTGAAATCTTAATGATGAGAACCGCCTTCAGATCCTTGGTGACCATTTCCCTCTTGGCCACTAGTGCTTGTAGTGTGTTCGGAGGCCATGGCGTTGTGAGGAGGACAACGGGTAGCGTCTAAACGATGTTCAGTGGATCTAGTAGTTTGTTTAACTCGTGCCATAGAAATAAGGGATTTTAGGGTTTTGAAGTGCTTTATATAGTCTTTTTTAAAGCACTTTAGGGTTTTTCTTTTAAATTAGGGTTTTTTGAGTGCACCTCCTCCCCCCCAAATCTTTTGTCGCCAGTTCGGTAACACTGAATCTTCACCACCCTCCCTCCCAACCCACTCACCCCTCTGCCTTGCCATGTCGCACATGCAATTCTGCAATTTCCAAACAAATTTGTGAACTTTGGAATCTATAATTGACTCAAAATAGTGAACTTTATTCATCAAACATTTTACATTTGGGGCTCTCTTAGGACCCAACGCCTCCCCTGTTTGACTCTACGTTGCAACCAAAGCGCAACCCCTTGGCTCCCTGTTGAGGACTTCCAAGCAACACATTTCCTTGTCTTCTTAACATGTTGAACCACTTTTGCGAGACTTGAGACCTCTACCTTATCGTGCTTGAGAGTCCTGGCCTCTAGACATATATAAAACCAATCGAACATTTCATGTAGCGCATTGCTTCCTGCGATACCACCCCCATTCCTTTGTAATCTTGAAGTATGCTACCTTTGCTCTGTAGTGTGATTTCTCCATTCCTTGAGTATTCCAAATGGACAGAGTGCTACATTGCTCCACAAACCATGGTGCATGTGTGTAAAGAATATGTTGTAAAGAAAAACATTATATTAGAAACATAAACTGACTCAAGTTTAAAGCACAAAATTTTAACCTAAGGAGGATTACCATGTAATGTGTAATATGTGACTCCCCCCATGCTTCTACCATCAATGATATGAATTCTCCCAATGCTGTCCTGAATCTCTCATAATAAAGCTCATCTGTTTGACCTTGTCTAAGCAACTTTATAAATGCATCAAGCTTTGTCCACAGTTTTGCTCTCAAAGTTAGCAATTCGTGGATGTGAAGCTTGATTTGTGGTGCACTCACACAAATCTTTCCAGTACTCCCAACCTAGGGTGTTTTGAGCCAATGTATGTTTTTCTTTATCAGCATTGTGCTTGGACAAGAACCTCCTTGCCTTTCCTCCACCCATGGACACTTTAGCAGGAAGATTTTGTGTCTTTCCTGTTTGTTTCTTGTCCTGTTTAAGATTCACATTGCCTCCGTGAAGTCCCATTAGTGAGAGTAGTCCTTCAGCTTTTGCAATGCATTGTGCAGATACTTGCTGTGGCCTCAAATTCCAAGCATAAACTAGATGGAGATAGAGTAACTTATCAAGTATATGCAGTTCAGCATGCAAAGTACACACATGTACCCGCTCCAATGGAATTGGTAGAATGGGGTCCCACTTAGGATCCTTTTTGTGACGATCAGGGGCTGCACTTTGGTTGCAAGAAAGGATGCCATTTTGCCATTGTAGGCTTCCCTTTTGCATCTTCTGACAGTGGGTGCAATACAAGCATGTCCATTTTGCATCTGCACCTGTATCACAACCATACAAGCACTTGAGGGTCTTCAAATCACCAGCTAGATGCCATTCAACTTGAAACATTCCATGCCCATCCACAATTAATGTTTGCCCTGCCTCTTGTCTTCGAATAATCGACGGGATGCCGGTTCTCTCCAAAACCCACTTCAATGTCTCGTGGCACTCCTTTGGGGTCTCAAAGGCTGCAAGCCACCATATGTCCTTCTCAGATTGGACTGAGAAACCCTGCTCAACTTCCTCATCCCCTTGAGTAAAATGCAAGGCGTCATTCATAATACAAATGCTCACCCTCTCTAGCTTGTGCTCTTTTACCAACTGAGCTTCATCCATTTTGATAACAAATACTAGCTTGCCATCTGTACAATGAAAGAGAAATTCAATAAGGATATAGAATTCAGAAGAAATAAAGTTGAATGTGAAGAGGGAATTTCTCTTACCTTCTTCTCTCATCCCATAGAATTTGACCATGGCTCTCTGCAAATTCTCTACATCATGTAAACATTATTGAAAGCATTCATCTCAAACATTTGGATGCCAGATTTCTTTTTACTCTTCCAAGTCATTGTGCCACTTACACAATGGTATCCTCCAAGCTTTTCTCTAGCACATTGACCAGTTTATTTCTTGACATGCAAGCCTTACAGACCACGGTGTTGGCAATGGCAGACAGCATACACAACATTCTGTTCAACCACACATAATTTTGCTTTTTTTAAAAAAATAAAAATCTAAAGAGCGTCTATAAGCGTGTCTATTATCGTCTCTTTCTTTTTTTTTAAATTTCTATAGAGCATCTAATAGCGCGTCTATAGGCACATCTATAGGCGTGTCTGTCTGTTATATAGACGCACCTATAGATCCGGGTTTGTAGACGTGCTAATAGACATGCAAATAGATGCGCCCATATTTTTAATTCAAGAAACACATCTATACACGCGTCTATGGATGCATTGTGTTGTTGTGCTCAGGAGAGTACTAGAGTGCATGGTAATGAGGGATTAGAGATAATTAGGCTTCATGATTTACTTTTGTGGGAATTACTGCCCGATGGTGGTGGCTATCATTAGCCACGTCTGTCATGGCTATGATACCACCGTGCTGGCAATTAAAATTACTAGCCACTACTCACCCACCACCGGACTTAAGCATGCATGAACACTATGAGTGCAGTAAAAATTACCAGTCACCAGGCCTGCATGCTCAGTAGAGTACTAGAGTGCATGGTAAGGAGTGATTACAACCACGTCTATCGTGGCTATGATTCCATTGGGCTAGCAGTTAAAATTACCAGCCACCGCTCACCCACCATCGGACTTAAGCGTGCATGATCACTACGAGTGCGATAAAAATTACTAGTCACTGGGCTTGCATGCTCAGTAGAGAACTAGAGTACATGGTAATGAGTGACCGCGTTACTGCCCGGTGGTGGTGGCTCTCATTAGCTACGTTTGTTGTGGCTAAGATTCCACTAGGCTGGCAGTGAATTACCAGCCACCAGAGTGGCACCACATGGCATATTCTTTATGATTACCCCATCTGGGGTGCACCTAAGATTCAACCGCGGTGGCTTGCAATTAATGTGTATGGAACCCTGAGCTCCTCCCACCATGGTGGCTCGAACTTTATAATATATGTAAGATCCGTGGCATTTGGCATTTTACTACATTGCTCTCATCTGTCCCTCCTCTGTTGCTTTGCTCCACACGCTATTCTACTTTGCTCCACACCCCTTCTCTGGCTCTTTTTCGCCCCTGCTCTACTTTGCTCCACGCTTCCTCCTCCAACTCTTGTCACTCATCTACTCCCCTGCTCATTTGTTGCTCACCCACTCATCTTCAACATGCCTACTACCAACCCCTCTTGATGCAATGTCATCTACCTTCTCATATAATGAGATTTTGTTGCACTCACCTGGAGTAGAAATGCTAGCACTAGTGGAGACCCTTCATTCGCACAATTGATTCCCCACATATCTGCATATCACCACCTTAGTTGAGATGCTCACAGAGGACCTCGTTATGGTTGTGCTGTATGGGTTCCCTGTAGATGTCCGTGAAGGCCTCAGTATTTTCAGAGAAGAGTACTCTCCACTTGTTGGGGTGTCATAATTTGAGTCCTGGCAATGTGCATGGTCTTCGGCCTCTCCATCGTATCCTCCTTTGGCTCCCTAAAAATCTTTAATGCAACGAGTAGATTGGCAGAAAGCTGAAATGTACAAATTCCCTCTTGCTTAGACGAGGCTCTTAGCAATGGCTGGATGCAATCTTTTGGCCTCTAAGGCTCTCAATGATATTTTGGCTCACTGGATGTAATGTTTTGGTCTCTAAGGTTCTCAGCAATTGCTAAGTTTTTATTATGTTTATGTAATCTCTTTTTGTTCAATTTGAGACTCTCAATATGCACTGTTGTTGAGTTTTATATTTTGAATGAATATGGCCGCTAGCTATAATCTTTTGGCCTTTAAGGCTCTCAGCAATTGCCGAGTTTTTATAAATGTAAGATTCTTTGTTTGATTTTTGCTCGCTATAAGTTGATATTTTTATATAACCTATTATTGGATATAGATGTACATTGCAATCTCTTTTGCTGAATTCTCATTCGATAAATTGTACTTTTGCCCTCATTTATATTTACTACAACAAGGACTAAAATACTAGGAAAGAAGGAATAAAAGTTCCTTGGTTAACGACCAAAATAGCGCTAAAATAACTCCAACGATCCACCATTGTGGTTGCATGGAGATACATTTAGAAAAATACAATTAAACTTTCAAAAAATGCAATTTACAATATGGTCCTTGAGTGGTCCCCTCTAAGGGCAAGGGCCATATCGACGTGCATTATACAATATCCAAGATGCCACTAGATAGAAATGGCATGTGGATATGACCCTTGCTCCTAAAGGGGACCCCTCAAGGGCCATATGGTCAATTTCATTTTGCTTGGTTGCTCAACGGAATACATTTGCCTTTGTACACAAATATATAACTCCAAGAACCAGTGCGGTGGCTTCACAACAACACAAAGCAACTATAGACGTGCTTGGTAGACGCGTAAAATAGTGGGCGCGTCTATAGGCGTTGCTTTAGTAGAGGAATTACGGGCGTGTCTAAATGCGCATCTAAAAGCTCATCTATTTGCGTGTAAATTACCGCGTCTACGTGCACGTCTAACCTAACAAAATATGGGCCCGTCTAACATCGCGTCTAAAAGCACATCTACTCTGTGTATTTAGACGCGCTATTAAACGCGATTATAGACGTGGCTTTTAAACCTGCTTTTTAGCGCGCTCGCTTTGCTTTTCTTCACATTACTTATACTTCGTGCGGCTTGCTTCCTTCCTTATTAGCAGATCCATAGTTTCGATGCTTAAGAGGAAGGCTCCCATACTTACTTCCAAGCTTACACTTAAGAGGAAGGCACCCACACTTACTTCTAAGCTTAAAGGAGAGGAGGACGAACAAGGAGAAGAAGCAACTTTGAAAAAGAAAGAAGAACCTTCCATACCTCTATCCAAGTAAGTCTTTTTGCAGTTGATCTTGTTTGGAAGTTTGCTCTCTTTAGATTTGTACTTTCTCGTATCCAAGAAGCACATGATCTGGGTATCAATGTCACGTTTGTGTGTCGGGTGCAATGTCCTTTCCTACTTTTTAGGAATCCCATCTGTCGGAGCGCGTCTATAGGCACGTCTCAGAGCGCGTCTAAAAGCACGTGTACAGGTGTGTCTAAACGTGCGTCTAACCTGTTTGCAGATACAGACAGACGTGTCGATAGACACTCTGTTAGACGCTCTGTTAAATGCTCTGTTAGACGCGTCTATAGACACGCAAATCAAACGCGTCTATAGACGCACTCTGACAGTAAGCCTCTCTTCCCTTCCCCTTTCTTCTCAGCTCATCAGTAATAGATTTTTTTCCTTTTTTCTAGTTCAACATGTGGCCAGGAAGCGCTTCCAGCTCACCTGATCCCTGAGAATCTATTTGGAAGGACTTATATAACCTTTTAGGGCACCCTCCTAGTCCTGCGGGGTTATACGGGTATATGACGGGTACTCTAAACACTCCCCAGGAGTCGGCACTACAGACTCCAAACCACCCCACACCACCTGAGATCACCCCAGCGGAGTCAGCACAGCCGTCTTATGCCCCGTCTTATGCCCCTTCCCCCATGCCGTCTTATGCCCCTTCCCCCATACTGTCTTATGCCCCTTCTGCCATCCCATCTTATGCCCCTTCTACCATCCCGTCTTATGCCCCTTCCCCCATGCCGTCAGGAGGTCCTTCTGTCTCGCAGAGCCGTCCACGTACTCCTGTGCCGTCGAGACTCGGTTCTCCAGCTACGAGTGGTCAGCATAGTCCCATGCAGTCTCTAGCTACGAGTGGCCAGCGTAGAGCTCGACACGACAGGGTAGCAGGCGTAGTAGCAGGGAGAGCGGTGGGGGATGCATGGCACAGTGCTTTGGGCCATGTGGCGGTGAGGAGGATGATGATTTAGATGATTTAGACGTGCCTTTGGGTGATGGTACGATTTATTATGACATCACTCAGACAGGAGGCATCTTGATGGATGCGCGGGGGAAGGACATCATGGCCTTCATGCGCTCTGTAATTGCTAACAATTACAGAGATTGCTTTATCCACTACAAAGACCACCCAAAGAGGTTGGCTGATGAGACCCTCGCTACTGTTCGCTCTAGGTATCCTAACCCCCCCAATCGCCAGTTCACAGATAAATGGGCCAAGTCAAAGATTATTACGATACTTGGCAATAAAAGATCTTCGCTTCACTAGCGGAGCTTGCCAGGCTTGAGGCAGGTCAACCACCAAGGGGCCCGCCCCACACCGCTCACAAGCGTGAGTGAAAGAAGGCAATGAAGTTAGCGAGGGAGGACCCCAGTCTGCAGCACATGGAGGCACGGAGGATCCAAATGGAGGAATATGGAAGCGCGCATTTTGGAGCAGGGGGTGTTGAATCATGGGAGGCCCAATTTGTAAGTATTGATCTCAAATTATATTGCTTATGTAGTTTATTAGGAGGTTGTTTCTTTGTACTAATCCCTCCGCAAAGTGTGTCATCATGCAACTTGAGATCGTGGGCAGATACCCTACTCCTGTGGAGACAGCCTACCACCGCCACCATCGCAGAGGAGATACATGGAGGCACTTCTATGATGACGGGTTGATTACTGAGGAGCAGTATACCCAGGCTACTGGAGCGGCCCCCGAGGTACTTGAAAGTAATTCAATAATGCCAAAATTCTAAGTAAAGATTTGATTTTTCATACATTGATATATGTTGTCCCTTGTTTACAGGCCCCTGCACAAGACGATGAGGAAGAGGAGGAAGGAGGCACAGAAGGGAGCGCAGAAGGGAGCATGGAAGGGAGCGAGGACCTGGAGAACATAGATTAGTCATACAAGTAGTGCTAGCTACTCTTTTTTGTACTTAAAGCCACTGGCTAGGCTTTGTGCCTCTTGTATATACACTCCTCTTATTTTTTATACTTGAAGCCACATGACATGGCTTAGCTTCGTGCTATATGTATATACAAGCACTTTTTGAGCTTTCAATTTTATTGCGTTTTGGAGTTGTAATGTTTTATTTGGAATTGTAATTAAAATGCGGTTGGCTGTAAGAATTGAATTACACAATGTGGATATGGGATTCTTGTAACTATATAGCATACACAACATACACAGCATTCTGTAAAATTTATTTTTAAAAAAAAAGTGCGTCTATCAGTGCGTTTAAAAACGTGTTTATATATGCGTCTGTCTGTTCGACTTGCGTCTATATTTGCATCTATAAATGCGTTTATAAGCGCGTCTATTTATGCGTCTAAGTGCACGTCTATATGTGCGTGTGTCTGATATATAAACACGCAATTAGACGCGGGTCTCCAGACGTGAAAATAGACGCGCAAATAGACGCGTCCGTAAGTTTTTTATTTAGTTCAGTAAACGCGTCTGTGCGCGCATCTATAAGTTCTTTGTCTTGTTGTGTTTCATAGATCTCCTTATGTTTGCCAGTGCACTAGTCATCATAGACCTCCTCTTGTAATATGTAAAAATAGGTAACAGAGCTGTAACTCTAAGAACCAGCACGGCGGTCTCTCCAAGACAACCTTGAGTTCTAGGCGACGACATGTCATCAAGCCAGAGACTAGCGAGGCTCAAAAGGATAGATTGCATCTCATTATTATGCCAAAAACCAGCGTGGTGGTCTCTCCAAGCCAACTTATGATTTGCATGGGCTGCAAGCAAAGATGCGGCAATTTGAAAAGGTTGCACGATGACAGGTGGTCAGGCTAGAGAATGTGCTATGGTGGTGTTCCAAATGATAGATTACGCCTAATTATTATGCCAAGAACCAGTGCCGTGGTCTGTCCAACCCAACCTTCAATTTTAATGATCTGCATGGGTGCGGTGCCTAGTGACAGGTGGTGTTCAGAATGATAGATTGCGCCTAATTATTATGCCAAGAACCCGTGCGGTGGTCTCTCTAAGCCAACCTTCAATTTTAATGATCTGCATGGGCGCAGTGCCGAGTGACAGGTGGCAAAGCTGCGGTAAAAGGGTATGCGATGATAAGTGATCAGGCGTCGTAAGCCAGAGACTACGTTGCGCGAAGCAGTGCATGTTGATATATGGTGCCATAAGCACATAGATTAGAGGCTAAGGTATGGTAGAGGGAAGAATCAAAGTAGCCACCCTAGGATGTGGACTACATAATGTGAAGATGTGGATTGAGGATATCCACAAGGAGAGATGTGGACCACTGCGCGCCGAGTGACAGGTGGCAAAGCTGCGGTAAAAGGCTATGCGATGATAAGTGATCAGGCGGCGTAAGCCAGAGACTACGTTGCGCGAAGCAGTGCATGTTGATATATGGTGCCATAAGCACATAGATTAGAGGCTAAGGTATGGTAGAGGGAAGAATCAAAGTAGCCACCCTAGGATGTGGACTACATAATGTGAAGATGTGGATTGAGGATATCCACAAGGAGAGATGTGGACCAAAGGATCCCACAAGTGTTGACTATTCAAAGGGCACTCTCTATATAAGAGGATATTGTTGAGCACACATTACAAGAGATATAGATTTGCTATCTCCCTCTCATGTCTTATTCAGTGTGCTTTGAGCCTCCATAGTTCTTATGCTCATCTAGTCACACTAGGCTTACTGGCGATCATCTGCTTTCTTTTTGTTATGGTATGAGAGCTTTGATTCATCCACTAAGTCTAGTTTGTAGATTAGTGTGTTTGTATATAGTTGTTTCTCATTTTTGGCATTGCTAGTTGAGAAAAAGAAAAAAATGGCACAATAGTATTATCTTTAGGGAGAAAGGATTGATTTGTGAGAGTGTGAGATTTATGTCCATTTTGTTTGAGAGACTCTCTCTGAGTGCAATAGAGAGAGAACGAGAGACATTTGAGTGACTCTTCTGCAGCAAAACCACCTTGCCTTCAATGATTCAGCGACAACGACGAGCGACCGAGCACCTCAGAGATGTCGCCATAGGCTACCTTCCTTGTGATAGTTTGTGCGTAGTAAACCTCGTAATTGAACTTAGGGTAGCAGGCGCTATCAAAGCGGACCTCAAATTGTCCATCATTGGATACATTCTGCACAGAGACAGGCAGGAGACCGATTAGTTGCCTCATCGGTCTGAGCCTTTGCTCGATCTCACGCCTTTTGGCTCAAAGCGACGCTTCTTGTTGTGGACTTTTTTTCAATGGCTGTGGTATCTTTTGTTGTGGTTGGAACCTCTTGCTGAAAGGTCGATTGATAGCCATTCGTTGAAGGTTTCCACAAGCTTTGTCAGTCCAGTAAGAGCTCAATAGCTCCATAGCCGATACTACAGTTATCTATCCTCACGTAGGCGTTGTTGTCGCCCACTGAATACAGAGAAGCAACGCATCTGCTTTACGATCTAGCAGCTTCCTTGTCGACGGCAATAGGAATTAGGAGCGGTATTGGAAGCTGGTACTTTCTCAATAAAGTTTCCATGTTGCTGGTTGCCTGCAATAATGAACCACCCATGCTACAACAGTCCTTAGCTTTAGCACCAGCGCCTCTCCTCACGTTACGCAATCAATTCCAAGAGCCTCGACTGCTCACCAACTCCAGCTCCCATGCAAAGGAGCCACGCTCTGTGTCTCTAGCGCCATCCTCCAAACGATCTCTGCTGACCAGCCCGCAGTGCTCTGGCGACTACAGCTCCTCTCCTGTCTCCTTCTCTACAACCATCATCGGCCCTTCTGCTCTCAACGATGCTCCAACCTCTCCAAAAGCAACGCGACTCAAGGCCACGCTTTAGCACCGACTTGCAGCTCCAAACGGCATCACGGCCTGCTCTCAACGCCTGCCACTCCTAGGTCTTAACGCCTCTCATCACAACGCCTTTCAATGCTCCTGAACATCAATGAAGCAGATGAGGGAGCATCCGTTGATGTTCAATGAAGCAGATGAGGGAGCATCCGTTGTAGACAACAGGACAGAGCTGTTGAGTACCTAGCACGAGGATAGAAAAATAGGACAACCGCGCCATCGCCATCTCATTCTGGACCATTTGAGGAAGAAAACGCCATGTGGCAGATAAGGCCACGTGGCTAACACAACCATGGTTAGTACTACATGCTTGGTTAGGCACACTCAAGGGTTAGACCTTAGGACACGTGGCAGGTAAGCCTAGGTCAAACATTGATCTTGGCTTAAATCTTTGGCCACAACCTTGGTCAATGTATACTAACCATGGTTAGGTTAGGGTGAGGTAAAAATGCCAAGTCATCATTCATAAGTGTCAACTAAGCACCCAGTCCCTTCAAAAGCACACCTTGCAAGCATCATATGAATCCCTGTGCCACATCATCAGACCACCTCTTCTTCACAAAATTCGACAAGCCGTAACTTGCAATCTAGGAAGAATTTGCACACACTCCCACAAGGAAAAGTGATTGTCTTTTCAAGCTCTACGCGCGTGTCAAGTCATAATCATTGTATGCAATTAGACAGTGCCAATATTGAAAAAAATCAATTGGTAAGACCTTTGCAACAAATGATAAATCAAAGCATGAATGCACACATCGCTGTCATAACATGTTGGAAGCACAAGTGCATGAGATGACCATAGCAGAGAACATGGCATCCACACATAAATCATTAAGGCACATGGAAGAATAAAGTATCATGCATCAAGCTACATCGAGTAAAGATGCAAACGCCATTGACATCAAGCATTGAGAAGCAACATCCTTGCCACCTTCAGCCCATATGTTTGTAAATCAAACCTGACCACTTGAGAGTAGCTATGAAAGCACCCAAGGGAAATATTGACATGTAAAAACCACACTTGACCACCTTAAGTAGCAATGCATGCACTAAGGGGAGGTGATATCTAGATTTGTAACTCACATCTGACCACCTTGCGGTAGCAAATGGATCATGGCACCAAGGGGAGGTGTTGAGATATGGTGCCATGATCACATAGATTAGAGGCTAAGGTATAGTATAGGAAATAATCAAAGTAGCCACCCTAGGATGTGGACTACGTGATGTGAAGATGTGGATTGAGGATATCCACAAGGAGAGATGTGGACCAGAGGATCCCACAAGTGTTGACTATTCAAAGAGCACTCTTTATATAAGGGGCCTATCATGTATTATTGAGCACACATTGCAAGAGATATAGATTTGCTATCTCCCTCTCATGTCTTATTCAATGTGCATTGAGCCTCCATAGTTCTTATGCTCATCTAGTCACACTAGGCTTACTGGCGATCATCTGCTTTCTCTTTGCATAGATGTTGTGTGTCGAGCTATGCGATGTTCAGAACAAATAGATTACGTCTCATTATTACGCCAATGCGCCTTTATGATGTCGAGAGCGTGGGTCTACGCGAAATTCAAATATTCACCTAGAAGCGCATCGCTTTGTGGCCCCAAAGTGGCCCCAAAAATAGTTCCACGATTCACTACACCCAAGCAAACATTGACCCTCAATGATTTTTTAAATTGATCCCTTGATGTACATTTTATCAAGTTCTGAGTTGTGAACCCCCTATGCCTACAAAAGCATTGAACTATTGTTATGATATTCACCAAAGTTATAACAGCATGAAGAGGGAAACAACATTAGATTTCAAAAAATAACTAATTTCAATGTCTACCACATGAATCTACAAAGTGTGAAGATGGATAATGTACTTGAAATCCAATGGGGAGTATCCATTTTGAAGTAACATTTGTTGGTTTGCTAGCCTTATGCTACATGAAGAAGTTATGAAAAAAATAATTCATGCAAAAGGGTTTTCAATCATATGTTCGTGAATAAGATAGAAGGAATTGCCTCTGCTCATAAAGAGGGGAACTGTTCTCTTTATCACGCTCCTCTTTGTACTCCTTCCCTTGCCTTTCCACCTCTCCCTCCTTCCTTTTCCACTAAATAATACATTTTCTAATTCTTTTTAATTGAGGGAGAGTATCACCTTAAAAAAATTAAAATAAGCACCTCATCAAAATCGGGCTTTGTCATGCAAATGTGGTGCTAAGATATATCCAATGCAACCGTTGATAGGGGTTTATGTTCAGTTGTCAATCTTTCCATTTTATTTATTAAGGGAAGGGATTTTGGACTTCAAAACATTGTTGACAAATCCATAGGTCTCTCCATACATGCACATCAACTACTCTAGACTTGCTGATATGGAGATATTATAACATATCTAGAATTAACATCCAAGCGGAAGCATTAGCTAGAAAAGACAAAAGGATGGATGGGTGACGTGAAAGTGGGTTTAAAAAAAGCAAACTATGAAAATACCTACTTTCATGACAAGAAATTGTTTGTGTGTTCAAAACCATCGAGTGGGGCCTATGGATGGGAGTAAGAACGAGAACGAGAACATGTTTGAGAGAAAGATGAATGAAGAACGATGCCCAAGTGCATGAATTGCATTTAGAAAGTGGCACACGCTAAGTTAGGAATTTACTTTTCAAGAAGCTCGAGGTCCTTCAAAATTATACGATACTACAGAAAATTAGGCAATAATAAGGTGAGCCCGCATCCAACTTGAAAGAAGAAATGTGGGCTCTTTCCCGTACACTTAAACAGCTATGAGATGAGCCGGCTGCTGGCACAAGCGAAGGCTTTTTTTTGTTTTGGATTTTATAAGCAATCAATTCTGCAAAGTTGCACGATTGTCTAGATGTTGACAAGCTACGTTAACGTCATGACTAAAGATAATTGGAAGCTCCAACTTACGTGACGAATCACTCATGATATTACAATTGGTGAAGGGGACAATTACTTACAAGAAGCATTAAGAAATTGATCATTTGAACAAAAGGTGAACCGTGAAAAGGTCCATCTTATTTGCGAAGAAAAACGGAGGTCGACGGCGCGGCACGAACCAGCTAGGAACGTTCGCTGAATTAAGAAGCAAAACGAGACTCGTTAGAAGATGGAAAAGAACGGGTGAGGATTGAGGAATCGTCCTTCTAAGAATTAACAATGCCCAACGCCGAAGATGCGTCCTGTCAAAGACAGCAACGCATGTAATAGCAACCCAGTTGGTTTTAACATCTCTTCGAATATTGATTGTAAACGTGAAACGTAGAATGTGAGCAGGATTGGCCTCCTTGGCGAACACGAGCCACTCATGCAGATGCCGCAAAGTAATGACCACAACTCTATTTCTATGAAGTTCTATCATTCAACAATACTACGCTTAGAGCATTCAACAATTTGCAGCGCAGATGGCGATTTAATTGGAATGTTCTATTAGCCTCAACGAGAGTCAGCCTTCCACAGCAACAGTTCAACTCCAAGGCTGCATGCGCATCATTTTTGACACGGCAGCAACTGGGTCTGTTCTTTCGGATTCTTATCCATATTAAAAAACACGAGCAAGTTTGCTGTCAAGTCGAAGGTGAGCAAAACGTCAACTTCGAAACGTTTAAAAAATTACAATTGCCTTTGGTATTTTGCTAATTTCCTCTTGGCCTTTTGGATCCTCTAAAGTGAGCTTTTCGCCAAAAGGATTACAACTTGCTGTTTAAAATTGACGACGAAATTGCACGATATGAACTCCAACACACTAACGAATTCGCTAGATCAAACGGAGGTTTTCTTTTAACTACAAGGGAGCAACTCTTGTGCACTCGGATTGGATGGAATCCAAAGAAAGTCTCAAAGTGTAGTGCTGGGCAAAGAAAGCCCACATTTTCAAGAGAGCATTCCCCACTTCTTGGGTTGCTCTCTTTGACATATTCCCTTCTAACACATTCAATACCATTATATAAGCATTGTGATTTTGGCACAGATTTTAATGGGTTGTGCACTCGAGGCACTATAGGCTTTTAACCACATATTTTTCCATGAATTTAGTCAAAGTAGTTTGACCTTTTGCAACTCACGCCCACAACTCACGCGGCTTCATGTTTAACACCATGTCAAGATGAACACAACCTAATTTCGTCAGTTCCAAAACATCATAACCTAAGTTTGCCACCATGCCAAAATGAACACAACCTAAATTTGTCACTACTCCCAAATATCCCAACCTAAGTTTGAATGCTCTCTTTGACATATTCCCTTCTAACACATTCAATACCATTATATCAAGCATTGTGATTCTGACACAAATTTTAATGGGTTGTGCACTTGAGGCACTATAGGCTTTTAGCCACATATTTTTCCACGAATTTAGTCAAAGAAGTTTGACCTTCCACAACTCATGGGGCTTCATGTTTAACACCATGTCAAGATGAACACAACCTAATTTCGTCAGTTCCAAACATCACAACCTAAGTTTGCTCCACCATGCTAAAATGAATACAACCTAAATTTGTCACTACTCCCAAATATCCCAACTTAAGTTTGATATTGCATCCAAGCAACCAAAGAGAACTCAAACAAATTTTCATAATGGGTCCAAGGTGTGTACATAAGTCCAAGAAAAAATACTATTGAGTGCTAAGAGAAAGGCACTCTAAAGAGGATTACTAGCTAAGGTGGCAATGAATGTGGATTTCTACCACATGCACTCTAAGAGCAAGCTCCCATATATGCCATGGTTAGGCAACGTTTTCTAAGCTGAGTCAGTAAGATTTTTAATAACCTAAGGGAAATGGATCTAGCATGAGAAAAACAATCTAGCCCTTTGGAATCGAGTTGAATTCTTGTGTGTATACTCAAGTAAACTTATGTGAAAGTGTGCATGCAACACAATCATTTACACACCACCAAAAATCCAATTGTTCATGATCAATTATTATCATTTTAAAATTTAATTAAAGGTTAATCATTTTTTGTCAATGAGCATGGCAATCTCGCCTTGCACCTTGTTTACCCTTTTTTTTCCCCTTATAAACGAAGAAAAAGTGTAAACCAAGAGTATGCCCTTTGCCTTCTTCTTATAAACTCACTCAAATAGGTGTTTGCATCCTAGCTCACCCACATTTTGTGTAGGCCACTAAGCCCCATGCATAACCTAACCAAAATGCAAGATGTCTCTCTGCTCCCTAGACCCTACCCACCCATAACACCAACATGATGCTCGACCTTTGTTTGGGAATCAAATCTCAAATATTAGGCATTCAAAGGTATACTTTGGACGTAAGATGTTTGGCCAAGTGTCTTGAGGCGCATTGGAATTCAAAGATTGGGGCATTCAAAGATATGCATTGGATGTAAGATGCTCTCCTTTAAGATACTAAATAAGATGCATACTGGCAATTGTGGCACTGTATTTTGTCAAATAACATCAAGGAAGCACCTTAATGAATCAAATCTTGGTTTTTATTTACAAATTTAAGGAATAATTCTTATCTACATTCACATAATAGCATCTCCTCCTTAGTAAAATTGCTCTTGTTACTAATGGCGAGCCATATTCATGGATTGACCAAGAGGACTAATTACAATGGAGGTGTTTCTAGCATAACAAAGACATGCATGGATTAAAAGAAGATGGTTTTCATTTGTTCAATAATATTGGTGTCATTCATAAATTAGTAATGCTATTCAAGGGATTGAAGGCTTTTGGCTACATGCTTTTACTTAAATTCCATTGATTTTGCACAACCTACCCATTGTAAGTGTGAGCTCTAAGCGTCATGCACTTCTTCTCATCCATTGAGGATGTAGTAGTGGAGAGGGCAGTTAGTGAGCAAAAGGCGGACCTCAACGTGCACTACAGTGGGTAGGAAGACACAAATTCTGCACATGTACATGCTTATTTTTTTATATTTAATGCATTGGATTTGTTAAGTGGTGACAAAATGTGATAGTTCCCTAACAAGGTTTTTCTTAGGAGAATTTGTGTTAGTTCTTAATAGAAGCAATGTTAGTGATATTTTTGATGAGATAGGGGAAACATATGTCGTCACTTTTTCTCACATTTCCAAGTTGGAGGATTTAGTCACCTACAATCATGCTTAGTTGGTCATTGTAGTCAAGTGACCATAGTTGCAACAAAGGACCTCCAATCGTATGCTGATGAGAGATATCGGCTAAAGCATGAAAAGTGGCTAAGCTAAGGTGGAAAAGAAGTGTTGCTCATAAGGTTTGTATGGCGGTTCTCATCTCCATAGGGGTTCAAGGGTTTAGTAAAGGCTCGTAGGGTTTAGAAGGAGGATTGGGTTTTGGAGAGCTAACTTGTGAGTTCAAGGTTGAGAAATAGGGTCAATGAGGAGTCATGGGGAACTAGTCCTTGATGGATTCATAGGGTTAAGGGGTGAAAGGGGGGAGGGGGGCATACAAACATTAAAGTCCAAGAGTGGGACCTTCTTTTCATTGAGAGATATTTATACATTTTCTTGAGTTTCAGTCTACACAAAGTGTATGGGAGCTCAATAGTCTCTACATAATTTGTATGGGACCTTAATAGTCCTTGCAGTTTTTGTAGGGGACCTCAAGCGTTCTATCTTTTCTATAGGGGAGCTCAATACTCTCTATTTGTAGGGGGACCTCATAAAGTTTATTCTTTTACTCTTTAGAACTCTCATTATGAGTAGTCTCTCTCTCACTCCATAATTTTTGCAAGTATGTTTAGATCTTTTCTAACTATCCCTATCCTATTAGATCCATCAGATCTACTTTCAAGCTCAAGTCAATACAAGTACTGCTATGCCGCTACTCCACACACATAATATTCACAGATTGGTTGCTCTTGATTGTGCTTTTGACCCTTGTTGCCACAGGGTTAACAACGGCCCTTGTATAATAAAATAAGGCTGCTTGCATTTGATAGCTCTTTCTACTTGAGCCTCACTTGAACTAAGGTAGTGTCATGAGGTTGTGTATAGAAAGCACACATTCACCAATAATTGAAACCATGTACGATCAATTACTACCATTGGAAAAATGTCTTATGATGCATTGATACACTAGTCTTCTCTCCTTATGTCGAGCATGCCTCTCTCTCTCTCTCTCTCTCTCTCTCAGTAGAGAGCACCATGATGGGAAACTATTGCATAAGGTTCAGTGGAGAGACATCTGATTGTAAGGAAGAGCAGAAGCTTGCTTCTTGCCTTAGGAACCAACTACAGAATCAGATGTCCACCCTACTTCAATTCACCATTCCAAACGTTATATAGAAATAGGCGAATGCGAGTTGGTTTGCAGAACAAGGGGAGTGAAGAATGAAAGTTTTACAAGTGAAGAGCAAAAGATATGTATGTAGATAGTTACATGGGTTGAATATCTAGTCCAACAAAAAACGGGCCTACTCAATTATAATTCGTAGGTGCTAGGCTGCTTTTACAAAACGTCAACTTCCCATCTTTGATCGGTATATTTATAAGGCTTGCCAAGAGTTGACTTTATTTGCGAAGGGGTTTTCAAGGCCTCGACTTATACCTGGCTGCTGAAATACATACATGGCTCGGATGAATAAACAGCCTAAAACATGATGATAAATTTGACTGTGGTTATCTACGAAGGAGTAACAATAGAAGAAGGCCATAATGACATAGCTGTAGTACTGTATGATCCAATCCCTGATCCAATCATGGTTGTTATCCCTTAGTGTCACAACAACACAAAGTAGCCATAGACGTGCATACAGACGCGTTTCCTTAACTTTAAAAAAAACTTTTGGGCGCATCTATTAGCCCGCGTCTATGGGCTCATCCACATAACAGATAGACACGCCTATAGACGTGCTATTAGACGCTCTGTAGAAATTAAAAAAAAACAGAAAGACATGTTCATAGACGTGCTTATAGACGCTCTACAGAATTTTTTTAAAAATAAAAGCAGAAATTTGTGTGGTTAAATAGAATGTTGTGCATGTTGTGTATGCTGTGTGGTTCCAAGAATCCCATTTCCACAGTGTTCAATTCAATTCTTACAGCCAACCGTATTTTAATTAGCACGGTTGGCATTTTAATTAGCACGATTCCAAGCACATCTATAGCCGACGATTACAATTCCGAATAAAACATTACAAATCCAAAACGTTTAGTTCACAAGGCATTCATTGATAGAACGTTCGACAAGGAAATTGAAAGCCAAAAAAATAAAAGCAGTGTATATTAATTCATAGCCCAAAAAGTGCTTGTATGTACATATAGCACGAAGCCAAGCCACGTCCTGTGGCTACAAGTACAAAAAATAAGAGGAGTGTATATACAAGAGAGACACGAAGCCAATGGCTTCAAGTACAAAAAAGAGTAGCTAGCACTACTTCTACAACTAATCTAACTCATCCGCGTCCTCGCTCCCTTCTGCGCTCCCTTCTTCGTCGCCTTCTTCCTCCTCGATATCAAGACCTTCCTCCGGATCAGCCCCAGGGGCCTGTAAACGAGGGACAACATGTATCAATGGATTTTGAAGGGGATAGTTTGGCAAGGGTTGATCTCATTGAGGATGAGATCGAACCGTAGCCCATCATTGATATTGGCAAAACTAATTTACATATTGTCTCATTCTCCTTACCTCACTTAATTTTTGTATGTGTGGGTTTGCCAAAAAGCATTGATATTAAAATTATGTGCTTTGGTAATCATGGGCAATGTTTGGAAAGCAGTGATGCACATTTATCAGCCTGCAGCAAAATATTACTCTCTGTATTCTCTGTTCCGTGTCTATAAAGGCGTCTAAATCCACATCTAAAACACAGTGCAGACGTGCTTATAGATGCATCGGTATTTTCACGATTCTAGCCGCGCCTATAGACGTGCCCGCTATTTTGTGCATCTATCAGGTGTGTCTGTAGTTGCTTTGTCTTGTTGTGTGTCATTATAGGTTTGCATTTTCACCTCCCCTCTCTTGCACTAGTCTCTTGGCCTATGTTTATATATATATATATATAGGACAAAGAGCATCTAGGTGCCCTTCCTATAGGAGGGTTTAAGGACTATGGGGGGATTGTTGGTATTTTTGGGTCCAAAGGTTCTTGTAAGCCTTCGTGTGTCAACTTAATGTTATAAATGCTTAGTCTTGGGGCTTTTTCACGCCATTCGTTTCATTTAAAAGATTCATTAAACCAACGCTCTTCCTGTCATCAAAAGCAAGGGCATGGAGATTAAGATGGACGGCCAGCAGGATGACAAAGAATGGACGGCCAAGATGAGGGACAAGGGGACGGTGGAGATGGGATGAGACCGAGTCAAGCGGGAGATAAAGTCAATCAAGGAGAACGTAAGGACTAAGAATGGTCTGCATGAAAACCAGTTTCTTCTCTCTCTTCGATGGCCATTTCGCCACCACTCTCTATGTTATATATAGCTCCCTCCACCACAATCTCAATGCAACACTCACTGCTGATTACTCGCCATAGCCATCCCTGGTCTTCTCCCACGTTCCTGCTCGCCATAGCCATCCCTGGTCTTCTCCGCCATTCCTGCTCGCCATCAACGTCCCTGATCAACACCCATCAGCAAACAGCATATCTTCAGCCCCGCTCCCTCCATGGATCCCCCCTCTCTCCTTCCTCTCAAACAGTTTAGCTCCCCCGGGATCATCCTCTCTTCCTGCTTCGCCCTCCTCGGTGCCCTTTTCCTCTACCGTTTCCTCCTCAGCCTGCGCTTTAGGCGTCCCCCCGGCCCTCCCCGCTTGCCCTTGGTGGGCAACTTTTTGCAGTTCCGCAGCGGCCTCACTCCTAGAAACTTGGCCGAGTTGGCTAAGCGCTACGGCGATGTCTGCCTGCTGCGCCTGGGCCAGCGCAACGTGTTGGTCGTTTCGTCGCCTGAGATGGCGAAGGAAGTGCTGCAGACTCAAGGAGTGGAGTTTGGATCCCGGGCTCGGAATCTGGTGATGGACATGACCACAGGAAAGGGGCAAGATATGGTGTTTGCGGACTACGGCGAGCACTGGCGCAAGATGAGGCGTATTGCGACTCTCCCCTTTTTCACCAACAAGGTGGTCCAACTGAGCAGACATGGATGGGAAGAGGAGATCGACCTTGCAGTGCGTGACGTCGCAGCCATGAAAGGTGCCACCACCTCTGGGCTTGTGATTAGGCACAGAATGCAGCTGATGATGTACAATATCGTGTACAAAATGATGTTCAACAGGACATTTTCTGGCATGGACGATCCACTTTATGTCCAACTCATGACTCTCAATAGGGAGAACGGGCGCTTGGCTGAGAGCTTCAAGTTCAACTACGGCGACTTCGTGCCCTCTTTCAAGCCCCTTCTACGAGGATATCTGAAAGAGGTGTGGGAGACCAACCAGCGAAGGCTTGCATTCCTGAGAGACGCGTTTCTGAACGAACGCAAGAGGTAAGCCTCTCGTAATCCCACAAGTTTTGCGATGCCAAACGTTTCTTTTAGCAACAGTATATAGAGGAGAATTAAGGCTCATCCGTACCTTGATTTGTGGCAGCAAAAAAGGTGGTGAAAAGATTGGAGTCGATTTCTTCCTGGATGCCCATTTGAAAGGAGAGATCAGCGAGACCAGTGTCCTCTACCTTATTCAGAACATGAACGTTGCAGGTATGCTGCAGATGTTAAGCGTGTGAACCTTATCTTGTTTGATGGATGAAGGATTATGCGTGAAAAGAGTTTGATTATTCTTACTGAGAGATTTCGTGTTGTGTGGAAAGCCATCGAGACGACTCTATGGTCCTCTGAATGGGGAGTTGCAGAGCTCGTGAACAACCCTCGTATCCAGAGAAAGCTCAAAGAAGAGCTAGACGCCGTGCTGGGCAAGGGCGTGCCTCTCACCGAGCCAGATATTCCCAAGTTGCCGTACCTCCAGGCCATTGTCAAGGAGATACTGCGTATGCACATGGTCATTCCCTTGCTGGTTCCACACATGAATTTGCAGGCAGCTAAGCTGGGCGGCTACGACATCCCAGCTGGCAGCAGGCTCCTCGTGAATGCGTGGGGGATCGCCAACAACCCAAAGTATTGGACGAAGCCGGAGGAGTTCCGACCCGAACGGTTCTTGGAGGAGTCCAAAATCGAGCCCAACGGCAACGATTTCAGGTTCATTCCATTCGGATCCGGCAGAAGGAGCTGCCCGGGAAGCATAATAGCATCGCCTGTGGTGGCACTGGTGCTGGGCAAATTTGTGCAGGCCTTCGAGCTGCTGCCACCACCAGGCGTAGACAAGGTCAACATGGCTGAAATGGGAGGGCAGCTTAGTCTCACTCTAGCTGTGAAATCTACTGTCGTGGTGAAACCCCGCGAGAATTAAAGATGCTAATTCTATTGTCCGGTTGAAACTGCCCTAGAATCAGAGCAGCTATCAAAAATCACACTTCAAAACTTCAGTCTGTTCTGGATATCGCATTCAACAATAATTGCAGAGAACCATAATCCATTGAACACTCTATCGGGTTTCCTATCTACACGACGCCAAAAACAGTGTTGTGCAGTTGAAAAGGATGATATATCAGGCTGTTAGATCTTCTGTCTTACTGAGTTTCCTTCCGCAGCTGCTAGCTCAAAAGAATTTTGGTGCAGTATGTCTTTCTGTGAGCTGAATTTTTTATAGGTCAAGATATAGCACAGTTTATCGATCTGATGCAAAAAGTCAAATCCCTTCTCCACAGTCTAAAGGTTTCTTGGATTGTGTTATCGAATAAGATCTTTTACCCTCCCTTCACACCTACAGATGTAATAGATCAGACGTAATATATCTCATATCTTCGTGGAGTATTTTCTGAACCTTTCTGTCTATATAAATGAAATCTAGTCCACGTTGCTTATAAGCAAAAGATGCCTATGTGAAACTAATTGTCTGTTTACCAAATCAATGATGTGTGATCGCTTTATTTGTGAGTTTGTGCATTGCCAAACCTAATATTACGTCTCATTTATGATGAAATTAGTAGTCCCCCAACTTCCAATCCGTTTACTTTGTTGGGCTCGCCGAAACCAAGTGTAGGTGATCAGCTGCTCAACTATATTGAAATGTCTTACAGACGTGCAGAAGCCCCAAGAGCTAAAATCTCTCAATTTCCTTGTAGAATTTAGAGGATGTTCCCACAAACATCGTGATTATCATGGTGATACCTTTTTGGTGGTAACATTGGAAAACTTGCAATCTGACCATGATATTCGCCACAATCGTCTAAAGTTTTGAAAAGCTAGCATTCTCACGTAGCTTCTTCTAAGGCTGAAAATTTGTGAGCTTTGCATTCATCGTCCACAACAACAAAATGCATTCATAGACACGCACAGATGTGTTTCCTTAACTTTAAAAAAAAGAATGCGGCTGTTTGTGCGTCTATTAGTGTGTCTATAGACCCGCATCTATACATGCGTTTATATAACAAACATTTGCACATATAGATGCGCGTATAAATGCGGTATTAGATGCTTTGTAGAAATTAAAAAAAAACAAAAAGATGCGCTCATAGACGTGCTTATAGACTTGTAGATTTTTTTTAAATACAAAAAAGTAAAATTTTGTATGGTTGAACATGTTGCTGTGTATGTTGTGTGGTTGCATGAATCCCGTTTCCACAGTGTGCAATTCAATTCTTACAGCCAACCGCATTTTAATTAGCACGATTCCATGCACGTCTATAGCCGACGATTACAAATCCAAATAAAACATTACAACTCCAAAACGTTTAGCTCACAAGCATTCATTGTTAATAGAACATTGCACAAGGAAATTGAATGCCAAAAAAATAAAAGAATTGTATATTAATTCATAGCCCAAAAAGTGCTTGTATATGCATATAGCACGAAGCCAAGCCACTTGTGGCTTCAAGTATAAAAAATAAGACGATTGTATATACAAGAGAGGCACGAAGCCAAGCCAATGGCTTCAAGTACAAAAAAGAGTAGCTAGCACTAATTCTAGTACTACTTCTATGACTAATCTAAGTCATCCACGTCCTCGCTCCCTTCTTCATTGCCTTCTTCCTAGCCTTCATCGCCTTTCTCCTCAGTATCCTCGTCTTCTTCCTTCTTAATATCCCCAAGGGCGTGTAAACGAGGGACAACATGTATCAATGTATGAAAAATCAAACCTTTATTTACACTATTGACATTATTTAGGTACTTTTAAATACCTGGGGGGGGCTCCAGTAGCCTGGATATACTGCTTCTCAGTAATCAACCCCTCATCATAGAAGTGCCTCCATGTATGTCCTCTGCGATGTCCATGATGGTAGGCTGTCTCGACAGTAGTAGGGTATCTGCCCATGATATCAAGCTGCAAGATGACACAATTTGCGGAGGGGTTAGTACAAAGAAACAACCTCCTAATAAACCACATAAACACAATATAATTTGAGATCGATACTTACAAATTGGGCCTCCCATGAGTCAACACCCCCTGCTCTAAAATGCACATTTCCATATTGCTCCATTTGGATCCGCTGTGCCTCCACATGCTGCATACTGGGGTCCGCCTTCATTGCTTTCTTCCACTCACGCTTATGAGCAGTGTGGGACTAGCCCCTTGGTGGTTGACCTCCCTCTCTCTTGGCAATCTGGGCTAGTGCCTACCTCTTAAGTAAAGATCTTTTATTGGCAAGTATAAGAACAATCTTTGACTTTGCCCATTTCTCTGTGAACTCAACATTGGGGGGATTCGAATACCTAGAGCCTATAGCATTGATGGTCTCATCAGCCCACCTTTTTGGATGCTCGTTGTATGGAATAAAGCAATCTCTATAGTTGTTAGCAACTACAGAGCGCATGAAGGCCATGATGTCCTTCCCTCGTGCATCCATCAAGATGCCTCCTCTTTGAGTGATGTCATAGAAGATCGTATCACCCTCTGGCATGTCTGCATTATCTGAATCCTCCTCGTCCCCACCATTACCCCCCCCCCAAAGCATTGTGCCATGCATCCCATAGAGCTCTCCCTGCTACTACGCCTACTGCCCTATCGTGAGATGAGCTAGTACGTTGGCCACTCGTCTCTGGAGAAAGAACTCCCAACCGCACAAGAGTACATTGGTGGCTCTGCGAGGCAGAAGGACCTCCTGACGATAGGGGAGAAGGGACTCCAGGCCACAGGTGAGATGGGAGTGCTAATGCTCAGGGAGAAGGGACTCCAGACCACAGGGGAGAAGGGACTCTTGATGATCGGGGAGAAGGCTGGCGGCTCTGTCGCCTACTGGGCTATCTCGATTCCACAGGAGTAATCTTAGTTGGTATGGGTATGGGGTGGTTTGGAGTCTGTACTGCCGACTTCTGGGGGGTGTTGAGTACCCGTCATGTATGTGTATAACTCATGAGGAGTGGGAGGGTGCCCCAAAATGCTATATAACTCCCAAAAGATGGCATCCCGAAGATCAGGCGAGGGTGAAGAGCTTCATGGCCATATGATGAATTGCAGAAAAGAAGAGAAGAAGATTTCCATCATGTATGCCCTCTTTCCATCATGCATGCAATCCTGTGATTTCCATTATGCATGCCCTCTTTCTTTATCCTACCCTCATGCTACAATCCAATTTCCCTCATGCAATCACTTATTTCCATCATTTACGCAATCCCTTATTTCCTCACGAATGCTTAAGGCGAATGCTTAAGGCATTGAAAATTCGACTTAAACATGCATGCAAGGGAACATAGAAAGGAAATAGAAGGGAGGATGGGAGAATGGAAGGAGGAGGGAGAATGGAAGGAGAAGGGGGAAGGGGAAGGGGAAAGGAGAAGGGGAAGGGAAACGCTTTATCGGAACTGCATGTTTGGAACTCTGTCGAAGCACGTCTATAGATGCAGCAAACAGTGCGTCTATAGGTGCGGCTACCTTGTTTTCCTAAAATTTTGATGCCCTTTTAGATGTGTCTGTAGACGCACTCTGACATACGCTTTTTGACAAAAAGGTGAAAAGGACATGCCCCCAACCCCAAAACAAATAACAGTACCAAGAACATCCTTTCCCTACATACGACAAAGGACGAATCCAAAGAAAACAACTTCTAGAGAAGACCAGCCACCAAGAGACTTAACTTGGATAGAGGTATGGAAGCTTCTTGTCTTTCTTTAAAGGTTCCTCCCCCTCTTCTTTGGTGGCTTCCTTGTTCACCCTCTTCTCTTGTATGATTGGGGATGAGTGTGCCTACTTGGAGATGAGTGTGGGTGCCTAGAGATGAGTGTGAATGCTTGGAGCTATGTGTGTTAAAAAAGGAAAGCAAGCGGCGCTAAAAGTATCGAAAGGAAAGTGTGGCACTAAGAGTAGGTTCAAAAACCAGTCTGCAGTCCGCGCATCTATCAACGCACCTACACTGTGTTTTAGACATGCCTATAGACACACTCCATAGTACAGACGCACTTATAAGCGTGGTTTTAGATGTGATACAGAGTTTTGTCATTTAATACTCAAGCAAGAACACATTTTTTGGATTGTTTATCTATAGGATGTCTTTATCTTCAACAAGTAGCTCCATTGAGGATGAATCCTTCCATATCCACCATCGATGAATGTGGTTGGAGCAAATAATCAAATGTATGTGTGATCGATGTCGAGGAAACATGTATTGTGCATGTAGAATTGCACTCAATCACATCTCAAAGTATGAAAATGGGATGCAACCATATCCCGGGTAAGTGTTAAAGCATTGAGGTTGATTGAGATACCTATGGGTGTTCATGTGATTGATGTATGATCCTTTTTCAATTTGATACAAGATGGAGTGCCACACTTGCATATGTTGCCCTATGCTCGTTTCATGAGGAGGCGAAGCGTCGGTGATATGAGGTGGGATCTTTAGGAGGGACCGTTATGGATGCATGGAGTGATGGTGATAGTAGCCCTCCACCATTACCTCATGAGGCCGTGGAGGAGGAGGTGTTTGATGATATGGTGCGAGATTTATTTGTCCATCAGTCCTCAGGTAGGAATGATAGCATGGAGCAGGACGATCTTTTTACTGCAGCATCAACACCACTATTTGAGGGGTGCACATTATCTATTCTACGTGCCTCCCTTGAGTTACTAAACTTGCAGACTATCTATGGATGGAACAATGCAAGTTTGAATGCATTACACAAGTAAGGTTTAAAGTCTATTTTGCAAACATGGAGAATTATGCTAGTGGGTCAATTACTGGAACACTTTTTCTCATTTATGGTCTTCATGTGTAGGCTATTGTGTAGAATGCTTCCAAGGGAGAACAAATTACCGACCTCAAGAGATATGGCAAGGCAACATGTGACCTCTCTTGGAGGATTGGATTACAAGCGCATCCATGCCTGCCTCAATGATTGCGTTCTGTTTCATGGACCACATAAGGAGGCAAGAGAGTGTCCTACTTGTCGAGAGGCAAGATATATAGCAGATTTCAAAACTTTAGATATGCCTCGTAAGGTCCTGTGACATTTTCCCATAATCCCTCGCATCCAACATATGTTCAAGTGCAAATCCATTGTAGAGCTCATGTCATGGCATTCCTCCCATCGATCAACCGATGGCAAGTGGAGAACTCCCGTACACACTTCTGTGTGGAAGCATATTGAAGACACATGGTCAAGCTTCAAGAAAGAACCTAGGAACTTGAGACTTGGATTGGGTATGGATGGTGTGAACCCATTTAGTCTCAAAATCACCTCTTAGAGTGTATGGCCAGTGATATTGGTGAATTATAATCTTCCAACCTCTATGGTGATTAAGAAAGGACATGTTATGTTATCCCTTCTAATTCCAGGGAAACATAAAGTAAAAAATCCTTATGTTTATCTGGAGCCTTTGATTGATGAGTTGGGTGGAGAGGTATCGAGGTGCATGACATGAGTAGGCCTCCCTCGTCACGAGACTTCAACTGCAAAACAGTCTTGATGTGGATGATGCATGACTTCCTAGGCTATGGCGAGTGTTCAAGTAAGCATTGAACTTTTAATTATGAGTAGGCAGTCGATGTGGCACCCTAAACCCACCTTGTTTATGCAATTGCATCTATTGTTTAGGTCTCACTACATTGGGTTACCATGCATGTCCTGTTTGTGGTCCTTTGCTAGTTGCTTCACGGGCAAACGCGTTGAATAGGGTCATCTATGAGAATCACCATCGATTTCTTCCACCTAATCATCCTAGATATGTCACCCTTTGGAATGAAGTCCCCCGATAGTAACTCATTGCAAGAGATTGGATGAGAATTTGGGACGGTTTCACGACTCCACCACTTGGCATGAGACAGTAAGGGTTTGTAACTATTGTGTGCTATATTGAATGGAAATAAAGATTGCATGCTAACACCATCTTTTGTTTAGGAACTCCATCTTTTATCGGCTACCATATTTGTCCCACCTCAAGATCAATCACCTGCTTGATCCCATGCATATCTTCAAGAATGTGGCGTCTACCATTTGGGAACATTTGAATGGGACACGAGATTTCGTAGGCATAAGGGAGGATCTACGCACCATAGGGAGGATGCGTGAAGCTTGGCCACAAGAGAGGCCAAATGGGCGTGCCTTTTTACCCCATGCACCATGGAAGTTATCAAAGCTAGAGATGCTAGCGGTGAAGCGAGCTATTACTACAATTTGTACTCCCATTGGATGCATGAGGTGTTTGAAGGGGGCCTTCACAAAGAGCAAGAAAAGAGGTGTAGAAAAATTATATGGCTTGAAATCTCATGATTGGCACAAGATGCTCCGAGTAAGTATGACTTAGCATAATCTCTTTTTCCTTCCAAATTTGTGAGTGTAGAAGAAACTAATCAACCATCACTCATGTGTTCAGTTCATACTACCTATACCAGCATTTCTCATAGTGCATCGAAGGACGTGAAGGATTGTATTTACAAGATGGGCGAGCTTGTGAGGTACTTTACACTATACAAATGTGAAGCATACGAATGCTTCATGCAAGGTATTGATATTGCTAATATGGCACACTTTTTTCTTTCTAGGTATGTGAGCTCAAAGGAAATAGATCCCACCACGCTTGAGGATGCTCGAGTTATGTTAGTAGAGGTGGTTTGTTTAGTGGAGGAGACCTTTCCACGTTCTATTCTCACAAGCCAACTACTTCTCATAGTGCATTTGGTGGTGGATGAGATTGCTATATGCGGCACTGTACATGCACAATGGTTGTTCTTTCTCGAGTGCTTCATGAAGATCTTGAAGGGTTTTGTGAGGCAAAATGGAAGGCCCGAAGGTAGCATGGCTGAGGTTTGGTTGTACAAGAGTCACTTGTATATATTTTTGAGTTTCTTATTGATGTGGATAGCTCTCTTCCACAACTATGGAGAGATGATGAAGACCTAAGGATGACCTCTATCCTGCCTCAAGGGAAAGGACGGAGCAAAGTAATGGACACGGAGTTGCTTAATAATATCAACCTCTATTGCATGCTTAATAGTGATGTGATGAAAAGATGGGTGACAAGATACGAGGATGCAAGGCAAGAAGATAAGTAGAAAGGGCCCTCTTTCGTACACACTTTGGATCTTGTGTGCCATACCCTCAGCATCTAAGAGCACTTCCAAAGGATATTCATGTGGATTGGCTACTTGATGAAATGGAGAGAGAAGAGAGAGACGAGGGGATGCATATCACAATGGAAGAATGGGAGTATTGTAAGAAAACAATACAACATCTATGCTCAACAGATAACAGGATCTCGTATGCAAGAGAGAAAAGCAGATAGTATGGAGAATCAAAAATTTGATTACTGTAAAACTGATACAATAGATGGCGCTGCCTCCCAGCTGTGTGCTCCTGTGTGAGAAGCTTCAATGGCGTGCTGGAAATAGTAGAGGATGGAGGCTGGATGCTAAGGAATCAGGGTAGCCAGTGATGAATATGGGCTTCACGGGCTTGCTCTTATATAGCCACTAGTCGTAGTCGGTTAGACCCAATTGGGAGACCGACCCAGTCGGCCCAAAATGGCTGATTGGAGGTTGGTCCCGAAATAGGTCCTGAAATAGGCCACCGACCACACGTTAGAACCGTGGCGCAGAATAGAGCAACTAACCTACAATCTCCGTTCGGCCTAGAGCCATCCGAGATCATCTGGGGCTCCAAACGGGCCCCGCAACATGAGAGTGGGCTGCCCCGAGAAATGCTCCGTCTACCCTCAGTGCGGTCAGTCATGGGATGCCTTCCCACACTTGCATGTAGCCTAGTTGGCAGTGTGCCAACTCTATCTCAAGCCGTCCAGCCATCAGGCCACACATGGCCCCCATCTGGTGTCCAAACTAGGACCTATCGGATAATTGAGCTACTCAAATGCGCCTTCTCCTCATATGGGGGGGCTTACAAGTAGATTTAGCTGGTTCCCACATAGTTACACGAGAGTGGAGCATTGATATCTAACACCCCCCCTCAATGTCCACCCGCAAGTGAACTTACTTTTTCGGCCCAATGCCAAGTCGATGAAGATGCCTCTCCAGCAAGTCTCTTCTAAGAGGCTTCGTGAAGATGTCCGCAGCATTTTCTGTAGTCGGACAGTACACCAAATCGACCTCTCCATCTATGATGAGCTCGCGTACAAAGTGATATTGAATCTCAATGTGTTTTGTGCGAGCGTGGAACACAGGGTTCTTTGCAATTGCCATGCAACTCTGATTGTCACATGATAACTGTGTAGGCTTGTTCTGCACTACTGCACCCATGTCCCCTAAAATCCTCCTTAACCACACTGCCTCACAAGAAGCAAAACATGCTAATTTGTACTCAGCCTCGGTAGAAGAAAGAGCAACTATGGGTTGCTTCTTGCTGACCCATGACACAGCTCCAGATCTTAGTGAGAAAGAGTAACATGTCACTGATCTCCTACTATCCACGTCTTCTACCCAATCTGAGTCACAGAATCCAGTCAAGGTGTTGCCCTTGGTATAGGTGATGCCAAAATCAAGTGTGCCTTTGATGTATTTCAGCACCCGCATCCCTGCCCTCCAATGGTTCTCCCAAGGCTTATTGGAAAACCTGCTTAGTACACTAGTCACAAAACTATTGTCCGACCGTGTGTTGCACAAGTAAATCAAACTACCCACAAGCCTTCTGTACTTCGGTTCGTCCACCAGTGGTGATGAATCCTCATTTGAGAGCTCCATGTCAATCTCCATAGGGGTGCCAACTGTCTTGGACTCAACCATGCCAAATGCCTTCAGTATCTCTCCAACATACTTTAGCTGTGAGATGAAGATCTGTTTTGGCTCTTGCCAAACTTCAATCCCCAAAAAGAAATGCATCAGTCCGAGGTTTGTCATTTCAAAAACTCTTCCTAGCAACTGCTTTGACTGCGAGATCTTCTCTTCATGGTTCCTTGTTATGACAAGGTCGTCCACATAAAGGACCACAATCATACACCTGCCTCCTTCTCTGTAGATATACAAATTTGCATCAAATGGGCTCCTCTTGAACCCGTTTTGCAAAAAGTAGGCATCAATCTGCTAGTACCACGCTCGTGGGGCCGGTTTCCCGTAAAGTGCCTTCTTCAGTTTACAGACTTTACCTTCTGAACCGAGGATCACAAAACCTGGTGATTGTTCCACGTATACCTCCTCCTTGAGATATTCATTCAGAAAGGTGGATTTTACATCCATCTGAAACACATGCCAACTTTCCTATGCTGCTAAAGCCAAAACGCTGCGAATTGTGGTTAGTCGAGCTGTGGGAGAAAAAGTATCCTGATAATCAAAACCATGTACCTGTGCGAATCCTTTTGCTTCTTTGCTCCTCTAATCTCTTGGACTGGCAGTGTTCGGATGGTTCCTCCTCAATGGCTAGAGGTTCTCTACCATCCAAAAGCTACTTTATCCACTTCAGGAATGGCCGTTGCCATTGTGGTTGTACAGGGTCTTCTTCCTCTTCTTTATCTTGAATCCTCCCAAGCACCATTGGGGGAGTTCGGTCTGTTGTTGGTGGTTGTACTGGATGGATATCCTGGTCCTGGTTGTCTGGGAAGGAAGCATCCTCCTCCAATTGATGCGGCTGTTCTGAGAAGAACACATCGTGACTTACTATTACCTTCTTGATAATAGGATTATAGAGACGGTAACCCTTTGCCTCTTCACTGTAGCCCAAGAAAATACACTTCCGGCTCTTCGGTTCCCATTTGGTCCTGTTAGCATTAGGGACATGCACAAAACAGTCACATCCAAAAACTCTGAAATGTGCAGCTGAAGGTTTCTTACTAGAAAAGGTATGCAGTGGAGTCATCCCATTCACAACCTTCGTGTAGCTACGATTCAGAATGTAAACTGCCGTGTTACATGCTTTAGCCCAGAAAGTCTTTGGCAAATCTTTCCCTTTCATCATACTCCTGCCCATTTTGTAGATGACGCGCATCTTGTGCTTTGCTACTCCATTTTGCTGTGATGTATGTGGTAGGGGTTTCTGCCTCTTGATCCTGTGACTTTTGCTGTAACTTTCAAATTCACTTGATGTGCACTCACCACCTCTGTTTGATCTCAACTTTTTCACCTTCCTCCCTGTTTCTTTCTCGACCATTACATGCCATTCTTTGAACTTACTAAAAGCCTCATCTTTAGTCTTCAGGAAGTACATCCATATCCTTCTATTGTAGTCGTCGATCAGCATCACGAAGTAGTAGGAACCACCCAAAGCTTCCCTCTCCATCTTTCCGCAGAGGTCTGTGTGAATGAGCTCGAGAGGAGCCTTTGCCCTACTGGGCTCTTTAGGAAAGGGCTACCGATGCTACTTGCCCATCACGCAAGCTTCACATACATCGAGCAGATTTGTAATTTCTAGTAGGTCTACAATCATTCCACTTTTATGCATCTCCTTTAAAGAACTAAAGTTTAGATGACCAAACCTCTCATGCCACAGCTTAGTGTTGCTCACATCGGCTCGAGGATTGGAGTGACTCAAGATTGCCTGTTGGACAGAATGTAGAGGGGATTGTCTTTGACAATCAGTTTTGGCAGGAAGCCCTTTGCATTCAAATGTCCATAGAGCCCTTGTACTTCGTGCTTCGCCTCTTTGACCATGAGGGTTGTACTATGGGCTTGCTATACGAGTTCATGCTGAAGCTTCGGAAAGCAACGGAGGATTGTCCTATTGAAATCCTCAACCAGAGCAGGTACATATTGCTCTTGGCAGATCATTGTTGTAATATTAAAGAGGAAAACGGTCCAAAGGGTTGAGGATGGAGTGGCATCAAATTAGTGAAGGTTGGATTAGCAAGTTGGATCCACAACTTGATTGGCACCATCCGAAGCTCTTTGATGTAATCTTCTTAAAGGCACCTCCATGTCTCAGAACCCATCCCAAGTTCTATGTAGTTCCACGGCATAAAAAACGGGAAGCCAACATACACACTTTGGCTAAAAATCAAACCATTAATTGGCCAATGATCGAACCATACTCTAGTGTAGAATGGAATATCCAAGGCATAATGGTCCAAGCACTTCAGCACCATGGGCAAATAATGCACGGCAACATTGATCGCTTCCTTCACCAAAGTACTATATTCTGTAAAACATTGGAATTCATTCTAGAGGTCCCATGTTACCTTGATTCCCATTTGCCTCCACTCAGCTTTAATCCCAATGAAAGGGTTGATGCTCAGATTACAAGCCAGCTCTATCAAAGAGTGATCTTCTTAGAAGCATGCCACATATCTCTGTTCGAGCAAATGGTGGATACAAGCTACCTAGAAACTGTACAAAAATTGTATGGTGCTAAGGCTTTACAGTAGGATCGACTGGCACGACACAAGTTCCACAACCACTGGACTAAAAGCATGGATATCAAGGTACGTGCTCACAATCAGCCATAACTCGAGAATGGGTAATAAAATGGATCCAGGAATATGTTGACTCTGTGCCAACATGGACTTATGTAGAAAGAGAATGTGTTACAACTTCTACATGTAAAAAGAGAATGTGTTACAACTTTCTACATACGACTTCTACATGTAGAAAGAGAATGTGTTACAACTTCTACATGTAAAAAAAGAATGTGTTACAATTCCTACATGCAGAGAGAGAAGCTCTCCAACTTGTATACATACCCCATAATGGAATGAAGCCCACACTCTTTGGGGCATTGTGCTGAGTCTACTTTGGTATTCCAAGCATTTGTCTCAAGTGTCCATGCTTCCTTGCACTCCACATCCAAAAGCATGTCCTAACCTTGCAACTCCTCCTCCCCTCTCCTCCAACCTTACAACCCATCCTCTCCCTCTCCTCCTCCCTCCTCCTCCTCCCTCCTCCTCCTCCTCCTCCCTCCTCTGCCTCCTCCTCTCTCCTCCTCCTCCCTCCTCCTCCTCCCTCCTCTCTCTTATTTCCCTAATGCTCTTACACCTTCTTTCTCTCCCACTCCTATGCTCACCCTAAATGTTCCTCATCCCTTCAACTCCATGATCTATGAGGGAGACGAGTTCTCCACCATGTACTCTACCCTGAACCTTGGATCCTCCTTCTAACCCTGGACTCCTTCTAAACCTTGGAACCTCCTTCTAACCCTGGACTCCTTCTAAACCCTGGAACCTCCTTCTAAACCTTGGAACTCCTTCTAAACCTTGGAACCTCCTTCTAACCCTGGAACCTCCTTTTGAACCCTGGAACCTCCTTCTAACCCTGGAACCTCCTTCTAACCCTTAAACTCCTCCTAAACCCTACAACCCCCAATGAAGGCGAAAGCCTTCATTACCTCAACCATGATGATTCATGTTCCCTTTACACATGCATGCACTTTGTTTGCTTACCACACTTAAGCCTACGTCTCTCACCGGAACACGACTCGAGGTCCTAAGCTACACATATACTACAATCAACAACCCCACTATATCTGTAGGTGACAAAAAGCCTCGGAACGCTGCATACTCAGAGAACCCTGCTCTTCCTATGTGTAGAAAGAGAATGTGTTACAACTTTGTGTTACAACTTCTACATGTAGAAAGAGAATGTGTTACAACTTCTACATACGACTTCTACATGTAGAAAGAGAATGTGTTACAATTTGTACATGCAGAGAGAGAAGCTCTCCAACTTGTATAAATACCCCATAATGGAATGAATCCCACACTCTTTGGGGCATTGTGTTGAGTCTACTTTGGTATTCCAAGTATTTGTCTCAAGTATCCATGCTTCCTTGCACTCCACATCCAAAAGCATGTCCTAACCTTGCAACTCCTCCTCCCCTTTCCTCCAACCTTGCAACCCATCCTCTCCCTCTCCTCCTCCCTCCTCCTCCTCCTCCTCCCTCCTCTGCCTCCTCCTCTCTCCTCCTCCTCCCTCCTCCTCCTCCCTCCTCTCTCTTCTTTCCCCCATGCTCTTACACCTTCTTTCTCTCCCACTCCTATGCTCGCTCTAAACCTTTTGTTCCTCATCCCTTCAACTCCATGATCTACGAGGGAGACGAGTTCTCCACCATGTACTCTACCCTGAACCTTGGATCCTCCTTCTAACCTTGGACTCCTTCTGAACCTTGGAACCTCCTTCTAACCTTGGACTCCTTCTAAACCTTGGAACCTCCTTCTAAACCTTGGAACTCCTTCTAAACCCTAGAACCTCCTTCTAACCGTGGAACCTCCTTCTGAACCCTAGAACCTCCTTCTAATCCTGGAACCTCCTTCTAACCCTTAAACTCCTCCTAAACCCTACAACCCCCAATGAAGGCAAAAGCCTTCATTACCTCAACCATGATGATTCATGTTCCCTTTACACATGCATGCACTTTGTTTTCTTACCACACTTAAGCCTACGTCTCTCACCAGAACACGACTCAAGGTCCTAAGCTACATATATACTACAACCGACAACCCCACTATATCTATAGGTGACAAAAAGCCTCGGAACCCTGCATACTGAGAGAACCCTACTCTTCCTACGAAAGCAGTAGGAAAGAGCTAACAAGCCATAACATCATCATCATCATGTCAAATCAGATCCAATGCCAAGTTTGATCAGATACATTAGATACATGAGTGGAGGCCCCAAAAGGGGAGTAGGATATCATGATGGGCCTAGTGGGTGGGGCTATGCTAGGGCATGAGGTCAGAGATAGAACATTCTGGTTATCTGTGGATGTGGTTCATCATGGCCTTTTGGTGATGGTTCTATATCTAACAAAGTCCACGATAACCGTGGTTGGTCATGCGCCGAACCTAAACATGGATGGGATGTCCTCAAGCATGATATGTGCATCCATCGTCTATCCAGTGTGTTGTGTCGCTAGCTCATCATCATTTCAAATCAAATCCATATGGTTCTGTGTATGTTGAAGATCCTGGGGGCCTCCTAGAGGTGAGTACATGAGGGACCCAATGATTGGTGTGGTGGCCGTGGCAAGAGAAGAACAAATATAGAGTGTTGGTGCACCTATCTATATGTGGGTCGAAGTGTTCTCCTAGATGTGACTTTACGTCTGACAAGGGCCATGGTAACTCCTATGGGTCGCGAAGGTTGAGCCCCAAGTCTAAACATAGAAGGGATGTCCCCGAGGATGATTTGTACATCATCCCTCTGTCTGGTGTGCCTTGTGGATGGCTTTGGATCTCTACCTCGCTAACTACTAATGGGATCATGATTGTGCAATCCGGCTCGAAGAACTCTGTGATCACGCTCTAAAATGGGCCTTTGGGATTTGAAGGGGCAAATTGATGTGTGTGTGTGTGTGCCTATGGGCTTGGAGTCCTATGCAAGAAGTGTGTGAGTGTAGGTGTGCTAGAAGGTTCTAGTTAGGCGTGTCAAGTTGGTGTGTTGAGTGAGTGATCATAGGAGGTGATCGATTGAGATAATCAGGGAAATGATTGTGGATCTGGGATCTACCTACATGGAGGCAGTTGCCTATATATGTAACCACTCTATGAATAAACAACTACATTTGTGTCTCATTGCTTCTAAATGGATTTTCACTTGGTATCAAAGCCACTCAGCCTCCATGAGCCTCCTTGAGTTCTCTTGGATTCCACTAAGATTCTCTTAGATTTTTCATCTTCCCCAAATGAAGATTTTCTCTCCCTTCCTCTTCCTGAATTTCCTTAGGCTTGTTCTCCACCTATAGGCCACCATTTCCCTAGCCCTTTCTACTGTAGCTTCCCCTCACTAGGGTGCACGTCCACCTTGAAGGAATTGTGAAGTTAGTGCTCCTACAGCTTGTTTTGACAATATATATAGTCCACGCAATTTCTTCAAATGCGACCTGATGGAGATACATTTTGGTAATTCCTCTTAGCAAAAGTTAGGCAACAGTAAGAGCTATCCACATCTCAAATCTGAAGGCAAATGCTCTAGTAATTGAGGCATACTGAACGAAAAAACTAGTCAACTTTGGAGCTTCTGGCTATGGCGACCTGACACGACATTTCACCCAATCTTGGTACTGGGTCTTTTCTAGTCCTATATCTTTCATTGCGCAACAAAAGCCCTCAAAGAGGTGCTCTCATCATTTGGTTGAATTTCATCCTCCAAGTTTACATGTACTCTACAAGCATTTCTAGTGTATTTTTTAGAGTTTTTTATGCTACATTAAATGCTTGAGGAGTAAGACACTTAGTTCAGAGATTATTCTTCCAAAAATTAGTTCAAACTATGTCATTTCAGTTCAGAGAATGTTAGTTTAGTTGGTGCTAATTTCTCGACAACATGCCAACCTCAAGCTCTTAAAGCTTTTCCAAAATCAAGAAGACTACAAAGACAAAGTACAAGGTGAAAAAGACTCTAGTTAAGAGGTTGCAGGAGAAGCCAACTGGTTATGATTATGCCAAACAATTAGGTTTTTCAGAATTCTTATCTTGCAATTTGCACTTATACGGTGAAGGTGATTTTTTTGTTCAGAAAGATTGACCTTTTGTAAAGGGATTAGACACTGCCATTAATTTGGTAAGACCTTCCTAAATGGCTTCCAAACTGAAAATAGATAAGTTTGAAGGAGAGGGGTTCCACACTTGGCAAGCAAAACTGAAGTTTATTCTCATTAAAAAGGGAATATGGAAGGTAGCAAATGGCAAAGAAACTAAACCTACAACTAGAGAAGGAGAAGCTTCATGGCTTCCAAAAGATGAAAAAGCTCTTGCTATAATTGCTCTTGGTCTGAGTGATTCCTTCATTCATCACATTGATAGATGTGAGACTGCTCATGCTGCATGGACTCATCTTGAGCATGTGTTTGGAGCACAGGGAAGATGCTCTAAGTATAGCTTGCTTATCAAGTTTTTTGACTTAAGATTGGATAGGGGGGAGACCATCTCTTCACAATGAAGAGCATTTTGACACAATTATTTAGCATCAAGTTTAATCTTGATGAAGATATTGTCATTGCCATCTTACTTAGAAGTCTCAATGAAGAATATGGCACTATTGTAACCACACTCACTAATATTCCAGAGATAAGTCTGGTAGAAATTGAAGCATCACTCGTAGAGGAGGAGAGAAAGATCAAACAAAGAAGTGATTACAAAGAAGGGCATATTTGGCCAGAAGCAACTTAAGAAACTTCAAGGAAAAGAGCAAAATGAAATGTAACTTTTGTGGCAAACCTGGACACTTTGAAAGGAATGTTATGCCAAAAAGAGATGTTCAGCCAATCTTGTTGAGGAAGCAGAAACTGAAGAAGAAGAAGAACCAGAGAATGTCAAAACTCAAGCTCTCACTATTTACAACACCCATGTTAAATCTGACAAGGGTAAGGATCCATATGTTTTTTAAGTTATGTGTGTGTGAGGTCAATAGTGGTTCTCTGCCATGGATAGTCCATCCTTAAAAGATTGTTAGTCTTTTGAGATTTTTCCTTGTTGGACTCATTGGGCTTTACATACATAGTCTGTGTCCATCTCCCAGTTGTAAACCTATGGAGCCTGGCTCTATAATCTGAGTAGGTGCTCTCGATGTCTAACTGCTTCACCGATGAAGGCAACTAAGCATCTATGATCTAGATAGGAGAGCAAATGGGAGAGCAGTCTGAAGCTATGTTTAAAGAGATAGTAGTAGTAGCCTCGGATCTCATAGTACACTGGGCAATTGAAGAGGAAATGGTCCTCTGACTCGATCTCTTGTAGATAACACAAGGTACAAATTTGCCTCTATTTGGGTACTCCCTTAGCTCGTTCACTCTCAATCTGGAGTCGATGCGATGAAACTCGAGATGGACCAATAGAGATCCTCTGAGTATATCCGAGGGATCAACAAAGTCCTCACCAAAAATATGTAGGCAGTGATCTCTATAGAAGTTGCGCTTCACTGGGAGCTCACTCAGTGCCAACCCTTTCCTAACCATGTGTAACTGTAGGAGGTCCATACGTATGACCTGGTTGACCTCGTTATAGCCGAGTGGGAGAAATGGCACATCAATGCTATACTGAAAAGGAGGTAATCTGTCCATGTGGAGTCCCAAACTCTCGAACCACATGCATGTGTGTGTATACCAGCATCTCTGGTCACCCTCTCCTGCTAAGGTCATGGAAGACGAAAGTGCTAACTATGGTAGCCTGCATTGCCCTGAAGTGCACTCACCATTACTCTAATCCAATATAGGTAATTGATGACCTGGAATGCACATCAAGCTATAGTGGGGATGACCTAAACTCTTAGCCTGGATGATCTCATGTGGGGAACTAATGTCTTACTATGTATCATCCTCGACAGCATGATAACCTAGAGTCCACTCTATATCAGAGAGATCTGGTCCCCAACATGGGCTACCATATATGCCTGTTGGGCGAACCAAGGAGTCAAAGAGGAGAGACTTGGTCCGAGGGCCCTAAAAATGTGAGTGGAAGCACTATCTCTCTAGTTAGGCTAATGAGGCATATCCTTTGCTCAAACGGGCCTACATCACTAGCCTCATAGTGAAAATAGGACTGGAGGATAGAACCCCTAGATATGTGTATGATGAAACTATCTCAAAGGGTGACCCATCAAAGGTGAACTACTCTCTATGCATAGTTGTTTGTGATGTGTTGAAGATCATGACCTTGGTTTTATCAAGGTTGACCATATATGCCTGTTGGGCGAACCAAGGAGTCAAAGAGGAGAGACTTGGTCCGAGGGCCCTAAAAATGTGAGTGGAAGCACTATCTCTCTAGTTAGGCTAATGAGGCATATCCTTTGCTCAAACGGGCCTACATCGCCAACCTCATAGTGAAAATAAGACTGGAGAATAGAACCCCTAGATATGTGTATGATGAAACTATCTCAAAGGGTGACCCATCAAAGGTGAACTACTCTCTATGCATAGTTGTTTGTGATGTGTTGAAGATCATGACCTTGGTTTTATCAAGGTTGACCTTCAAGTCATGTGACGAGAGAGAGAGAGAGAGAGAGAGAGAGAGAGAGAGTATTTATAAGAGATCAAAATAGTCATAACTTTTGATTAACGATTTCCACAAGTTCTGTTGAAGTAAGTAAAGCATGATTAACAATTCCCACAAGTTCTGTTGAAGTAACTAAAGCAAGAGGTGCAATAAATCAAAACACTGAGAAAAATAAATCATATCTTGTAAATCCATGTAGAAGCAATGAGACACAAATGTAGTTGTTTATTCATAGAGTGGTTACATATATAGGCAACTGCCGCCATGTAGGTAGATCCCAGATCCACAATCATCTCCCTGATTATCTCAATCAATTATCTCCTATGATCACTCACTCATCACACCAACCTGACACACCTAACTAGAACCTTCTAGCACACCTACACTCACACACTTCTTGCATAAGACTCCAAGCCCATAGGCACACATACACACATCAATTTGCCCCTTCATTCCCCCTCACAAATTGATGACCTCATCCCTTAGCATTAGTACATGAGATGCCCCATGGCTTGCCCACTATCATGTGGCAACACTCATGGCCCCAACGTGTGACTCACTCATAGCCAACATCGCTTGCTTGTCTCCAAAGTTCATCGACACCTTTCATGCGAGTAACACTTTCTACATGCACATGTGCGTGCATCCGTGTACGTATGTGTGTATGTGTGTGCGCACGCATGTGAGAGAGAGAGAGAGAGAGAGAGAGAGCAACTATTAAGAATTAAATGTCCGTAGAGACCAACACACATACACACTCAAAGAGAGAGAGAGAGAGAGAGACAGACAGAGACAGAGAGAGAGAGAGAGAAACACAAGCCTGTGAGATCCAAAGTGACACAAATCTTGCACTCATAGAGCTTATGCAAAGGGCCCCCGTTGAAAAAGTGGAAGTGAGTAGTCCCACACATAATAAATTGTCATATAGAAATTTTCCAAACTAATGTTCTACAATTCAGCTAATGAGTTAATTGCATGTATAGCAAAATTCAGTGAACCAAGAATATCAAAAATTAAAATTTTATTAAGTTGAGCCTACATTTAATCTATAGAAGCCCTTCCCAACCTGATCTTTGTGTTCCTCTTTTAGAACCATATTTGTTATTCACCATATTCAAGGACTCCATGGCATTTCATGTCTCATTTCAACATAATCCACAAGCATTATCAATTGCAAACAAATTCTCCTGCTTATTTCTCTCATGTACAGGTACATTAAACATTCCCAAGAAAACATGCTTGATCTGTTTCCTCTTTGATGCCACATTTGGCACTTTGCACATGAGGTTTAAGCCACGTCTTGCTTCGTATCCCAAGCAATGGACCTGGTTTTAATAGGACCAAATGCCCTTTTCTCTCTCTCTCTCTCTCTCTCTCTCTCTCTCTCTCTCTCTCTTTCTAGTGGCAGGAAAGAGGGAGGGAGGAGAAAGGGAAGAAAAGAGGAGAACATGGTTTGAGGGGGGGGAAGATGATTGTGTTAATGTCCACTAGTAGGCATGCAACCTGTGAGAGAGAGAGAGAGAGATTAACATCTGTGGAAGGCCTCACGAGCCTATGAGACAAAGTACACACCAAAGAAGTTGCAATTACATATGGATAGCCAGAGAATCGGAGGAGCGCCCAAGGCAACTCAGCCCACAATTATTAAGATGCATAGCTAAGTTCTAGTACTATCTTAAAAATGCTTTGAATAACATCAATTTAAGACTGAGAGTCTTTGGGTTCTATCTAAAAATATTTACTCTTGTTGCCCTGTCATTGAAACAAATTTACGCTTATGTTCCCTTTTGAGTAATAATACCTATGGCATTTTCATCCCATTCAATTAGTGGTATTTCTTTCTTAAGCCATATGATTTTATGCTCTATGTATTCCTCTTCATCTCAAAGACAGCCATTTTGCAATCCCCGATTCGCAAAATCATCTTATTCTTTACCTTGCTTTCCTGCTCCTTGACTTCAGTGTAAAGGTCTACTTTGTCAACTTTATTGCTAACATTTACAGCCATCTTCTGCTTGATAGGACTTTACCTGAGTAGTGATCATTTCCTTCACTGTAGATACCAGTTGAGGTGCTGTGGAGATGGAAGTGTATTTTGTGCAATACTTCGTGGATACTTTCCCGTGTTTCCTTCTCTTCCATATCGCTGGTTTTCCTTTCTAGAGCTGCAATTCTAAGCTTGAGCTCATAAATTTCCTGCTAGAATAATAAATGAGCTTTTGGGGGTCTATCATGCTCCCCCATTTTCCAAGGTTGTAGATTTGTCTTTGCATACAGAGAGGACATCTTTGAGAAAATATAGGAGAAGGGTGGCGAGGCTGCAACATCAAAGTATGAAGGCTTGCTTGGGGTCAAGGAAAATGTTTCACCTTAGGAAACTCCATGACTTTGGCCTATGCTGAGACTAACCACCAGGCTGGGCCGAGGGTTCAACCCATCTTGGAGTGAAATACACTTGGTTACTCTTGTACCAACGAAGCCAAAACAAATGAACAAATCTATTAGAGTTCTATACTTTGCATTAGTTACATAATGAAGAATGATCAGCTCGCAGAAGCCAAAAGGGCCATGACTATGACGGTTGCCTTTTATGTATGGTCAATTAGCTAATGGGCTTATAAAATTTGGCATGAATCCAAACACGCTTCATTGGTAGCAGCTTCTGATGATTCTTTAATTCCACGCAGCAAAGTGAAATTTCCCCCTGCATGTTTCCGCATGAAAGTTGTCACAAAGGAGGATCAACTTGCCTTATGCTTCTAGCTAACTAAATAGTACTTTTATGTTGTCCCTTAGCAACTGAAAACAATGGATTGAAGGTACTCCGAAGATCCACACAGCAAAGGAAAATTCCCTCCAGTAAAACTTTCAAATAAAATGACCATTTCAAATTTCTTCAGCATTTAATCTCACCTCCAAAAATCCTTCTTTTGTGAAAAGCTCTCGTAAAACCTCAGGGGTAAAAAAGTAAGAGAGTGTGCCATCACCACGTTGGTAAAGCCGGTCTCCAACTCGTTGAGAACTGGGAAACCTTCGCATTGTCATGTCGTATAATCCTTCAAAGCAACATGCTTGTCATGTGAGTGATGACTGTTGACAGAAGTCATTATCTTCTACCACAAATCCTCCTAAAGGAATTTTTTAAAGCCCTTCTCTCACAAATGCATTAGATTGTCATCTCAAGTCCTGAATGCTACTTCATCTATCCAGAATTCAGTTACCATAATCACGAAAAAGCAATAGACCCCCTGGTTCAAGGACCGAGAAACATTCCTTAACAACATGTTGCATCTTTTGGGGAGGAATAGAAGACATTGTGAAAATCTGCAAAAACAAGACATACTTGATGACATGAATATAGGCCAAGCCAACCACGAGTACACAGTGTGGCACATCAGAACAGAAGACAAAATACTCAGTGTGAACAAAGTACTCACATGGTGAACAGAAGATAAAATACTCATAGTGTGAACAATTACTTAGAAACAAATGCAAAAGATTCATACAAAAACACATTTGTTTGTTTGTTATTCCAACGTAGCCTTGTGCAGGTGTGCTAAAGCCTAACAGAGAGTGCATTGAAGAATTAAAAGCCTAGCACCACGTTTAGACATCAGAATTTCCGAAATATACGATTCACCAGAAAACCTAGATGCTATCAGCTTTGATTTCTATTATGAAGCATAATAATTACCTATAGACATGCACTGAAGTAGACTTGCTGTAAGCTTTGAATTCTAGTATAAAGTGGGCATGCACTGAAAGTAGACTTTCTTCGACAATTGCATAGAATTTGTTTGCAGCCCATGTGCCCATTTATCACTGACACATTCAGTTGTTAGCAAGGCTATGCATGTTGTACTCTAGGAGAGAAATATAATGGATATAATGGTATTAAAGAGATTTAGGATAGTCTTAAGTACTAACACTTCCCATCAGAAAGGACTAAGTTTACCCTCAACGCTGAACAAAGCATGCTTCACTGGTCCACTATCCCTCTTTGTGCCGAGCTTCCATAGTCTTCCCTTTGGATCCCCCACACTTCCCCTAAACATTGCTACAAAGCATATTCCCATGTTTCCGAGGATTTTCTCCATCACATTCCTTGAGTCTTCACTTTGAGCCAATTGTTTTAAACATACACTCAATTTAGCAAGCTCCTGGCATAGTTACCACGGAACGGCGTTCCGACATCCAAAACATCTGGGACGCCATTCTGGACAAAGTAGGAGTAGGAAACACCTGGAACGTTCCTGGAAAGTTCCCAGGCAGGCACACGTTCCAGGTTTTAGGGTTGCACGGGTCGGGGTAAAACTCCCAAACAGCACCTTTTCCTTGCATTGTTGGTGTCGTGGTTTGCTGCTCCTTTTTCCTCCAGCTCATACACTACCTCAGCCCCCTTCCAAGACTCCTTGGGCACTCTCCTCTCAGCCCCTCATCCTCTCTACTCTTTCATCCCCCCCTTCTCTTCACCCTCTCCCCCTTCTCTGGACATGACTATGTTGTACTTAGGACTTAGTACTGCCATTCTGCATTTTTAGCATTTTGCATTGGTGTGGATGCTCGTTTAGTAGCTCCACTACCACAACTCGTTTGTACCAGGTTTTTCACAGTCTCATAGACCCATTGGTCTTCCGAAGCCTTTAATAAACTTTCTTTCTTTCTTTCTTTCTCAAGCTTTAAGCTTCAGCCCCCTTCTCTCCACTCTCTCTCTACTCTCTCAGCCCACTCTATCAGCCCCCCCTTCTATCTGTTAGATATCAATGCTCCACTCTCTACTTGCCCCCCATATGAGGAGAAGGCATTTGAGTAGCTCGGTTATCCGGTAAGTCCTGGTTTACACCAGATGGGGGCCATGTGTGGCCTGATGGTTGGACGGAGTTGGCACACTGCCAACTAGGCTACATGCAAGTGCGGGAAGGCATCCCATGACTGACTGACCGCACTGAGGGTAGACAGAGCTTTTCCCAGGGCAGCCCACTCTCGGGTTGCGGGGCCCGTTTGGAGTCCCAGATGATCCCGGATGGCTGTGGGCGGCCGAACGGCGAACCATAGATCAGTTGCTCTATTTTGCGCACCGGTTCTATCGTGTGGGCGGACAGGGTTGGTCACCATATTGGGTCTAACCGACTACGACTGGTGCCTATATAAGAGCGAGCTCGTGAAGCCCATTTTATCACTAGCTACAGCAACCCTGATTCCTTAGCATCCAGCTTTCATCCTAAACAGTTTCCAGCTTGCCATCGAAGCTTCTTTCACAGGAGCGCACGGCTGCGAGGCAACACCATCTATTGTATCAGATCTACAGTAATCAAATTTTTGATTCTCCATACTATCTGGTTTTCTCTCTTGCGTACGAGATCCTGTTATCTGTTGAGCACAGACGTTATATTGTTTTCTTACATGGTATCAGAGCCTGGACTCTAGCAAGAAGATTTGGTAGTGTGTTTCTGTTTGCGAGCAAATTGTGAGAGATGGTCAGCCCGCAAGACTGCAAATCCCACCGTTCGGCGAAAGCGAAAAGTTGGACGGCTCTAACTATCCACTCTGGAAGTTCAAGATGAAGACCATCCTAAGCGCATACGAGCTTTGGGACACTGCTACTAGGATGGACGTGAGGCCGGTTGCGAGACCGGATCCAGCCAATGTAGGACAACAGATAGTACCAACTGCGGATGAGATTCTCGCCTGGACAAGAAGAAATGCAAATGCGCTGTGTTCTATTGTTTGCAGTGTAAGTGATTCCGTCATGGCGTTAATTCAACATGTCACCACAGCGGAGGAGGCATGGACGGTCTTGAAAAATCAGTACGAGACCACGAATCAGACGCGGATTCAGAATCTGGAGACTCAACTCACGAACGAAAAATTATCTGAGTCTGAAGCGGCAAAGAAGTTCATCACCAAGGTGAAAAATCTGCACGATCAGATGACTACGATTGGCATCACCATCACCAGCGAGAATCTAGCACGAAGGTGCATACGGATTCTCCCACCAAAGTACGACGGTCTTGTTACGGCGTTGAATATGCAGAACCAAAATCCGCCTCTCAACTTTGAGGATTTCAGCGCGATGCTTCTGGAGAAGGAGATGCGTCAAAAGACGAGGACTAGAGAAGATACGGCCTTCTACGCTGGATCAAAGAAAGGTAAGGATAAGGACTCTGGTAACCCATCTTCTTCTAATGATAAAAAGAGAAAGAAGAAGATCAAGTGCTTCTATTGCAACAAGGCAGGGCACAAGCAGAATGAGTGCCGGAAGAAGATTGCAAATGAGAAGAACGCAGTAAAGAAAGAGTCCAACAACAGCGCGCAAGCAGTACTAGTAGAGCTGTTCGTAGCAATTGAGGAGATTTGCACGGAGGCAATTCATGTACCTGCGGATGAACCTTGGATCATTGACAAGGTGCATCGCGCCACATGTCCAGTTGAAAGGATTGGTATACCTCTCTACAGCCGGTAGGGAATGACATCCTGGTAGCAGTCGGCAATAATGCAAAATGTCCAACAAAAGGAAAAGGTACGATTGCTCTCAAGTCAGATGGAGTTGTAAAACAATTGTCCGATGTTCTTTATGTGCTAGATATCAAGAGGAACTTGTTGTCCGTTTCTGCGATCACGAATCAGGACCTCAAAGTTCAATTCGATAAGAATGGTACACAGATCTTGGATCTTCAAGGGAAAGTCGTTGGTAAAGGTACACGGCGCAACAACATCTACAAACTCTCAGCTTTCAGTGCTCGAGCCGATGTGAAGAACACTAAAAAGTGGCATGAGAGGTTTGGTCATCTAAACCTTAGTTCTTTGAAGGAGATGCATAAAAGTGGAATGATTGCAGACCTACTAGAAATTTCAGATCTGCCCGATGTATGTGAAGCTTGCATGATGGGCAAGCAGCATCGGCATCCCTTTCCTAAAGAGGCCAGCAGGGCAAAGGCTGCTCTAGAGCTCGTTCACACAGACCTCTACGGAAAGATGGAGACGGAAGCTTTGGGTGGTTCCTACTACTTCATGACACTGATCGACGACTACAGTAGAAAGATATGGATATACTTCCTGAAGACTAAAGACGAGACTTTTAGTAAGTTCAAGGAATGGCATGTAATGGTCGAGAAAGAAACGGGAAAGAAGGTGAAGAAGTTGAGATCAGACAGAGGTGCAGAGTTCACATGGACTGAATTCGAAAGTTACTGCAAAAGTCACAGGTTCAAGAGGAAGAAACCCCCGCCACATACATCACAGCAAAATGAAATAGCAGAACGCAAGATGCGCGTCATCTGCGAAATGGGCCGGAGTATGATGAAAGGAAAAGATTTGCCAAAGACTTTCTGGGCTGAAGTACGTAACACGGCAGTTTACATCCTGAATCGTAACTACACGAAGGCTGTGAACGGGATGACTCCACTGCAGTCCTTTTTTTGTAAGAAACCTTCAGCTGCACATTTCAGAGTTTTTGGATGTGACTGTTTTGTGCATGTCCCTGATGCTACCAAGACCAAATGGGAACCGAAGAGCCGAAAGTGTATTTTCTTGGGCTACAGTGAAGAGGCGAAGGGTTACCATCTCTATAACCCTGTTACCAAGAAGGTAATAGTAAGTCGCGATGTGGTCTTCTCAGAACAGCCGCATCAATTGGAGGAGGATGCTTCCTTCCCAGACAACCAGGACCAGGATATCCATCCAGTACCACCACCAACAGCAGACCGAACTCCCCCAACGGTGCTTGGAAGGATTCAAGATAAAGAAGATGTAGAAGACCCTGCAGAACCACAACGGCAACAACCATTCCCGAAGTGGGTAAAGCAGCTTTTGGACGACAGAGAACCTCCAGCCATTGAGGAGGAACCATCCGAACACCGCCGGTCCAAAAGATTAGAGGAGCAAAGAAGGGCGCAGGAAAACTTGGTCAACTATGCTTTGATGACAGAGGTGATCCGTGCTTATGAACCCAAGTGTCTTGAAGAGGCACAGGGTAATGATAGGTGGATGGAGGCTATGCAGTCGGAGTATGGCTCCATAATGAAGAACAACACTTGGGACCTTGTGGATCGACCACCAAAACGCAAGGTAATCGGTACCAAGTGGGTATACAAGACCAAGTACAAGTCCGACGGCACGTTGGATAAGTACAAGGTTCGGCTCGTGGCAAAAGGATTTGCACAGGTACATGGTTTTGATTATCAAGATACTTTTGCTCCCACAGCTCGACTAACCACAAATCGCAATGTTTTGGCTGCCCAGGGAAGTTGGCCCGTGTTTCAGATGGATGTAAAATCCGCCTTTCTGAATGGAGATCTCAAGGAGGAGGTATACGTGGAACAACCACCAGGTTTTGAGATTCCCGGTTCAGAAGATAAAGTCTGTAAACTGAAGAAGGCACTTTACGGACTGAAACAGGCCCCACAAGCGTGGTACCAACGGATTGATGCCTACTTTCTGCAAAACGGGTTCAGGAGGAGCCCATCTAATGCAAATTTGTATATCTTCAAAGAAGGAGGCACGTGTATGATCGTGGTCCTTTATGTGGACGACCTTGTCATAACAGGGAACCATGAAGAGAAGATCTCGCAGACAAAGCATTTGCTAGGAAGAGAGTTTGAAATGACAGACCTCAGACTGATGCATTTCTGTTTGGGGATTGAAGTTTGACAAGAGCTGAAACAGATCTTCATTTCACAGCTGAAGTATGCTGGAGATATACTGAAGGCATTTGGCATGGCTGAGTGCAAGACAGTTGGTACCCCTATGGAGGTTGACGTGAAGCTCTCAAACGAGGATTCATCACCACTGGTAGATGAAGCGAAGTACAGAAGACTTGTGGGCAGTTTGATTTACTTGTGCAACACACGGCCGGACATCAGCTTTGCAACTGGTGTACTAAGCAGGTTTTCCAATAAGCCCCACGAGAACCATTGGAGGACAGGGATGCGGGTGCTGAAATACATCAAAGGCACACTTGATTATGGCATCACCTATACCAAGGGCAACATCTTGACCGGATTCTATGACTCGGAATGGGCACGAGACGTGGACAGTAGAAGATCAGTGACAGGTTACTGTTTCTTGGATCTGGAGCTGTGTCATGGATCAGCAAGAAGCAACCTACAGTTGCTCTTTCTTCTACCGAGGCTGAGTACAAATCAGCATGCTTTGCTTCTTGCAAGGCAGTGTGGTTGAGGAGGATTTTGGGAGACATGGGTGCAGTGCAGAACAAGCCTACGCAGTTGTCATGTGACAATTAGAGTTGCATGGCGATTGCAAAGAACCCTGTGTTCCACGCTTGCACAAAACACATTGAGATTCAATATCACTTTGTACGCGAGCTCATCATGGATGGAGAGGTCGACTTGGTGTACTGTCCGACTACAGAGAATGCTGCGGACATATTCACGAAGGCTCTTGGAAGAGACTTGCTGGAGAGGCATCTTCATCGACTTGGCATTGGACCGAAAAAGTAAGTTCACTTACGGGTGGACATTGAGGAGGGGTGTTAGATATCAATGCTCCACTCTCGTGTAACTACGCAGGAGCCAGCTAACTCTACTTGTAAGCCCCCCATATGAGGAGAAGGCATTTAAGTAGCTCGGTTATCCGGTAGGTCCTGGTTTACACCAGATGGAGACCATGTGTGGCCTGATGGCTGGACCGAGTTGGCACACTGCCAACTAAGCTACATGCAAGTGCGGGAAGGCATCCCATGACTGACCGCACTGAGGGTAGACAGAGCTTTTCCCGGGGCAGCCCACTCTCAAGTTGTGGGGCCCGTTTGGAGTCCCAGATAATCCCGGATGGCTGTGGGCCGAACGGCGAACCGTAGGTCAGTTGCTCTATTTTGCGCACCGGTTCTATCGTGTGGTCGGTGGCCTATTTTGGGACCGATCCCCAGTCAACCGTTTTGGGCGGACAGGGTCGGTCACCATATTGGGTCTAACCGACTACGACTGGTGGCTATATAAGAGCGAGCCCGTGAAGCCCATTTTATCACTGGCTACAGCAACCCTGATTCCTTAGCATCCGTCCTCTACTGTTTCCAGCTTGCCATCGAAGCTTCTTTCACAGGAGCGCACGGCTGGAAGGCAGCGTGTTACGCTCTAGCCGAGGTAGCATGACCTCGGAAGAATCAGTCGACATTTCCCCTAAAGGATCTATAATTGTAATATATTTGTTTTGCGCTTCATGTAAATGATCGAGAGGGAATTAATGTCAAGGTCCTAGGTGAGGGTTGATAGCACCAGACTAGGTGGATCTAAGGCTAAGGGCCTAATGCAAGAAATGTGCCTAGGGGCAAAGGAATTAACGCATCCTAGGAGAGGGGTGAAATGTTGCATTAGGAAGGCCCTATATGGATGACATGTGGCATCTAGATCCATCTAGGGAGATGGGGCTTGCTGAAGTTAGTGAGAGAAGGAGATGGTGTTCACGTATGTTTTGGTCTTTTTGAATTCTCTGATTAGTTCTCACGCTTCAGCAGGATTTGGCTGGGTGGAATAACTCGGTGCTTCTCCCGTGATCTTCAGTAGGAATTAGAGTAGTTGTTTTTCAATTGGTATCAGAGCAGGTGGTCATCCCGCACTGCCACGAGGAAGCTGGACGAACGGGATGAGCAGGGTAACGTGAGCTCGAGTTGCGGGACTGGACCGCCCTGGTGACTGATGATGTGCGGTTGATTCCCTGACGGGATCGACGCTGATTGAGATGTGACGACGAACAACTGGTTTATGCATCGTTAGGCACTGGTCTACGCAAGCTATCGCAGAGCGCAAGAAAGGAAGGAATCGACGAGACTGTTGATGTTTATCCTGTAAGGCCCTTCGACGTTGATAGTTGGTGGCTGACGTTGATCAGCGGAAAGTCCAAGGGGAGGTGCTGGAACGAGCAGCAGCAGCTCGTGAGCGGGGAGCAGCAGCAGCATGGAATCGTAAGGCTGTAACGAAACTCAGGTGGGATGGACGATAGGCGTGGAGCGCCAGTCGACGAGCAGTGGGCCCGTAGTCAAGATTTGGGCAGCGAGCACGTAGGCGATGATCTGGAGCGGTTGACAGATTGGCGAGATTGGTTGGAGCACGAAGGCATAGGGCCCATAGGCTTCGGGATATCTGGCTACCTCGACCCGTGACAGTTTTCGATTGATTCCCTCAGACAGATTTCGATCAGAGAGCAGGCTTCGTGGACATTTGTATTCGTGAATATCCAGCGGATCTAACTGGGGACCGAGTTCATAGACCAGGGGGCTCTCTGTCACTTCTGTCAATTCTGTGTTTTCTTCTCTTGATTTAGTTTGTTGATGCTCCGCTTGCATAAGAGTTTACAGTCTACGATGCTATAGGGACAGATTATGCCTGTGCAGATGCCTGTATACTTCAGTCTGAGTTAACTTGCAGAAATTTCCCTAGTATAGGGAGATTGGTATTTGGTTATATGCATGTGTCAAAGGCCCAGTTAGTGTGCATGTCAGATTGCAGGTATTCCCTAGTATAGGGAATTGTGTCAGAGGGTCAGTACCCTGAATTGTGTAAGCGTGTAAATACAGTGTTCTAGCGGTGTTTTTTTTTTTTTAAATAAAAATAAAAAAATAAAACAAAACAAAACACCCATTGAACGGAATGGAAGCAGAAGAAGGGGCTTCCAGAAGGGACCCTGGTGAGTCAGGAGTCCGGCCGACCCAGCAGGGATCGCGCCCAGTAGCTCACACTTTATCTGGCAGGATTGCATTGCTGGAGGATGCCTTGCAACAGTTGTTAGCGCAGCAATTACAAGCCAACGCAGGGCAATCTGAACTTAGGAGAGCGTTCCAGAGTATGTCTGCCAGACCTTCTCGAGAAGAGAAGGGAAAGGCTCCAATGGAACTGGAGTCTAGTGTCCATACGGTCGAGCCTAGGAAGGCTAAAGTGCCAAATATTGCCAATTACAGACCGGAAAAGTATTCTGGTCGGATGAACGACCGTAGCTCCGATGTCATTGAGACCTGGTTACACAAATGGGACGAGGCGTTCGCCATTTGTGAGATCAGAAATGACATCAAAAAGATCCGCGAGGCCACCCATATGTTTAGTGAGGCAGCGGATCGGTGGTGGATCAAACAACAAAAAGATGGCATAGCATCCACTACCTGGGAGGGGTTTAAAAGAGAGTTCAGGAAACACTTCTTACCTCCTGACGAAGCATCCCGAGCTTGGGATCAATATAGGAACCAATGACCAAGCTTGCTCATGCGGATATAGCCCTGGGCATGGCGTGGCATTCTAGGAAGAATCCAGCCATTCATTGGAAAAAGCACGTATATCAATTCAAGATGAATGATGTGCTTTATGTCTTGCGAGGTGAAAAAGATATACCTCAGGGACCGTTGGTTTCCGTGATGGAAATCAGAAAGGCTCAAGTAGAGTTTTTATTCCTTTACACAGCATCGGTAGAGCCGGTGGATGAGTCTTCGGCTAGCACTGATGTTACGCAAAGTGGTGAGATGGCCAATCTGGCTAATCTTATAACAGAGGAGTTCTCTGAAAGTTTTAGGGATGAACTACCTTATGGGTTACCTCCAGAGCGGAAAGTTCAACATAAGATTGAACTAATCCCGGGGGCAGAACCTGTAAATAGACCTCCCTATAGAATGAGTTTTACCGAAGAAGCGGAGGTGCGTAGGCAACTGGAAGAATACCTCAAGTTGGGGCAGATTCAACCAAGTTTCTCACCTTTTGCTTCACCAGTGATATTAAAGAGGAAAAAGGATGATACGTTTCGCCTCTGTATAGATTACAGAGCATTGAATAATATCACTGTTAAGCACAGGTATCCGATGGCTCGGATTGATGATTTGCTAGATGCATTACATGGAGCCGTGATTTTCAGCAAGATAGATCTTAAGTGCGGCTATCATCAGATCCGGATTAGAGCCGAGGATGTGCATAAAACCGCTTTCAGGAGCAGGTTTGGTCATTATGAGTTTTTGGTAATGCCCTTCGGACTTACCAATGCTCCAGCGACCTTCGTCATGCTTATGAACGATTTACTACGTCCGTATATCGGAAAGTTCGTAGTACATTTTATTGACGATATCTTGATATTCAGTAAAAGTGTTACTGAGCATCATGAACACTTAAGAATAGTGTTCAGTACTTTGAGGAAAGCCAGTCTCTATGTGAATAAGAAGAAAACTATACTGTGTATGGTTAGGCTTGAGTATTTAGGGTTCATAATTACTCCACAGGGGGTAGAAATGGATCCGAAGAAAGTGGCTGCGATACTAACTTGGCCAATCCCTCAGAGTCTGACCGCGTTGTTGCGATCATTCTTGGGATTTGTCCAGTTTTATAGAAGGCATATCAAAGGATATTCCGGAATAGTATCGCCATTGACTGATCTGACCTCAGATAAAGTACCTTTTATTTGGAGACAGAATCAACAGGAAAGTTTTAACACCATAAAACAAGCTGTGGTCTCAGGACCGGTGTTAAAAATAGTTGATCCCCAGAAACCGTTGTTCCTAGAAACCGATGCAAGTGGCATTGCGGTAGGAGCAGTCCTCCTTCAAGAGGGAAGGCCAGTAGCCTTTGAAAGCAAGAAGCTTTCTCTCTCTCAAAGGAATTAGCCAACTCATGAATTGGAGTTGTATGCTGTTATCCATGCTTTGAAAACATGGAGGCATTATTTGTATGGTTCATAGTTTTATGTGGATGTAGATCATGATACTCTGAAACATTTTTGTAAACAGCCTGACTTGAGGGGCCGCCAAGCTAGGTGGGCAGAGCTCATGCAGGAGTTTAATCTAACGATTCGGTACCGAAGAGGAAAAGACAATAAGGTTGCTGATGCGTTGTCTCGCATTATGCACAACCTGAGTTTCACGGTATTAGAGAGTGCTCTAATGACCGAGATCAGAGAAACTCAAAAGGTGGACGAGTTTGTCCAGAGCTTATGGCCTAAGGCTCATGTGTTAAAACCCGGGGAAAGTGAAAAGGATGACCTGGCATCCAGAAAAGGCCAAACTTATGCAAGATATACCATAAGGGATGGTATGCTAGTTAGAAATGGCAAGGTTGTAGTACCTGGTCAGAATGATCTCAAGCAGAGAGTCATTCGACAATGCCATGATAGCCCGTGTGCGGGACATCCAAGTGTCGAGAAGACATATGATCTCGTGAGGCGAGATTTCTTTTGGCCAAAGATGAAAAAGCATATTCATGAATATGTGACACGGTGTTTCTCGTGTCAGGTAAGTAAGGCCGAGCGGGTGAAGTCACCCGGACTTTTACAGCCCTTGGAAATACCATTAAGTAAGTGGGAGAGCATTTCCATGGATTTTATTGTAGGGCTACCTGCGACACAAGGGGGATACAATTCTATCCTTGTGGTGGTTGATCGTCTAACCAAGATGGCTCACTTCATTCCGACTAGAGAGTCTGTTAGTGTCCCGCAAGTGGCGGATTTGTTTATTAGAATATATTTCGTCTGCATGGATTGCCTAGATCGTCTGCATGGATTGCCTAGATCCATAGTGTCAGACCGAGATGTCAGATTTACCGGTCATTTCTGGATAGCGGTATTCGAGACACTAAGGACTGAGTTGGGAATGAGTAGTGGGGATCATCCCGAGACGGATGGTTAAACGGAGAGAGTCAACCAGACTTTAGAGGATATGCTGAGAGCATATGTGTCATTGAGGCAACATACATGGGACAAGTGGTTGCCATTGTTGGAGTTTGCCTACAATGATAGGAAGCATTCATCTACCGGGTTCAGTCCGTTCGAACTGAACTATGGTTATAGACCAGCCAATCCGACTATAGTTGGAGTACCTCAGAAAGTGCCTAGTGCCGCGAACTTTATAGTTCAGATGCGGGAGATGCTAGCACTTGCGAGAGCTAATATCCGACAGGCTATGGATAGAGCCAAGGTGTATGCGGATGAAAATCGGTCTATAAGAGTATTTGAAGAAGGAGAAAAAGTTTTTCTCAGAATTCCTTCGCACTCGAAGTCGTTGACTTCAGGAGAGTGTGCTAAGTTATCACCTCGATACTGTGGGCCGTGGTTAATTCTAAAGAGAATAGGCAGTGTAGCCTATAAATTAGAATTGCCACAGGGGTGTAAGGTGCACCCGGTTTTTCATGTTTCGCGCTTAAAGAAATTTTTACATACAGGTGACTCACTAATCGAAGGTGTGGTTTTGTTTCAGGAGATAGAGGATATTGCAAGGCGCAAACCAACAAGAATCCTGGACCGAGGAACAATGCAAATACGAAATCGGAAGATACCCACGGTGTTGGTTGCATGGCATGGTCAGCCTCTATCCGAAGCTACCTGGGAATCCGTGTATCAGTTGCGGAGAGTGTTCCCAGACTTTATCATCGAGGACGCTCATGTCTAAAGAGGGAAGGAATGTTACGCTCTAGCCGAGGTAGCATGACCTCGGAAGAATCAGTCGACATTTCCCCTAAAGGATCTATAATTGTAATATATTTGTTTTGCGCTTCATGTAAATGATCGAGAGGGAATTAATGTCAAGGTCCTAGGTGAGGGTTGATAGCACCAGACTAGGTGGATCTAAGGCTAAGGGCCTAATGCAAGAAATGTGCCTAAGGGCAAAGGAATTAACGCATCCCAGGAGACGGGTGAAATGTTGCATTAGGAAGGCCCTATATGGATGACATGTGGCATCTAGATCCATCTAGGGAGATGGGGCTTCCTGAAGTTAGTGAGAGAAGAAGATGGTGTTCACGTATGTTTTGGTCTTTTTGAATTCTCTGATTAGTTCTCACGCTTCAGCAGGATTTGGCTGGGTGGAATAACTCGGTGCTTCTCCCGTGATCTTCAGTAGGAATTAGAGTAGTTGTTTTACACAGCGCCATCCATTGTATCAGATCTACAGTAATCAAATTTTTGATTCTCCATACTATCTGGTTTTCTCTCTTACGTACGAGATCCTGTTATCTGTTGAGCACAGACGTTGTATTGTTTTCTTACACTATCCACTCTCCTCTTCTCTCAGCCCATTCTCTCCCCCTTCTAAGTTCTCTCAGCTCACTGTATCAGCCCCCCTTTCTAAGTTTTCTAAAAATGTCTTTAAAAGTCTAAAGCTGAAATGGAAAGTTTAGAGATACTAAAAGTGGTTTACCTTTCATAATTTGGTATATTTCAATATGAATTGATGATGTGTCATATGACATGGTATTCCGATCCCCCTTTCTGGAGCATTCCCGTTGCCGGCACCGGAGTTTCTGGAACGTTGGTAACGATGGCTCATGGTGCACTCAACAAAACCTGAAGAGCACTTGCTTGGGGAGCTTTCCCATAGGCGCCTGACTTTGCACCCTACTCCCAAGACTTTTACTCACTACCTACTAGCCTAAAAAATCATATCATTTTATTAACCACCCCGAAAACATTGCCTTTTCTTGCAGTTATGTATGTTTAACTGCTCCATTTGAATGTTGGATACAAGCCACATACGCAGCATGGCAGTATGGGCTGCCATGGAAACAGCCAAAAAGCAACACAGCAGAGACGGACAGACGAGTGAACTATCATGCAAGGCAGCTACCTCAATAAACAAGCCACACATTCATGATCCAAGCAGAGTTTTCATATGAATGTGTCTTCTCTATTGAGCAGCTTGGATCATTAAAAGTTGCCACTTCAAATAGCCAGAAAATTAGGTGCATGCATGAAGCAGCATGTGTGCACATGCGTGCAATCTTTCTAGCTGTAGTTTGGACATGCGTGCAATCTTTCTAACCGTGTGCACATGCGTGCAATCTTTCTAACTGTAGTTTGGACATGGTGATATAACATATCAAACAGAAAATGAGTTCTTTTGTGTTGGAACTGGTAATTGGAGCTATATAACCAGTGATACAGATCTACTGCTGGCTGCCTTGGGTGAGGTTAAAAGCCTATGAGGTTGACTAGGTGAGATGAGCAACCCAAGGAAAAAGAGCTGAGAATGTAACGAGGAACGTGTGAAGCCTTCTTCTGCAAAGACTTGTGGCTTTCTCTTACCTTAAAAATTGCTTCTTTATAGGTCATGCCCCTATACCCATAGCGGCCTGCAGATGTAACTCTAAAGCGATATGACTCTAGAGAGCATTTATAGAAGGTGTCTTAAGAAAAGCCATCATCCTTTTGTACAAGCAAGATCACCTAGTTTCATTGTGGGAAAACCTACTGTATGAACACTTTTGGAGGAAGCAAAAGTGTGACTCTCATTGTGGTGGACAAAGTGTCACATGCATCCCTGCACTTGGGTGCAATGTGACACACTGGCTACATCGACAAGTGCGTAATAGTTTCCTTATAGGAGATTTTGTCATATGTTGTGACCCCTTTATGAGCCCTTGTTCAGGGACAGTCAAGCACAAGCTACGTAAGTCAATCTCTAAGCCTTAAGTCAAGTATTCTTGTTCACTGGTACCCACTGGAGAAAAGTAGGATAGTGTTTCCATCTTAGGGTTTAGATAGGTCTAGATCATAGCCTAGGTTCGGAGCCCCAGAGGGGCCCCCAAAGGCTGGCCAAGAGCAAGCAAAGAAGGCATCCTGCAAAGGCTGCCCAAAAAGTCCACTGGCAAATGAGCAGACGGGGGGGGGGTATAGGCTGAACTGAGCCAAACAACCAGGCTGCAAACCAGCCAACTCAGTCGGCTATTTGCAGCGGGCTGGTTAGCCCAGCCAGCCCTATAAAAGGGCCTCTTTTGCTCATTCATTCCTCCCTCCTTCAGTTTCCTACAGCTCCACTCCAGCCCCCCTCTGAACAGCCTGACACTCTCCAGCAGTGGGCCGCTGACTAGCCTCAGCTCTTGGCCTCAATTCAGCCCTCTTGGAAGTGTTCACGCAGCGCATCACACGGGGAGTTAGGACAGCAAACGGAGTGTTTGGGGTCTGTTTCAGCAGCTCTTTTCAGTTATCTTTTACAGTTTGCACAGCTCACTTCTCAGCTCTATATTTCAGTCATCTCTCAGCTCTCTTTTAGGATCTATCCCTCCTAGCTTTCACTGTCACTCACGCAGTAATCCTGCATTCCGGTGGACAGCACAAGCCTCTACCTTTCCTTGCAGAAGTGTCCTACATCGTCAATGTGGACAGCATTAAGGTCTCAGTGTTGGTCGGCATTGCCTCTCAGGTCTTTGGGTCTCCTATACGTGTGCACAGTGAGCTCTTCAGAAGCGTGTTTTCGTGCTCTCTTGAGGAGTGTTATTTGTATTTCTCAGTTCTTCAAGTATAAAGCAAATTCTCCCCTGATTGGAAGAGGGGGCCCTCAGTGGGTACAAGGACCCAATCGGTTGTCGACTCCATTCTCTCTCTACCCTTATCTCCTTCCTCTCTCTATGGTGCACAACGCTAATTCCTCGCTAAAGGTTTGAAGAAGGTCTTGCTATGATTACACGATCAGATTACCATTGCATGTTACACAAAGACACGTCACAATCCTTTAGGAGCATTCAAGATTACTTTTCACCCACCGCTCCTTTAGGCAAAGGAATCCTACCAATGTGTAAACCATGTTTTGTCATTTATTTTGATATGTCATATCACCATGTGTCTCAAGCTATATATATGTGGATAAATCCAGGAACATCATCCTCTAAAAACACACAATGCAGTTTCAGTCTCATGATAGTCACTCATAAGATTGGAAACCATAGACGCCATCACGCACAGCAGCGATACCTATTATAACATCCCCATTCACATCATCAGCCCCCAACAATGGGTGTAGACCATAGTATAAACATATGCTCTCACACATACTTGAGAATCCATTTATACAAAGGTATTCACACTGAGTTCATGTCAGCACTTAAGAGATGAAGAGCAGAGGCTAGCACTAAGGAGAAGGATAATAAAAAATTAGTCCACATTCTTTACATTCAAGCTACAACTGCTTGTGAAGACTATACAATTTCATTTTAGTCACTCCCAAACGAGCATCCAAGCGAAAGAATGTCTTAAGCCATATTTAGAAAGCTATCACAATCTAGATATGGTTGTAGTGTGAGAAAACGAAATCCCACCAGAGGGTATCTCACAGCAAAAGACTGATAGATTAGCCCAAGAATTACACGCAGAATTGTTTCACTATGGAATCAAGCTTCATAACCATGTGTGTACTTCACAACAATTCAAGTGTGTGCAGACTACCAAATAGACGGTGCTCGGAGACAAATATAGAAGCAACTCCTATATAGTTCCGTCTGTCCACAAACTGAACAAGATACAATACGAAAAGGTTCTCCTACTATATGACTGGCACCTCTAGATCTCTGAGCACGCGTGCTCCACTGAGTGTATGTAGACTCTCGGTCCAATGATCCCTCCACCAGAACCTCAGCCTAGGTGGGCAGTTTCTCCAAGCTTAGTCTGCAGCACTCCAACACTATTCTCTCCTCTTGGATATAGGCCCAAAAGAGGCTCTGAATATGTTGTTTGCTGCTCCAGAAGATAAGTAATGAGGCTCCAAAGCCTCCCTTTTATAGGGCAAGGATGCCTCCCATATAGACCAACTAGCAGCCCCAAAAACTGACCCACAGTGGGGTCTACTGGCCTGACTCAGCAGGCCCCCATGGGCTCACAAAAACTAGGCCTCTTCAGGGCCATTTGCAGGGCTGACCTGCCACGTGGGCATTGCACCACTGGCCAGGTCCCTACTCCCTCAGATCCAGGGCCTACTGCAGGCCTCTCACCTGCCCATAGCCCTCACCATCTGCCCTGCAACCTTCTCCATGCAAGCGCCTGCCTGCTGCGGCATCCCTGCCTCTTGCCAGGCCTTTACCAGCCCTGTACAGCCACATAGGCACTTGTGTACCCTTCTGTGCTGATGCACCATCTGTACTTGCTGGAAACCCTGCACAATCAGGCTACTGCAGGTCCCTGATGTCCACATGTCTGCTCCGTGCTGCCCTCAGCCTTTATTGTCTCAATGATGCCCACATGGCAGCTAGTCTAATGCCCATGTGGCAACCTCTCAAACCCTCAGTTATGCTCTCCTCATATGGGGGCTTACAGATAGGGAGGTGACTTGACCATTCCAACACCCCAACTCACCGACACATCTTGGCTCAATACCAACTCGTCGATGTAGACAATCCAACAGCTCCCTTGTCGCCCTGAGTCTTCAAGTCCTGTCAAAGAATCCCCCTCTGCTTCAGCAACACCAGCCAAGCACCCATATGACTCCAGGCACTCGTCACTGTCCATCACACCTTCACAAAGGATCCTGACTCCTCTTCTGACCAATCCTCAATGTCTGACATTCTGACAGTCACACTGGGGTCCACATATCTAACCTTAACAGCACACAGAGTGGCCACCAAGAAAAGTTCTCCTACCGCCACTTCAGCCGACTCCTCTGACTCTGAGATGGCACCCTTCTTCTGATCAGCTTCTTTGTTTTGCAATCATTCACAAAATGTCTTGGCTCATGGCAGTAGAAGCACTTCCTCTCTCTTTCTCTTCTTCTTGTTGTCTTCATCTGAAGAGTCTGCTCCGTCATCATATTTGGGCTTGCTTTTACCAGGCTTACTCTTGCCCTTGCCTTTTCTCCTGTCCTCAACTATCAGAGCCTTGTCATCCTTATATGTACCGTTGTACCTGTTTTCTCAAGCTTCTTGCTACAACACTAATGGAATCATCTCCTTGAAAGTCATCGACACCGCCCTATGCCCCGCAGTCATCATTGCCACAAAACTACTATAGCTTCGGGGGAACATTCCCAGTAACAGCCTTGCCATCTTGGTTGAACTCATCCTTTGACCAGCTGTCGGCAGTTGATCCCACACCACCTTCATCTTGGTGATGTGTTCTTGTATCGATTCCATACTCAACTTTCCATACTCAACTGTAGTACAGCTCTGTCTCAAGGTCCAAGATTCTTGCCTCATTGTCGAGCTCATACATATGTGAAGAGAGTGGGAGAGAAGTAAGAAGTCTAACTTGTAGCTTTCTCACATACTCAAAGGGGGAATACACACAAAGGTGGAGGCTGAAAACAATTTTTCTCTTCTTAGTTGTGAAAGCCAAAAGAACTCTCTCTCTTAGTACAAAAGGAATAGATGAACCCTATAAGTGGGTCTCAAACCAAACTCAGCTAACCTAGGTGGCATACTAACTGAGCCACTAACTAGAGTACATAAAGATAGCTGTCATCCAACTATTATTCATGGGCAGTGTACCAACCGCATCTGCAGCTAACAAGTCGGTGACATAAATGCACAACGGTCACCCTGGCATATCAGGAGTGTAGCTCGATATCTCAACACTCCCCCTCGAGCTCAATCCCAATTCCTGCACACCAAGCAAGTCTCTGAACTTGCGTAGCTTCTTTGCGTCCAATGCCTTCGTGAATTTGTCAGCTACCTGGTCCTCTGTGCTGACATAAACCAAATCAATCAAACCTACTAAAACCTTCTCCCGCACATAGTGATAATGCACCTCAATGTGCTTTATTCTAGCATGATAGACTGGGTTATTTACCACGTACATACTGCTTATGTTGTCACAATAAATAACAACTGGTCCATCTGTAGACTGATGCATATCATAAAGTACCTTATGCAACCAAGCTACCTTACATGCAGCCATTGCTGCACCCTTGTATTCAGCCTCTGTGCTCGACAAGGCAACTGTAGGCTGTTTCTTGCTGCTCCAAGTGACTGCAGCACTCCCAAAAGAAAACACATATCCACTGGTAGATCGTCTATCAAAAATATCACCAGCCCAATCAGCATCAGTATATCCATGCAACTGTATCTGAACCCCAGCCTCATAAAATAGTCCATACTGTAATGTGGACTTCACATACCTCAATATGCATCTAGCCGCATCCAAATGCGGTTTCCTTGGAGCCTGCATAAACTGACTTACCAACCCAACACCATAGCTCAAATCTGACTTGGTAATAGTCACATAAATCAAACTCCCTACTATGTGTCTGTACATAGTAGGGTCTTCCAGAAGCTCACCTGCATCTGCGCTCAACTTCACATTTTGCTCCAAAGGAATTGAAATAGACTTACAACCTGTCATCCCATATTTGGACAATATGTCCAATCCATACTGCCTCTGCAAGAGCCATATCCCACTTGTGGATCTAATCACCTCAATGCCCAAGAAATAACGCAGCTCTCCTAAATCCTTCATCTCAAACTTCTGCTTCAATAGCATTTTCACCTGAATAATATCTTCATCACTATCACCTATGATGATCAAATCATCAACATAAATGACGAGCAGCATAATGCCTTTCTTTGTTTTTCTCACATAAAGTGAGAAATCTGCCTTGAAAATCTGAAAGCCAATAGTGACAAGATACTATCCTATCTTGTCAGACCATGCTCTGGGTGCTTGCTTCAAGCCATACAAGGCTTTCTTCAACCTGTAAACAAACTCAAGATGAACAGCATACACATAACCTGGTGGTTGCTCCATATAGACCTCTTCTTGCAAATCACCATGCAAGAAGGCATTCTTTACATCCATCTGATGTAAAGACCATCCCTTTGATGCAACCATAGCAATGACTGCTCTTACAATTGCCATCCTTGCAACCGGACTGAATGTTTCTGCATAATCAATGCCATATGTCTGTGCATATCCCTTGACAACTAATATTGCCTTGTATCTGCTCACAGAACCATCTGCATTGTGCTTCATCTTATAAACCCACTTGCAGCCAATTGCATTCTTGTCTTTAGACAAAGGCACCAATTCCCATGTAGCATTTGCTTCCATTTCTTCATCCATGGCATTCTCCCATTTTTCTTTTCCCATGGCTTGCTCAAAAGAAGTAAGTTCTGATTCATGTATCACTTTGACCATATAAACATAGTGAATGGCTGTAAATCCATCATATTTCAGCCTATCCACATGATACTTAACTCTGGTAGACCTGCGCAAAATAGGCTCACTACCAGGTGCTCTCAAAACATCCCTTGTCTTCCTTACTCTAAGTATAACAACTGAAGAAATATCCAACTCATCATCAAGACTCTGTTCTGAGCCACTGGATTCACCATCCACATAAGAGTAACCTGCATTCACATCAACCATGGGCTGATCTACTTTCTCTTTTCCCATTCGTAATACTTGCATACCACTATCTGCATTGCTTTGAGGAGATTCTCATGATCTCAATCTGCCTGTCCATGATGAAGTATGTGAACCACTGCTAGAGGACACTACAAGTCTACTAATATTTTGTAATTGATGCTGTGAATTTTGTGCAGCATTACCATTTTATGCATCTACATCATCAATCACATTTACTGATTTATACCAACTGCTCATCTCATCAAAAACATCTCTGCTCACTGTAAACTTACGAGTAGAAGGGTTATAGCATCTATACCCTTTCTACTGCTGAGAATAACCAATAAAGATGCACTTCTCAGCTTTTGGATCCAACTTGGATCTCAACTCATCTGACACATGAACATAGGCAATGTAACCAAAAACTTTCAAATGAGAAATATCTGGTTTCCTATCAGTGTACCTCTCCTCTGGCGTCATGCCATGTATTGCTGCAATGGAAGTCATGTTCATTATGTAGACTGCTGTAGCAGCTGCTTCAGCCCAATAATAATATGGCAGCTCTTTTTCGTTGAGCATGACACGAGATACCTCTCCAATATGCATGTTTTTTCGTTCTGCAAGTCTATTTTGTTGTGGGGTATGACTGCATGAATATTGCTGCTTTATGCCATGCTCCTGTAGGAACCTTGCAAACTCATTTAAGAGATACTCTTCCCCTCCATCTGACCTTAGGCATTTTATTTGCAGGCTTGTTTCTTTCTCAACCATAGCTTTAAAAGCTTTGAAATGTCCAAACACTTCACTTTTCTACTGTAGTCATCAATAAAAGTGACAAAATAATGACAGCCTCTAATAGATGCAGCTTTAGTAGTCCACACATCAGAGTGGATTAATTCCAATGACCTTTTACTCTCTTGAACATGTCTAGGAAATGGTTTCCTTACCTATTTTTCAAATTGACACGCTTCACATATCTTATGCATTTCTACAACCTTGAACTTAGGCAATCTTGCAGCACTATTTTGAATCTACATTAATTTAAGTCGCTGTACATTAACATGACTAATGTGTTTATGCCAGATATCAATATCTGCAACTACACCGATCCCATGCGCAAACATTGCTGCACTCAATTCAGGCATGTCCGCATCCAACGTAAACATCATGCCCTTCTTCCCTTTAGCTATCAAGCGACCTTTATTTTTCATATCCTCAACAAAGCATCCATGAGGATTAAATCTAACCTGCAAGCCCTGCTCAACCATTTGACCAACAGAAACCAGGTTCTTGGTGATATTCGGGACATGAAATACATCAGACATGTATTTCTTTTTTTCATCCTGCATAGACAAAGAAATTTTACCAATCTGCACAATAGGATGTGCAGTAAATCCTGGTTTTTCCATTTTCCTTGCATCCTGCATCCATTCTGCATGACCTATCATGTGGTTTGACGCACCTGAGTCAACATACCACACATTATTGCTTTCTTCTGCACTTGTCACAGAATTGGTCATGTGCTGCACCATAAACAAATGCTCATTTCTGTCATCACCCTATCTACTATAGGATGCATAATTGCCTTGCTGCAATTTTTCATTCATGATGTCATTCTGCTTTTTAGCCATATGACCCATTTTACCACAGTAGCATTCAACATTGTTGTTTGCATTTTGGCCTCTTTGCCATCCACCACGACCTCTTTGGCTCCCCCTGCCTCTAAAGTTACCACGTCCTCCTTCATAGGACTGGTTTTCTTGAATTTGCTGCATATTCTGATTTCTGCCACGACGTCCAGATCGACCTGCTCTACCTCTGCCTCTACCTCTTCCAGCATTTGAGTAGAAGACAGTTTCTTTTGAAGTTCCTCCTGAAGAAGATACACCACCATTTCTCTGCTCTTCAGAAATTAGAAGAGCAGCATTTGAGTAGAAGACAGTCTCTTTTGAAGTTCCTCCTGAAGAAGATGCACCACCATTTCTCTGCTCTTCAGAAATTAGGAGAGCAATCAACTCCTCAAAATCAAAAAAAATTTCACGGACGGTAATGGATATCCGGAATTGTGCATAATCCTTTCCTAGATCATTCAAGGTCACAGAAACTAAATCATCATCTTCCACTGGCGACCCAATGGAAGCAAGTACATCTGCAATCTTCTTCACCTTCATGTGGTAGTCATTGATGCTCATTTTTTCTCTCTGCACATTATCAAACTCCTGCTTGAGCTGCATTTTCCTGGCTTGCGTATTTGTGCTGTACATTTTTGTCAAAGTATTCCACGCCTCCTTCGACGTGCTTGCATCCTGAATATGCACAATCATAGAATCTGAAATACTGATAAACAGTCAGTACATAACTTTTCTGACTCTCTCATGCCATCCTTTGAATGCCTGCAACTCTTATTGATTGGGAACATTAGGAATAACTGATTCTTGTTTAGCTTCAGTAATGAACTCCCAATAGCCTTTTTCCTTAAGGAAATTCATCATTCTAAACTTACATGCTTGGAAGTTGTTCTTGTCAAGCTTTTCAGTGACTATCTGTGAAAGAGCATCAGACACCATTACAGAACACTGCAAAAATATTCTGTCACTACAAAACACACAACTTCCGTCTCACAAGGGCAAATCTGCAAAACTGACGAAAGTGATATTTGACCACACAGTCACTTCCTAGTGACGATTTTGCATCAATAGACAATAAAAATGATTCTGTAACTCCCAATATCTCTGTGCACAGGCATACGATGCAATTTCTGCGGTAACTTTTCACCGACCTACATAACAGTGGTCACACAACAAAAAACATGACACTTTTCTGAGTGCCTGCGAAAAACTTCCGCCACCGAAACGGGCCCCGAAATGGCCTCGAATCAAAAAAATAATGTCACCAAGGGCTTCGCCCTTACCGCGAAAGGCGTCCCAATCTGAGACAATGCACTCTTGCACTTTTCGGCTGTGCTACCTGCAGAGATTTTCTCTCAAACTCGAAAAAGGAAAGCAACACTGATCCTCTTACCAAGACACCGCGAACTTGGTTTGCTTCCTTGAGCTCCTTACCACGAACCGAGCTCTGATACCATGTGAAGAGAGTGGGAGAGAAGTAAGGAGTCTCACTTGCAGCTTTCTCACATACACAAAGGGGGAATACACACAAAGGTGGAGACTGAAAACAGTTTTCCTCTTCTTAGTTGTGAAAGCCAAAAGAACTCTCTCTTTTAGTACAAAAGGAATAGATGAACCCTATATGTGGGTCTCAAACCAACCTCAGCTAACCTGGGTGACATACTAACTGAGCCACTAACTAGAGTACATAAAGATAGCTGTCATCCAACTATTATTCATGGGCGATGTACCAACCGCATCTGCAGCTAACAAGTAGGTGACATAAATGCACAATGATCACCCTGGCATATCACGAGTGGAGCTCGATATCTCAATAACATATCCCTCAATGTCGTCCAAGCCTCAAAAGAAGTGTCTACCATTTGAATATGCGGTAGTACCATATCCGTTGTCGTGCCTACAATGATAGCCAAGGCTTCCGCATTCTAGATATGCCATGCTCTCACTAGTATGGCGTCCACTGGCATTGCCACCGCCGCCAAGGTTGATGTAGCAAAGGTAGTTACAATAGCCTGAGGTATTAGCTCCGTCCCCGTCACAATCCCCCATGACTCCCTCAACACCAAGTGGCCCCGAGCCTTCATTTTCCACAACGTCGAGCTTGCATGTCTCCCAAAATTTGGAATCTAGTTTTTATTGGCCATGATAATGAATTGAAAGAGGAAAAGGGTTTTAGAGTGTCGTACACCTGTCTCAACCTGAGCCTCCCACCTGGGTACAATCGTTCAAGCACCTGCCTGAACCTGAGCCTCCCGCCTTTGTACAATCCTTCAGACACCAAAGCTAATTCCTCAGAGCAATGAATCAAGGTCGTCCTTCGGCAAGGTCCTTGCCTTCAAGCACCACTTCCCGAGAACTTCCGTCAAGGCTCTGATACCATGTTAGAAAACTGAAATCCCATCAGAGAATATCCCGCAGAGCGAAAGACTGATAGATTAGCCCGAGAATTACACACAAAAGTGTTTCACGATCGAATCAAGCTTCATAACCATGTGTGTACTTCACAACAATTCATGTGTGCGCAGACTAGCAAATAGACTATGCTCAAAGACAAATATAGAAGCAACTCTTATATATTTCCATCAATTCACAAACTAGACAAGATATAATACCAAAAGGTTCTCCTACTTAATGCCTGGAACCTCTAGATCGTTGAGCCCGCGTGCTCCACTGAGCATATGTAGACTCTCCATCCAGTGATCCCTCCACCGGAACCTCAGCCTAGGTGGGCAGCTTCTCCAAGCTGTCTGCAGCACTCCAACACTCTTCTCTTCTCCTGGATGTACGCCCAGAAGAGGCTGCTCCTTGCTGCTTGCTGTTTGCTGCTCCGGAAGATAAGTAATGAGGCTCCAAAGCCTCCCTATTATAGGGCAAGGATGCCCCCCATATGGACCGACTAGCAGCCCCAAAAACCGACCCACTGTGGGCTGGCTGACCCAGCGACCCCCCGATGGGCTCACAAAACTAGGCCCCTTCAGGGCCATTTGCAGGGCTGACCTGCCACGTGGCATTATGCCACTGGCCAGGGCCCTGCTGCCTCAGATCCAGGGCCTATTGCAGGCCTCTCACCTGCCCATAGCCCTCGCCATCTGCCCCGCATCCTTCTTCATGCAGGCGCCTGCCTGCTGCAACATCCCTGCCTCCTGCCAGGGCTTTACCAGCCCCGTACAGCTACGTACCCTTATGTACTGATGCACCATCTGTACTTGCTGGAAACCCTGCGCAATCAGGCTGCTGCAGGTCCCTGATGTCCACATGTCTGCTCCATACTGCCTTCACCACCAGGAGCTCCACGACTTGCCAGGTACTCCTCTTGTGTATGCTATGAGGTGCTGCCCTTGTGGCAGCCCCTCTCCATTTCCTTTACTATCTGAATGATGCCCACGTGGCAGCCAGTCTGCTACCCATGTGGCAACCTCTCAAACCCTCGATTCACCCCCCTCCCCCCCCCTGCTCTCCTCATATGGGGGCGGGGAGGTGACTTGACATGTAGACCTGTCACATCAATGGACTTATAGGCCTGCAAGGCATTCCGACACTTGACGGCCTCTTTGGGGTCCTATCACTCTGATATGTGCAAGCTGGAAGTTCTCATAAGTATCAAACCATAACATGGAAACTTGATAATGTTAAATATAAATGGAAATTTTTAATACACACATTGGTGAGGATGACCTTTTCTATATGGTTGGGAAAGGTGCATATCAAAATTCATCAAACTCTTTTTCTTCATCTTCCCTCTCACAAGATTGGAACAGCTTCAGGGATGCTGTCCAAATGGTTGTGTCAGGTTCTGTGGCAATGAAGAGTTGTAGGTGCTTGCGTCCACCCGTATGATTTGCTCCTCATACCGCAAAAAGATGTTGTCATTACGCCAGTCGTGTATAAGCCCGGACATTCACAAGAAGGGCCTACCTAGGATGGCTTCATATCCCAACTGCTGGGTAAATACCATGATTACGAACCTGACGGGGTACGTGAAACCGAACACTTTGATTTAATACCGGTGGTGAGGAAAAAAGAGCTTATTATCCCAAAAAGGGGAAGAAAAAGTGTTGATAGAGCTAGTAGAAAAATGACTCATTGCTTCGGGGCTGTGGGCGTGGGTGTGGGTGTGCATGTCTATCAAACAACTACCCTCTTATCAATGCATTACTTGATCATTACCCCAAAAAACAGCATTTTAGGAGCTCTGGCCCAGCATTAAATCAATCAAATGTAGCCCAAACTATGGATAAGAAACTGCTCATGTTTAAGTTGATTTGCCTATGAAAGTTGTGATAATTAAACTTTTAAGGGTAGGACCAATGCCCATCCATGAAACATGATGGGAAATTATTTGATGGTGCTTCCCCTTCAAAAAATCGATAAGAATTTTAACGATAGCTTGAATCATTCATTGCAGATGGTTAGAGAGGTGGTGTGTGAAGATGTTGTTGCCAAGGAGCGTGTTTGATTTGAAGACAAGTCATTGTGGATATCAGTTGTCAAATATTCTAGACCATAGCCTTTTATTTGCTCCAGGTCTTTGAATGTTTATATGACATCATTTGCTTCACACCCTTTATGGGAAATGGGATGTGGGATCATTGCTATCTTTACTCTTGAGCGGCACAAGATTGTCAAAAGGATTGTTTTCAGACCTGAAGCCAACATTCTCTTTTGATTGAACCCTCTGATAACATAATTGCTTGACGCCAAGTCAAACCCCCAAGGATGACAGATGGCAGGGAAGCATTTGATGTCCAGAACAATAACATGTAGCACTGCAATGTGTTATTGCTTGTCACATTAGATTCATAGAGGTGATTAACGAGGGCATCAGAGTAAATCTTCCACAAGCCATAAATACTTCTCATGGCTCCAAATTAGGAGAGAGGCATACCCCTCCAAAGTTTGCTAAAGCATATAGGAAACTTCACAGAAGATCCAAAAGTTCACCTCTTGATCAGCCTTGATGAACTTCCTACTGCCTCAGAAATAAGCAAATCATGAAGTAGAATATGTGCAATAGCATTTACATGATGATCCTTTAAGGTGCTAAGTATTTCAAGCCTATTTCAGAAATTTAGAAATTTCCAGGATATAAGGTATCCCATTAACCCAGCTCACAACCCCAACAGACCACATTCACAACCCCAACAGACCACATAACAAGGAAAAGCAATGCAAGGGTCTAACAATGCCAGCACAAGAAGAAAGAACAGAGGTCATGGCAAAACTTATAATTAAAGTCGATGAAAAACTGCCAATGCCTTTGATTAAACTACCAAGGAATGCACAAAAACATAATAACTTTGGTAAAAAGTGCAATTTAGAATATATGTAAATGGGTGTGACGTAATTCACCATCATCACAATGTTCATCCCACCAACACAGCAAGAGTGTTTCTTGATGTCGACATTTGAAAAATCAGACTGCCCAGCATCGCTGCCATCCTCATCAATAACATCTCCAATCAAAGAATGATAGGTTCCTGAAGTAGTAGACTTCCATTCTTCTAAGCCAATGTGTGTAGGTGACGTAACCACATCTTGCTCTCTATCATCCAATCTGGCCTTGAATTTTGAGCACAGACTACAATGAAGCCAGTCTGGAAGATTTTCTGTGCACACATCGCAATAGAAAGGGATAAACTGACAATGTTCACGTTGAAGATTGGTGTTCCTCACTAATTCTTGTGCCCTCTTCAATGCAGATTCACTACAGTCGCACGCATAGACTATTGCTTTGCTGTTTGCTCTGGCAAAGGTAAACTTTCATCAATAAGATACTGCATAGATCGCACAAGCTAGGAATCCTCAACCTTGAACATATCTATTTAAAAAAAACAGACTCCATAATTTGTCCGAAGTAGATAAAAAGAAGATTGTCCCATAATTCATGATTTTTTTGAAACCCAGGAAGAGGATGGTGGAGGGGCAAAGGGGCGTGGGATTAAAGGTGGGTGAGAAGATTACCGCAAAACAGGAAGCACGGAGCTTCCAGTCCCACAACCAACCTCTAGCACTTTCAATGCTCTTTCTGCAGCTAGTAACTCAGGAAACTCTTTTACCAAATATCTGCGTTCCTGTTGCACAGGCCAATTAGGCAGGCACTCTGTACTGAGAATAGAAGAAAACCACAGCTTATAAAGAAGAGTAAATCATGGATCCGAAACTGTGCCTATTTTCTAGCCACCCAACAAAAAGGATCATCATGAAAGCTTCATGAGGGACATTTAAAGAATCACTGCACGTTCTTGCCTTAAAACAGATAAAAGCAGCTGAGTGTGCTGCCTAATAGGCTTGTGCTGCCTAGTAGGCTTGATCTACTTCATGCCTACGAACATTTGAGTGCTTGTGGATCAACTGGTTAGAATTCCAGACAGTCAAGATAGCTACTTTGAGCACTCTACTCTTCTGAAGACTCGGTCCAAAGGCATGTAGTCCTAAATTGTAAAAATGACATAAGGATGAGAGTTGAGCCTCATTTTACAAAATAAATCTAAATAAATTTATTAGCCACATTCAACAATATAATATTAAAAACGCTAGACAATAGCATATATCTAGAAGAATCCAGGAACATGCCTAAATTCATCCTGTAAAAACACAACATATCATGCAGTTTCAATCTCATAACAGTCACAAGGTTGAAAACAATAAACTCATTACGCATGGCAGGGACTAGCTACTATGCATCCCCACCGATGTCATCAGCACCTAACAGTGGGTGTAGACCATAGTATAAACATAGGCTCTCACACACAATATCCACACACCCATTGACAATGAATGCCATGTTGAGCACAATATTCAAGAAAACAGTGACGAAGTATATTCCCCACCATTGTCACTTCGAGGTCACTTCTCAATGCCTTGATTAGTTTCCCGGTTTGTCTTCAACAAGTTTATGATATTGTTAAAAAATAGTAAAAGCTGCTTCTGATTTATGATGTAAAAGATAAACATGATTTTTTTTTTTAATATCAATGAATGTAATAAAGTATCGATGCCGACAATGAGATGGAGGAAAAGGGCCACTTATGTCAGTGTGGATAAGCTCAAAAAAATCTTGGGAAGAAGGCACGTCGGATGACACAATGGCCTTTGGCAATGCTTGCCTAATGCTCAGTGTTTACAAATACCAATATTTAAGGATGGTTTAAGATGAGGAGCATCCACTTATACAAAGATCTTCGTATTGAGTTTCTGCTAGCACTCCGAGATGAAGGGCCACTCAATGACTCAATATACTAATGATATTTTATATCTTGCATTGTGGTGTGTAAACATGGAATATAGCCAAGGCATAATAGGCTTATAGCCTAGGCCTTGGCCTGTACATATAATGCTATTATGCGTTAGCATGAATCATGATACACAGTTTGAATATCGCAACTTCGAGAGTAAAAATTAAAACTCAATTCTTTGACTAATTACTCATAACCAATTATTCCTAACTCACAAATGTCAAGACTCAACGGAATCAAGTTTCACACAGGTGAAACACTCCGTGCAAAATAATCAAACAAACACATAATTATCCCAAGTGCATTCACGGGTTTCGCAAAGCATTTTGGGGGTGTGCTATTCTAGACTTTCAAACTCCTGAAATGCATTTTTCAAGAACTTGGCAGGGTTCCTCTCAAGTCCTTTTTTTCTGATTACATTCTGAGGCATATATATACCTTTGTAAGACTAGAATATATCCACTCATAAAATTCAGATTTTTGTTGTTCTAAAGTCCAAAAATCTACAATGAAAATAAATGAGAAAAAAAGAAACATAAGAAAAATGAGCTAACACAAAAATAAATTTTTAAAAAAACAAAAGGTAGACATATCTAGCAAGCAAAGCGACACTTATGTCGTCGTTAGTGCCCAAGCATAAGAAGCTATACTGGGTTTCTAAAGACCCAGCGGAGTCTCTTATCAAAAGTCTCGAGGAATATGTCAAAAGTCTTTGTCATTGGCCTTCGTTGGGCATTCTGATAAGGGAATATACCATGAGTTACCCGGTACCTCTACCAAACTAGTTAACTTGCCATTGTACGCTTTTCTGGGAGAGCTGTTAAGAATTCATACTCATCCTAGAGAGGCGGACCTATGGAAAAGCCCACTCCACAGCCAAAGGGAGACAACAACACATCCAACCTTGCATCATAATTAGGCTCTTCACGGCATCAAAGAACCTCCAAGTTTGTCTTGCTTCTCAAAGCTAACATATGAGCAATGCAAAGCCAATTTACAACCTCAGTAACCCAATCAACTCCTAAAGCTGTCTATCTTCACTGCATTAAGCATTCTGTCAACCATTGGACAAGAAGGAGCTCTGCAGCATGGCACATTTGGAGAGCCAGATGCACTGAGGCTTTGGAGGGTTCTCAGGTTCACCCTTCTCAGATCTTGGCCAGTACTTGGACAGATACGGTACACACTCTGATGGCCATTTGGGCGACCATGCAGGGATCATCTCGAGCAGCGTCCTCCAAGAGAGTTACTTTTCTCAGAGATTGGAGAGACTCTCCCTTCCTTGCTGAGACTTCTACAAGGTTGACTTGGCATTTTCAGCCTCATCCTTGGTTTCTTTCTACCTCATTCCTCTGAGGTATTTTCATTACATGCTTAGCATGTTGTATTTCCGCACAGAGCTTGCTCTAGCGAGTTTCTTTCTTACTTAATAGAAGTCTCCTTTTTGCAAAAAAAAAAAGAACAATAAATTCTGGAAGGCTTTGCTGCTCGTTAGCTCTTATTGGCATGTGCCACTATCGGAGCAGATTGAAAGTATTGTTGATCGAGACAAGGAAAACACTGTAAAGATACTGGTGTTGGGAGGTGGTTGGAAGAGGAGAGAAGGAGACCAAAGGATGAGCGGGTGGGGGGGGGGAGGGGCGCGGCGGTGGGGGGGGTTGGGGGTGTTGTTGTGGGTGTGGGGGAGGGGGGGGGAGCAGAGTAGGGAGTCGGGAGAGTACAGTGACTGAGAAGTAAGGAGCAAGACGCTCAAAGTAGATTCCATATCAAACGTAAGTGCAATGCATGAAAGGGGCACATAGATGGTCACCTCACTCTCATTTATAGACATCTCGAGCCAAAACATGGTTAGCACCCAGTACACTGACCGGCTGGTTGCTAAAAGACACGACCATTAGAGAATCTGATTGCCAAGGAAACGATCTAGATGCAAAAACAATGACTAAGCGTATTGTTGCAACTACGTCCATGCAGATTACTAGAATAAGCATCCATACAGATCAAGAAGTTGCAAGGGCATTGCTTGCAGTACGTGCCTGATCGATCAATGTCTTAGCATGTTGATCTATACCGATGCCTGTTCTTGGTAATAGCATGTGTCTCTGGAAACCAGATTGATCAATGTCCGAGCATTTTGACCTATATTTGATGCCCTATCTTGGTAATGGACTTGTCTTTTATGACTATACGCATGCCCTAGCATTTTGATTGATTGCTTGTTCCATGATGAAACTAATGTAACTATACATTTTATTGTGTCACTGGTTGGGAATTAGCGAATGTGCTTCATTTGGTGGTGAAAGAGGAAATGTAGAATAATAACACACAAACCTTGAAAAAGGCATGCTTTCCATGGCGCTCGTGGAATTTTTCCCAAGCTTCAGTCGTGCAGATTTCTGTTGCAATATAGATGTCTGGAGTTTCCAAACCCTGCAGCAAAGTATATTGTAACCATTTAATCCCATTTTTTTTTCTAAGTAACTGAAGCCCATGTGTACAGCTAACGAACAAAAGTTTATATATGATAACAGGAATTCATAGTTTTCCAAGAAACCACAGTCGCAGTGCAGCAGCTAACGAACCTCCTTTACAAGGTGATGCTCTACTTCATTTCGCAGATCTTCCCATAGGAAATCTTGGCAGTAATAAGCGCTTGCTATGGGGGGTCTTGATGTATTGGGACCCTGGAGATGATTTTCGAATTGGGCTCGATTTTGGGCACCGTCTCTGATATCGGCCATTTAAATGTGTCTTAAGGAACGAAAGTAATGAGTCTTCAGACTGCCTATTATTGCCACTGCCGTCTACAAATAATCCAAAGACACTAAACTAGTGTATACACAGAAAACGATTTTTGGCCTGCCTACGAGAAGAGAAATTTGGCACTTTTTTTTTTCCCAAAAAAGAGAAAAGGTGGTAATTGGCCTGCCACGAGGAGGCCTCAGTGAAAGCGACGCTCAGTAGAAGCGAAAATACCTATTTATTTATTTTATTTTTTTAGACTCTCTTTTTTTTGTGTTTGAGTTTAACTTTGAATTTGCATTTGCATTTTTCCCTCTTTCTCCTTTCCACACCCCTTTCTAGCCATCATGTTTCACTTTTTGGCCTACCACCACACGGAGGCCTAAGTGAAGGCGAAGGCAATTCGGAAGCGAAAATGGCCATTTATTTTATTTTTTTAATCACGATTTTTACTGCTATTTTTCTCCTCCACATTTTTAGGGCCTCTCTCTCTCTCTCTCTCTCTCTCTCTCTCTCTCTCTCTCTCTCTCTCTCTCTCTCTCTCTCCTCATCCCTTTCAATTCATCATTTCTGCCCTCTTTCGCTATTTGGATCTCCGGCAAGCCTTATGAATGGTTTATCATCATTCACCTTGTTATATTACTCGAGAGAAAAAAAATATAAGAAATTTGGATAATACTGCTCCAGTGCCCGATGGATCTTTCTTTCAGCAGAGAGTGGAGGTTGCAAGCAGATTGGACCAGTGCAGGACTGCAGGACCCTTGGGCATTTCACGAGGAATTTGCCCTAGGAAGAAGAAAAGGCCCAGAAAGCCTTCTGGCACAATAGCTCCCCTTTGCCCTTGACAAGGGGGTGGGACAACTCCTACGCCTACTCCCCAACCTAGGCAGGTGGTGGTACTGTTCCTCCATGACAGAGCGCTCCTCCTCCACAGAGTGATCCTTCGATACCGCCACCTCTTGCCTTTGGTGCCTCATGACTCCCAGCGGCTCCCTCGACGAGACCCACAGCACTTCGTTGGCTCCCAGTTCATACGCATCCTCCACCCCCGACAATTCAGGAGGATGTCGTCCTCAAGTCCACCTCCTTAGAAGCTTTGGAGTCTCTCGTTCTAGTTGTTCCCAGTGTTGCACCTCACACAATCCAAGACGCTTCACCTACATTTGCAGCCCCCATTGTAGCCTCTCGCCCGAGACCTAGAGGTTGCCCCTCTCCCTATCCCAGTAGTAGCCCCTCTCCCTAACATTGCATATTCTCTAGTTGGAGGGGCCTGCAGCTTTCTAGACAGAGGGTTCTCAGGAGCAGTCTTTAGCTCCCCTCTTGGATAGAGGAAAAGGGGGGTTGGGTACCCCGGTGATCTGCTTCCGTCTGAAGGGATCCTCCGCACCCCTGTGTCGGTCCTGATTCACATGAACTCCTTTTCAGCCCTGCTAGATTTCCACGAGGAGGACTGTGTGCCCTCTACTCTCCGCCACTTGGTTCCATCCCTCACTCTTTGAGTAGGAGGTCTTCTCCTATTGAGGGGTTTGTTTCTGCCACTAGGTTAGGTAAGATATTCCTTTCTACATCTTCCCGCCGATGAGGATTGCTAGCTGGAACATACACGGCCTTGGTGGCATCCCTCATCATCACCACAGACAGTTGATATGGAATCAGCTTCATCCAGGTGTTAGTGGCAGTTCTATTGATGTTTTACTCTTGCAGGAGCACAAACTAGATGCCAGTAATTGTACAAAGTTAAGCAAGCTACTTTGAGCTAATTTAGCGTGCTCAAGGCAACGGATTTCCATTTCTAGTGTCAAAATGAGTGGAGGAAGATAGGGATCGGAAGGCGATTCCTAAAGAGCTTGTAGGAGAGGGTCGCATACAAGAGAAGCTACCAAGTCCATTTGACGCATGTAGGAAGCTTTCCTTCTCCCATTGTCTTTGCAAAAGTTGGTGACTTGTTGCAAGCAGTTTTCCCATCTGTGGACCAGAGAACTAGAGAGACTCTTCCCAGTCAACCAAGCTCGTTCTATGGCCTTATCAAATTCTTGAACTTCTATGGCCTTATCAAATTCTTGAACACCAAAACACGTAGTATTCATTTTGAACAGAATTGGGCCTTTTCTGGAGGTAGAATTTTGGCGTTTTGTGTGGCCTTCTTTTTGGGAGGGTTTGAGCCCAAATCAGTCCGTTGAGCCCTAGATTTTCTTGGTGCATATTCGAACATTCACTAATCTACACTACCAACTCCACAACCCTCCATCCTGGTAGGCCCAATGAATGCAGTTCATCTTGTTTCTTTCTTAACAAATACAAAACTAGGTGAAACTTTCATTAGGCATGCCAAAGGAGATGTGACAACCTCACCCTTAGATCAAAGGAGATGAAACAACCTCACCCTTAGATTATGACATGGACAATTCCCATAATAAGAGAACCCAAAACAAATGCTATGGCTTTGCCTTTGGCATGCCAAAAAGATCTGAGCACCTATATTGAGAAGAAGATTGCATTATTATATTCTTTGGTTGTAGGATTTGTACAAATGTTCTATTTATTTTTTAAAAGATAGAGAATGAGCTTGAATATTGAAAATGAGTGTTCTACTAATAGCACTTTACATTCATTAATAACCACTTGTCTTTGTGAGGTGAAAGTTGGCATGTTTTTCTCTTCAAAAATTATAAGGCCAAGGAGCATGCCCTTCATTGAGTACATAGTAATTCATACATTCAGCATATAGCACTTTGCAAAAGTGAGCTTGAAATTGAATATACAAAGCATTTTGCATTCAGTGCATAGCACTTTGCATTTAGCACATAACTAGCCACACATTTGTGGGGAGAGACTTTTTTTTATAGAAAATTTGTTGGGGAGAGACTTGGCATGCTTCCTCTCCAAAAATTATAAGACCAAGGAACATGCTCTTCCTTGGGTTTACAATACATTGCATTCAACACAGCATCCCACGCATAGTAATTTGCATTCATAATATATGCATAACACATAAGAATCTACATTTTGCACATTGCATTTTGTTGGGATATCTCAAGGTGTATGCCTCAGGCACACCTTATGTTTCTATGTGTGAGTGCTAGAAGCACAGTTAGGTGCCCACAAGCACAGTTAGGGTGGTGGAAAAGCCACATAGGATGATTGAGTGAATCTAGGAGCAGATTGAGGAGATGATTGTGGAGCTTTGAGGTCATCAGTGATGTCAGTGACCTTGTATGAGGTGCCTACTTAAGGACCTCTTTCTTCTTCATTCTATATGCAAGTATTCTGATTTTGTGTCCACTCTACTCTTTCCTTTCAGTGTTCCAACATGGTATCAGAGCCATTTGATCCCCCTTGAGCCCATTTTTGCCACATCATCATCATCTTCTTCTTCTTCTTCTTCTTCTTCACCATCTCTCCCTCTTCTTCCAAAAACTTGCTTAAGCTTATTCTCCTCCAATTCTCACTCATTTCCCACGCCCTTCCAGCTGAAGATCCACCTAGTTGGGGCGCACTTCTGGCTACAAGGAATCAACGATTCATTGCGTCTGCTCGTCGCCATTGCAAGAAAATCGTCGAAGTTCTCTGCTGCAAGTTCTCTGCGCCTGCTCTGTCTTTGTCTAATTCCTTCTAGGGCAAGCTTTTCCATACCTAGAGCTACCTTGTGCTGAAATTTGAGTAGCAATGGCTGCATATTGAAGGAGAAAACAGAGAAAAACCAGTCGACTTTGTTCAAGAAGGTGAAGGCGACCTGACGCATATTTTCGCCTCTTCTTCCCAGAGGATCTACTGTGGTATACTAGCTTTCTTTTGCCTTAGAAAGCCCCCTTTCTTTTGCTTTGAAGAGTGTGATATGAGCCCTCCAAGTTCAGCTCTCTAGTTTTGACAGGTTTGACATACTTTTGAAAATGATGCTACATAAAATGCTACTCTAGCATTTCTGGTCTTTTGAAGTTTTCAATAACTTCACTACAAGTGTTGCTTCAGTTTTGTTTTGACTTGCTAGACCTGGTTGTGATTGGAAAGTGTTTATTTCATCCACTTCTATGAAGCATGCAAAAGGTAGCATCATTGTTTGAAAACTAGTCACTACTATTTGCTACATCAAGTGCCTATACTTTGGAAGTATTTCAGTTCTTTTTGCCTTGTAAGAGAGATAGACACTGCCCAATATCTGGGTTAGACCCTCTCATGGCTACCTTATATAATCTTGAGAAGTTCAATGGAAAGGGCTTCCATACATGGCAAATGAAGGTAAAATTTGCATTGATGCGGGAGAATTTATGGGGACTTGTCAAACCTACTCCTACCGCTTCTTCTACGGCCTCAAATGCTGGAGAATCTTCAGCTCCGACACGACCGGCAAGGGATCCAACAAGAGAAGAAAAAGCATATGGTATAATTGCTTTAGCTTTGGGTGATGATTACATACATCATATATCTGACTTGGAGTCTCCATCGGAAGCATGGCAGAACCTAGATTTGATTTTTGGTGCAAGCTCTCACATATCTAAACTATCACTTAAAATCTCTTTCTTTGAATTAAAGATGGCAAGTGATACTATGGCAGTACTGCTTAAGAGTATGCCTGAAAGTTTTGATCACATTGTAAGCACTTTGAAGAATCTTTCCAATCCAAACCTTGAAGGCATTATCTCAGCTCTCCAAGAAGAAGAAAGACACATGGAGCTAAGGAAAGGCAATGACACTGCTTATGTTATGAAATTCCAGAAGGGCAAGTATACTCCTTGCAATCACTGTGGAAAGACAAATCACCTTTCAAAGGACTGCTTCAAAGTTAATCCATGCAAGCACTGTGGCAAAAACAACCATAGTGAGAAGTTTTGCAGAGACAAAGCAAAGACAGAAAATGCAAATCTACTTACAGTGAATTTGCCTCCACAAGATGAGGCATCCCATGAAGATTATGCATTTTGAATCATCTCTATGTATGCTCCAGATCTCTCTTTTATGTCAAGGTACTCAGCCTGGATAGTCCTCCAAAATGAATGAAAATAAACTATTGTGTGTTGTGTGTTTTGTAAACACCTCTGGTCACCTTATGATGTAGGCCATGTGTATGTTTTGTTCCATGGTACCTCCTGCAGACATTGTGTGCATGTACATGCAGGGGAGATAACCATTGGAAGGTCTGTTTGTATCCCTTTCTGTTTACCTTACACCCAAGGGAACCCTTGCTAGGATGAGAACCTAGCCATAGATTTATCCTTGACCACCATGAGATGGCATGAGAAACTATGAGACTAGATGTATCCTTGACATAGCCTGAGGCATTTCCTTGAGGGGGGGTTTGTTGGGATATCTCAAGGTGTATGCCTCAGGCACACCTTATGTTTCTATGTGTGAGTGCTAGAAGCACAGTTAGGTGCCCACAAGCACAGTTAGGTGGTGGAAAAGCCACATAGGATGATTGAGTGAATCTAGGAGCAGATTGAGGAGATGATTGTGGAGCTTTGAGGTCATCAGTGATGTCAGTGACCTTGTATGAGGTGCCTACTTAAGGACCTCTTTCTTCTTCATTCTATATGCAAGTATTCTGATTTTGTGTCCACTCTACTCTTTCCTTTCAGTGTTCCAACACATTTAGTAGGGGGGAGAGTTGGCTTTTTTAGAGGCACATGAAAGTACGTTGTTTTAGACAAAATAGAAGTCAACATCTAGCATTAAGAAGCTAGAAGTTTCAATCTAAAATGCTTATGAAAGATATGTTTCCTATGTGTCCCGAAGTTCGAAAAGCGAAGCCTCTTTAAATTTTGAAAACTTAAAAGGCACGTTGTCTAGGCATTGTAGAGACAGCAATCTTGTGAAAGGTCAAGGATGAGTAAGAGTGAGTATGTAGCAGAAGAAAATTTATGAAGTTTCTTGAAAAGACTGAAGTCTTGATTTATTGGAAGCATGAAGAATCTCTCTCCATTGATCAAAGGCAGAAAATTCTTTAGAAGAGCCTTGCATTCAGCAAATGAGCATCAGCGGGTGCCTTCTGTTAGAATTGCTCATGCATGGTTGAGAAAGAAGACGATCATCTAAATCAATCTCTTTATGCTGGCGAATAAATTTTACACCCCTCTCTCATTGATTTTGTTGTACATTGTCAAAAAGGTGTGTAATAGTATCATTCCTTGAAAAAACTTGCCATTTGTTGACAAATTCAAGATGTTCCACATTCATGGTGCTCCATAGGCATTCCAATAGAGGTTCATTAACTTTTGTAACATACTGGCCAAATTCGTTATGGTGCTTTAATGTTTCATATAGCCAACCATTCGTCGACAATTTTTACTTATTGTAGGATACCAACCAATCACGGTAAGGTGCTTTAATGTTTCATCTTTTAAGGGCATCTAGAGTTTCAAGCACATTTTGTTTTTCTTAATGAGGAATTACAACATACATTTTTATGCAATCTATCGATCAACACGAGCGCTGTAGATTCAAAGACAAGCCTCTGAATGAGACAGTTGATTTTGGAGCATGGGCTGACACAACGATTGAGCAACAAGTAGTCATAATTTTTTATTACGATGATATTGAAAAGGAGTCTTTGAACACAGTCTTCCTCGAGGAAGATGGCACATCAAAATCGGTGAAAATTAGTTCTCTTTTGACAACAGAATTTCGAATAGCGTTGATAGCACTACCAACAAAATTCTCCGATGTGTTTGCCTGGGACTATGCCAACATGAAGGGCTTGGATCCGAAGTTCTACCAATATCAGGTGAACTTGAAGCTAGATGCGACTCCAATCAAGACACAGAGGTATCGAATGAATCCTCATGTGGCCAAACAAGTGCGGGAGGAGTTGGAGCGCTTTTACGAAGTGTGGGATTCATAGCACCAATTGAGAATCCAGAGTGGATCTCACCAACTGTCATTCTGCTTAAGAAAAATAAAGAGTTGCAGATTTTTGTGGACTACCACAAGCTAAATATGGCCATGGTACTAGATCCTTTTCCTCTGATGTACGTGGACTCAATGCTTCATAAAGTGGCGTGTCATGAGGTGTACTCATTTTTGGATGGGTATAGTGGGTACAACCAAATCCAGATGGCTCTGGAAGATCATCCAAAGATAGCATTCATAACATTGTGGGGAGTATATGTGTGCACAATAATGTGGTTCAGACTACGGAACGCTCCCTCCACTCTTCAACGAACCATGCAGGAAAGTTTTAGCTCATATTTGATAGAGTTCATGCGGATCTTTCTGGATGACCTCAGCATGTTTGGGACATTTACCAAACACTTGGAGCATTTGTGTTTGCAGTACATAGTGGGCGACTCCTAGGTCATGTCATCTCGACGAAGGGAATTGTGGTTGATCCAGACAAAGTGGTTGTGATCATGCAAGCGCCTACACCAACAACACCTAAAGAGTGCCTGCGATTCCTAGGACAGATCCGATGGCATGGCAGACATTTGTAGTTTCTGGCTCACATGGCCATTCCCCTAAATGTGCTTGCTTATGTAGAACCAAAGGCATTTCTATGGACAGCGAAGCACGATAAGCCTGCGACAAGGCATATCGGCAACTCAAAATTCAACTCTCACTCACACCAGTGTAGATGTCCCCCAATTGGGAAAAAAAATTTCATGTGTTTGTTGATGCTTTGGATAGAGCCATTGGTAGTGTATTGATGCAGGAGGATGCTGACTAATGGTATCGCCTAGTTTATTAGGTAAGCCGACGACTTTCGGCAGTTGAGAAAAATTATTCCGTCACTAAATGAGAAGGATTGGGAATGATCTATTCAATCAAGAAATTTCATCAGTAATGACCTTTTGTGTTTCATGTTGACCATTCTGCATTGCTATACTTAGTGAAACAACGAAATATTAGGAGTCAATTGGCACGTTGGTTGTTGTTGCTGCAGGAATATGATTTTGATGTCATCCATTGGCCAAGATCCTAGCATGTGGTGGCCGACTACTTATCTCGATTGGAGTCTAGGGAGATGCCAACGGGAGTGGAAGATGAGTTTCTTGATAATGAGCTTGCGGCTATCTTCCGGGTGGATCCCATTGATGTTGAGCTCGAGGTGGTTCTGGAATGCCCATGGTCTTGGTATGATGAGAAGGTGTTGTTACTAACCATTGGAGTGATGCCCAAGTACCTGAATCAAGATCAAAGGAAGCAATTGGCATTGCAAAGCCGATCTTTTGAAGCAGTGCTAGGCCAATTGTATCAATGGCATTTAACGGAGGCCTTGCTATGGTGTGTTCAACCTCATGAGCAAGAGGTGGTTCTGATGGAGGCACATTGCAAGGTTTTGGGTGGGTACTTTGCGGCGGCAATAACCGCAAAGAAGATTCTACAAGCAGGCCTATGGTGGCCAACCATGTAGAAAGATGCCCGACGGCTCACAAAGAGTTGTGATTTATGTCAGTGGTTGGGTCAATCCATCGATCGTGATCGGATGCCACTGAACCCCATCTTGCCACTTGAACCATTTTAGAAATGGGGTCTAGACTTCACGGGTCCATTCTCGCCAACTGCTGCGGCTGCCCGAACGCAAAATTGTCATACGCTAGTGGCAACCGATTATTGTACCAAATGGGTGGAAGCATGGGCTCTGCGACAAAACACCGCAAATTCTATTGCAAAATGCCTCCATCGAGATGTGTTCATGTGGTTTGGTTGTCCGATCAAGCTAGTTAGTGATGACAGGGGTACCCACTTTGTTAACAAGGTCATTAAGCAGATGAATTCCTTCTATATGGTGATTCACAAAAATTCATCTCCCTACTACCCCCGCAAGCCAATGGATTGGTTGAATCAACCAATCATACATTCAAGTAGATCATCTTGTTGCTAGTGAATGAGCACCGAATAGATTGGGACGAAAAGTTGTTGGCTGCATTATGGGCCTACTGCACGTCCTTCAAGGTGGCAACTGGGCTAAGCTGGCATTTGGGATCATGGAAACAATCACACCAATTGAGCACGTAGTTTTGAGCTTGCAGATTGAGGTGGAGGATATGCTTCTTCCCACATGAGTCTATGGTATTCTGTCTGGATGTGCTAGATCAATTGGATGATATGCAGATGGAAAGCTATTATCTTACTCTAGAGGTTCAAGCAAGGTAAAAGCGGAAGGGCCGAGGAAGTCAATGTTGCAGTGGTCAGGACCGTTCTGGATATTTCATGGGTGCAGGTCTACATCATTTTATCTTGCAAACTTGCAAGGGCACGTTCTTCTACATCCAGTTAATGGCTTTTGACTATGTCCTTATAATCATGATGGGAGTTTTCAGTGCCCATTTTTGGTATCTAATGAGGCACAACTTTCCTGGGTTGAGGTGGAGGTGGCAGAGCAATCATAGGAGGACATGTGGCAGTATGGTAAGATGCATGACAGACGTGTTCTTGTGAGGTCCTATCCTAGCCACCATGCAACACGTTGTCGCATGAAGGAGGTCCATTGGCAATTGGGAATGCAATCTTTTGTCACTTTTCTACATGTACTTGTATCATTCCTCGCCTTCCTCATTGTACTATCAATTCTTTTAGCTTCCTTTGCCTTCCTTGCTTTATTTGTATTCAACTTTCTTTGCTTCCCCCTGCTTCGCATCGCTATGGTGATGGTGCACGCAATTTCATCCTTTCATTCCACTAGTGTATATTGATTCTTAGTCTATCGATGCACGTTTGTAAAGGCTGAGGATTACAAATTTTAGCAGCATTGATTGGCTGAAGGTGAACATTCAACCATCGGCTTTAGCACTTTGTCAGCAGATTGCACTTGGATCAGTCGTGGAGTTTTCAGGTGAGAATTGGTCTCAATTGATCTATCAGCAGTGGTTGTTCTTACCAATGGACGGGGAGCTATTGGTGCAACCATCGTGTTCAACTGAAGAGATGGTGGTGGAGTTTGGCAACTCGGCTCGAGGTGAGTACAAACTGAACACTTGCAACGATGTTCAAGTTTGTGATCTTTATCGATGGATTCTGGAGTTTGTCTGTTTGCAAGCGAAGACCTATATGATTACTCCTAGGTCTCATGGGATGGTCACGGTAGTAGAGCAAAGACCAGTGCCTTGGGCACAAATTTTGAAGGAGACAATCCATGCAGAGGAACAGAGGGTGGCAACAGTGGTGGAGAAGAAACAAGCTGTGAATTCAAAGATTGGGTAGATTTTGGAAGTTTTGTTTGCCTTACAACTTGACTTACAACTTGACTCTACTATTCCTCGAAGGAATACGGCACTAGTTTTGACCTTGGAGCCAGAAGGACATGTGGCTGAAGGGCCTCTGGTCAAGAGTCTAAGAAGCAGAGACATCAAGGTTCTCGGATCATGCAAGGAATGCTTCCTTCTATTGCTCCCCTTACTCTTTCCCATGCAGTTACAGCATCAACAGGGGTGCCTGTGAGTTTGTTGAGCAGTGGGTTGTTGTCAATGCAGCTCAGTGTGGTGCCCCCACTTCCTCACCAGTGATTTTTGAGCAGGTAACTCTTTCGGTGGCGCCTGTGCCAACGGTGGTTAGGAAGGCCTGTGGTTGGTGGTTCTCTAAGCATGGAGGTAGTATTCTCCCAAGTCAGCACCAGTAGAAGGAGTAGGTGTTTTTCATGATAGTTTAACCCCCTGTAATATTTTGCTCATAACTTTTTGCTCGGTAGTCCGATTTGGACAAAACTTATATCAGCCCAAATCTCTCTTCAAGGAGCATCATCCTGTGTCTTCAGTTATTGTATTAGATTTCAAACCAAAAATCTAGGACTCTGTGTGTGACTATTTCTTTTTCAGATAGTTTTTACCCCTGTCCAGTAAACTGCCCACATCTTTTTGACTGCTTCTCTATTTCTTACAAAACTTCTATCAAAGTGAATCCCATTTCAAGTTGCATCTTAATATGTGATTAAATATTTTATATCATATCTCTGCTGAAAGTTATGGATCTCTGTGTCATGATAGTTTGGAGAGTGTTTTGAGCTAAGTGTAAAGGTGTCTATGAAGGAGGTGCAATGTTTCCTCAGAACCTACCCATCCGACCCAATCATCCCCTTCAAACTCTTTGATATATATTAGTTCATGTCATGTTGAGCAATAAGATCTTCTTTCGACAATGTATCGCTCTTCTCTTTGGTGTAGACCGGCTTGCTGAGATTATGGCCTCCGCTAATCCTTTCCTTCTCTCTATGCTTGAGTACATCACTTGGGATGTTACCATCTTCATTCTCATCTAAGGGAGGATAGTATGGGGTGGTCTCTTGGTATAAAATCTTCTTTTTAATGTCCCCTTCCTAGTGATGAATATCTCTATCACTTAGTTCGAAAGCAATAGGAAGTGAAGAGGTGCGTGAAGTTTATTACCCCCAACTTCATGTCACATCTTTTTGGTGGAGACGCCGGGTACGTTTGGTATTGGATTATCCCACCTTACTAAACAGTCTCGGGTATACTTGATTACATGTTATGCCTAGTAAAGGCATGTGTTTTCTGATGTGATAAAGAAGATGCCTGGAAGAACTCTGTTAGGAGAGATTGCAGCTTATTTAAGAGAACTAGAAGATTGTGAAGGTGATGCTCAAGCGATTCGCACGGTCATCATGATCATATCCTTTATGTTTGCACTCTTGAATATGTTGGTGAATCAACAATGCCGACAGTAGGCACAATGATAGATTGGGGATTGTTTCATGCACTAGCAGCTTGGTGTGAAGAAGAGTTAAGTCTTTGAGTAGTTTTTGACTATAACAGTGGAGTGGTGATTCTCAATGCTTTCAACTTCTTTTGCTATGCAAATGATGAAGAGTATAATATCTTGAAGCTGTTATGTGCACTTCCAATTGTGAGAAGGGTGATTTGTGAATGCATGTACACAGAATGTTTTCATGGTGCTGGTTGGTCACTTATTTTTTAAGATTTTATTGAGGATCACATTGTGGAGGGTTTTCAACAAGTGGTTATGCATAATAAGTTGGTCTTGGTATACTAAGGCTTTGTGGGATCTTGTTTGGGATATTATTTGGATCTTGGTGTTTCCCTTTTGTGTTTCATCATGGTGAAGATTCCAGTGTTTTGAGGGACCCAAGGGGAAGACCCGGAGTCTTATCTTTGGGATTTTGTTCGAGGATGCTGGCTTTCTAAATGGTCCATGAAGGATCGAGCGAAGATTTTTCCTGATTTTCTTGAAGGTGTAGCCTTGAGTTGGCATGAGGCCTTCCTGGGCTCTACCAAGGAGGACTAGGACCAAGTGATGGCTGTAATGAAGCAGAGATTTGGGGCAATGGAGTCGCCAAATGCTTTGATGTTGCAGTTGGACCAGTTCTATCAAGGAGAGGGTCAGATGGTCTCTACCTTGGCAATCTGATATGAAACTTTATGGAGAAAGTATGAAAGGGCAGCTTTGCAAGCTGTAGCATCTGCATAATCGGCCCCTCAAAGTCTCGTAGGGATGGAGCACTTAAAGATGAGCAAATTTATAATGGCTTTAGAGCCTCGTCTTTGCTCAAAATCAATGAGTAAAGATCCAACAACATACGTGGAGGCACTTCACATTGTGACCAAGAAAGAAGCTTCTCTAAAGATTGAATCCTCTTTTGTGTCTTCAACAGCTTCAACTTTTAAGGTAGAGGTAACGGGTTAGGGGGAAGAGGGAGCATTCTTGGCATCTTGAAGCAAAGTCTAAAAATCAAACTACAGCCAGCCAAAAGTTATTTGCAAGATACATCTTCTCTCTTTAAGCTTCTCACCTTGGCACTTTTCACTTTTAGTTCAGAGGATGCATATCAAAGGAGCTCCAAGAAACTAATTTAAAATCACAAAAGGTGAACCATTTGGCAATCAGTTCTAGTGGTTCTATAGGATTCCTCAATTTGAAGGAGATTGTTAGGTCCACAATATGTACAAGTCCTTGAAGAGAATCATGTAGCATTTTCCTAAGTAGGCTACAAACCAATGTACTAGTTGAGAATGATATGAAAATATTTGGTTACCTTAAGCACAATATAAAAATAAGAGCTTACTAGAGTCCTACAAGGATGACCATATCTATGACTTCTCCTTCCCTATACCTTAGTGCCTTTCTACAATCATCTATAAGGTTGAAGTCTCTAATTGAATGTGAGTCCTTAAAACCAATAAATATCATTGGCCCAAGTGCACTTAGCTGTGCAAGACCTACATTTCTAAGTTTGCAGTTTCTGCAACTAGGGTAGAGGGTAGAGGAGGACTGCGCTCCTTCATTTGTGCTCTTCTTAGTTTTTCACAAGCTCTCTTTGCTCTAGTTCCTATGCCATGATTCCCACTATAGCAATACATGGCATGATGCCAGAGGAGATGTATACTGGTAGGAAACTAGATATTTCTCATTTGAAAATTTTTGGTTGCATTGCCTATGTTCATGTGCCAGATGAGTTGAGGTCCAAGTTGGATCCAAAAGCTGAGAAGTGCATCTTTATTGGTTATTCTCTGCAGCAGAAAGGGTATAGATGCTATAACCCTTCTACTCTTAAGTTTACAATGAGCAGAGGTGTTGTTTTTGATGAGATGAGTAGCTGGTATAAACTGGTAAATGTGATTGATGATGTAGATGCACAAAATGGTAATGATGCACAGAATTCATAGTAGCAATCACAAAATATTAGTGGACCTACAGTGTCCTCTAGTAGTGGTTCACATACTTCGCCATGGATAGGCAGATTGAGATCAGGAGAATCTCCTCAAAGCAATGCAAATAGTGGTATGCAGGTATCACGAAAAGGAAAAGAGAAGATAAATCAGCCCATGTTTGATGTGAATGCAGGTCACTCTTATATGGATGGTGAATCCAATGGCTCAGACTAGAGCATTGATGATGAATCGGGTATTCCTTTTGTTGTTACACCTAGAGTAAGGAAGACCATGGATGTTTTGAGAGCACTTGGAAGTGAGCCTATTTCGTGCAGGTCTACCAGAGCTAGGTATCCTGTGGATAGGCTGAAATATGATGGATTTACAGCCATTCACTATGCCTATATGGTCAAAGTGATACAAGAACCAAAACCCACTTTCTTTGAGCAAGCCATGGGAAAAGAAAAATGGAGGAAAAATGGGAGAAAGCCATGGATGAAGAAATGGATGCCTTGGAAGAAAATGCTACATGGGAATTGGTGCCTTTGCCTAAAGACAAGAATGCAATTGGCTATAAGTGGGTTTATAAGGTGAAGCACAATGTAGATGGTTCTGTGAACAGATGCAAGGCAAGATTAGTTGTCAAGGGGTATGCATAGACATATGGCATTGATTATGAAGAAACATTCAGTCCAATTGCAAGGATGGCAACCGTAAGAGTAGTCATTGCTATGGCTGCATCAAAGGGATGGTCTTTACATCAGATGGATGTAAAGAATGCCTTCTTGCATGGTGATTTGCAAGAAGAGGTCTTTATGGAGCAGCCACCAGGTTATGTTCATGCTGTTCATCCTGAGTTTGTTTGCAGGTTGAAGAAAGCCTTGTATGGCTTGGAGCAAGCACCTAGAGCATGGTCTGACAAGATAGGATAGTATCTTGTTACTATTGGCTTTCAGATTTCCAAGGTAGATTTCTCACTTTATGTGAGAAAAACAAAGAAAGGTATTATGCTGCTTGTCGTTTATGTTGATGATTTGATCATCACAAGTGATAGTGATGAAGATATTCTTCATGTGAAAATGCTATTGAAGCAGAAGTTTGAGATGAAGGATTTGGGAGAGTTGTGTTATTTCTTGGGCATTGAGGTGATTAGATCAACAAGTGGGATACGGCTCTTGCAAAGGCAGTATGGATTGGACATGCTATCCAAATATGGGATGACAGGTTGTCAGCCTATTTCAGTTCCTTTGGAGTAGAATGTGAAGCTAAGCACAGATGCAGGTGAGCTTCTGGAAGACCCTACTATGTACAGACACATAGTAGGAAGTTTGATTTATATGACTATTACCAGGCCAGATTTGAGCTATGCTATTGAATTGGTAAGTCAATTTATGTAGGCTCCAAGGAAACTGCATTTGGATGCGGCTAGATGCATACTCAGGTATGTGAAGTCCACATTGCAGTATGGACTATTTTATGAGACTGGGGTTTAGATACAATTGCATGGATACACTGATGCTAATTGGGCTGGTAGTATTTTTGATAGATGATCTACCAGTGAATATGTGTTCTCTTTTGGGAGTGCTGCAGTCACTTGGAGTAGCAAGAAACAACCTACAGGTACCTTGTCGAGCATAGAGGCTAAGTACAGGGGTGTAGCAATGGCTGCATGTGAGGTAGCTTGGTTGCATAAGCTGCTTTATGATATGCATCAGTCTACAGATGGGCCAGTTGTCATTTATTGTGACAACATGAGTAGTATACACTTGGCAAATAACCCAGTCTATCATGCTAGAACAAAGCACATTGAGGTGCATTATCACTATGTGCGGGAGAAGGTTTTACTAGGTCTTATTGATCTAGTTTCTATCAGCACAGAGGATCAGGTAGCTGACATATTCACGAAGGCATTGGGCATAGAGAAGCTGTGCAAGTTCAGAGACCTGGTTGGTGTGCAGGAATTGGGATTGAGCTTGAGGGGGAGTGTTGAGATATCAAGCTCCACTCGTGATATGCTAGGGTGACTGTTGTGCATTTATGTCACTGACTTGTTAGCTGCAGATGTGGTTGGTACACCGCCCATGAATAGTAGCTGGATGACAGCTATCCTTATGTACTCTAGTTCGTGGCTCAGTCAGTATGCCACCTTAGTTAGCTGAGTTTGGTTTGAGACCCACATATAGGGTTCTTCTATTTCTTTATACTAGAGTTCTTTTGGCTTTCACAACTAAGAAGAGGAAAACTATTTTCAGCCTCCACCTTTGTGTGTATTCCCCCATTGTGTATGTGAGAAAGCCGCAAGTGAGACTCCTTCCTTCTCTCCCACTATCTTCACAGAAGATCTTGCCTAGCTCTTGCCAAACTTCAGTCCCCAAGCAGTAGTGCATCAAGCCTAAGTCTATCATCTCAAACTTTGTGCTCAATGCCTTTCTAATCTGCTAGATCATGTCTTCATGGTCACCTGTAATAAGGAGATCATCCACATATAGAACAATAATAGCAGATTTTCCACCTTTCCTGTACACATACAAGTTAGCATATGAGGCACATCTTTTGAAGTTTAAGAATTTGTCTATCCATTGGTACCATGCTTTTGGGGCCCATTTCAGCTAGTACAGAGCCTTCTTCAGCTTACATACCTTCTTCTCAGAATGGGGGGCCTCAAACCCAGGTGGCTAAGCCATGTACACCTCCTCCTTGAGGTCACCATTCAAGAATGCTGATTTAACATGCATTTGATAAACTAGCCACTTTTTATGAGTAGCCACCGATAGTAATGCAAATACTGGTCATTCTGGCACTCGGAGTGAAAGATCCTTGAAAATCAAACCCTTCAACCTATGAAAATCCTTGTGCAACCAATCTAGCTTTGTACTTTTCCAAAGTGCCATTGGCCTTGTACTTCACCTTCCAAACCCACTTGGTGCCAATAATCTTTCTGTTAGGTGGTCGATCTACCAACTCCCAAGTTTCATTCTTCATGATGCTGTCATATTCTACTTACATAGTGTTTTTCCAATCTTAGTCTGCAAGTGCTTCCTCCAAACTCACAGGCTCCTTTACTTCTACAATAATCTCCACCATCAAGGCCATATTGACTATGTGAGTAGAAGCCCTCCTTTGCTCCTCGACTCTCTGAGATCACCTTGGTCCATCTGCATGCTGCTCAATAGATATAGGCATCTGGTTATCATGGTCATAGAATTGCCTTACCCATCACGACAGTGGCTTTTCCGGTGGTGTAACAACAAGTTGGTGACTTATACCTTCATCATATGATATTTCCTCCTCCTTTATAGCTCCTGGGACAGGTCCATAGTGAATTACCTCTTCACTTGATGATAAAGTGGAAGAGCTCTTCTCTGCCTCCACTGCATGTGGCTACTCCCTGAACATCACATCAGCAGCTCGCTATGATCTTCTTTGCCTCTCGGTCATACAACTTATAGGCTTTCTTCTCATCACAATAGCCTAAGAAGATACATTTGGTTGTAGCTTGTTTCTCTCTTTATCTGGTACATGCACATAGCATTCACACCCAAATGTTCTAAAGTGGGAGACAGATGGCTTCTTATCGCTGTAAGCCTCATGTGGTGTTTTACCTTTGAGTGCCTTTGTATAGTTGTGATTAAGGATGTAAATCATAGTATTGATAGCCTCAGCCCAAAAGTGGTTTGGCAGTCCAGCACCTTTCAACATACACCTCCCCATCTCCACGGTGGTCTGCATTCGGCATTCAACAATCGAATTTTGCTGAGACGTATGTGGTGTCATCATTCGTCGCTTGATCCCTTTGCTCTTGCAAAAATCTCCAAACTCTGTAGAAACAAACTCACCACCACCATCCGATCTGATTTTCTTCACTTTTCTCCCTGTTTCATTTTGAACAAGTTGTAGCCATTCTTTCAATTTACTAAAAGCTTGAGCCTTTTCATGAAGAAAGTACACCCACATCTTCCTACTATAGTTGTCGACAATCAATAAAAAATAGGAAGATCCCCCCAAGGCCTGTGTAGGCATCTTACCGCACAAGTCAACATGTACCAACTCTAGAGGAGCATTTGCTCTATTCTTGCTTTCTTGTGGGAATGCCTTTCTCTGTTGCTCGCCCATCATGCAAGCTTCACACAATTCTTTGATTTTTGCTATACTGCAGGTAAGTGAGCAACCATACCTTGCTTTTGCATCTCCTTCAGTACTGCAAATCCGATGTGGCCAAATATTTCATGCCAAATTCTGCTTATGCCCACTCCAGTGGTGGTTGTAAGAGCACTTAGCTCATACAAGTTGTTCCTCTTTACTCATGTGCCAACAAGATTGCCAGCACTATCCAAAATTTTTGCTTCTATCTTGTTGAACCGCACCTCATGGTCAAGATAAGATATGGAAGCAATTGATAGCAAATTTCTCTTGATTTGTGGAATATACAGCACATTAGATAGTTTCTTAACATCTCCATTTACAAATACTTGTACTCTCAATAGGGCATTTTGCATTATTTCCAACTGTCATAGTGATGGGTTCCTGTACAGGCTGCATGGAACAATATATACCCTTCTTGCAGGTCATGTGATGGGAGGCACCACTATCCAACACCCATGAATCAATGGTTGACACTTGAACTGAGGAACACTCTTCCTCAATGGCCAAAAATAGATCCAACTCTCCTTTCACTGTGTTAGCTGTCTCTTTTTCCTTATCTGTCTGGGTACCATTCTTTTCATGTGCTTTCTTGACCCGATAATCTACAATCACATGGCCCTTCTTCTTGCAGTAGAAGCATTCTCCCTGAAACTTCTTCTTGCCGCCCTTCTTCTTTTTGTCACCACTAGTAGAGGACTCACCTTTGGTGGAGGAACCACCTTTGCCTTTCGCAGTGGCAAAGAACGTGGCATCCCCATTGTTGCCTCCATCTCGAGCTTTAAGCTTCAATTCCTCCTCCATAAGTAAAGCACATAACTCCTCAAATGACAATGGTTGGGGTCTCACCTGAGTGTTAAACATTGTTAGTCACAAGAGTCACAAGACGTAAATGAAGAAATCCCTCTTTTGAAGAAGGGGGGTAACTCTCTTGCTACTGCTAATATAGAAGAGAATATATAGTTGATCCAACATCACTTCTAAAATTTGTTGTCCACCTCCATTCCTCCTAATGCCTTTGTTGTACAAGCTAGGCAAATTTGATTGGAGGCCAGAGAGCATACGGTTCAAAACTTTGAGAATATTTACCTTGAGAAAGGTGATGCAGTAAATGCCATTTCGATGCATTATGGATTTGCATTGGTGGATGCCGCACTGATGTTTATGGATAGTTGAGCTGGGCTTCTATTGCCATTGGTTGAGCAGGCATTGCTCATTTGGTTCAGTGCATTTCTTACTTCAATTGCCAGGCATTGGCAGGTTACTGGGCTGCATATATTCTTGTTTATGCCTCTTTATGGCTGAGTGCTTTTGAGCATTCAATCAGCCAGTTTATTTGGAGATCTGATTGGTCTGGACAACACTATATTTTTGGTCATTTGGGTTGCCTATTGCACTATACTGCTCTTTGGTTGTGAGCTATTGTGCCACAGATATGGCATCAATAGCTGGTAGTGCCCTCTTTGATATTGAGAGGTTGGATGGATCAAACTTTCAGTATTGGAAAGAGCAGATTTATGATGTGTTAGTGCAGAAGAGGCAACATAAGCCCATTCAATGCAAAGGTGTCAAGCTTAATAGCATTAAATAGAGTGATTGGGATGACATGGATGAGCAAGCATGCTCTATCATTGAGTCGTCACTCTCGAAGTCAGTAAGTAGCTGAGAAAATACAAGAAGAAGAGCAAGGTTAAGAATGACAAGAAGAAGGAGAAGAAGCATGTTGAGCTTCAAGGCGTGGATGCCAGGGTTTCCACTAATAGTAGCAGTGATGAAGGCATTCTTTTGTCTATGTCTGACACCTCCTTCTTGGCCACTGATGTACCCATTCTTGGTAATTGGATGTTAAATCCATGTGCTTCATGTCATATGACCCCTCATAGGTCATGGTTCAGTGCATATCAGGAATGCATTGTGGAGAGTGGTTTGATGGACATTGATCATTCTATGGATGTCGATGGTTATGGGGATATCCACCTTGTTATGCCTAGTGGCTCTATTCTTGTTCTACAGAGGGTTAGACATATACTAGGACTTGCTACGAGCAAGATCAGTATTGGACAGTTGGTTGAGGTAGGTTATCATGTCTCTTTGGGTGATCATGCATGGACGATTACTAGAGGCAATCTGGTTATGGCTAGGGGATCATGGGTTGGATTCTCTTATGCATTGCATGTATCAAGTGTCCAGGATAAGATGCTTATGATTAGTAAGCAGCCATCAGCTAGTTTATGGTATGCCAGACTTGGACATATGTCTACTGCAGGTATGGAAGCCCTTACAACATTGAGATACATTCCTGTTATGGATGTCTCTCAAATTTTATATCATGATTGTGATGATGGTCAGTAGTTAGGATCCTCCTTTGTGAGAAAGTCAGTCAGTAAGAGGTATCTTGAGCCATTGCAGTTGGTTCATAGTGCAGTTTGTGGGCCTATGCCTACCGTTTCACTAGGTGGTGCCTCTTACTTTGTGACATTTATTGATGCTGCTACAAAGTACATATGGGTCTATCCGATTCGACAAAAGCATGATGTATATGATACATTTTAGCGCTTCTTGGGTAATTCTGAAAATCAGTCAGGAAAGAAGCTATTGAGCTTGATGACTGCTGGTGATGCAGAGTTTACCTCTTCTAGATTTCAGCATCTATGTGATACACTTGGTATCAGGAGGGTGTTGACCACTCCTCATCTTTCTGCTCACGATGCCTTAGCAGAAGGCATAAATCAAATTCTATTAGACAGGATTGGTAGCATGCTACGATATGCAGGTCTTACCGAATGCTATTGGGCTGAGGCATGTAAGACAGCTGCATACTTGCTTAACAGGTCACCTAGGAGATCTCTAAATGGTAGAGTGCCATTTGACTTCTTGACAGGCATGGCACCATGTTATGAGCATTTACGTGTGTTTGGCTACGAGGCTTATGCTCATGGTTCCCGATCGAGGAGGTGTATCTTCCTTGGATACAGTGAGTCCAGTAGGGACTACAGGTTATGGGATTCTTCAACTAGAGAGTTGATACGCAGCCATAATGTTTATTTCAGAGAGGATGCTATGTTTAGACAGCCCAGGATTGTGGATAGTAGGAGAGTGGTGTTCCAGGAGGGTGTAAGTGCACTGATACCTTCAAATTCTTTGCAGGGGTAGCCCATATCCCTTGGAGTGGGAGGTTTTTCCCACAGTGAATAGGTTATAAAGTTGGGATAGCCACGATTACTTCCTGATTTTGGTCAGAAATGGTCAGATGTCTTGAGTATTCCATAGGTTTATACTCCTATGGAGATTGTTAATGCATCTTTTATGGATAGTTACTGTTTACTCCCAGGATGCAGAGTGCCTCTTGCAGATGAGGATGAGGCTATGCATGGTGAGGAGGAAACCTTGGCTAATGATGCCCGGTATGATCCATTGGCTGGTTATGCCAGGACAGATGTAGTTTCTGTAGTTATTGACTCGGGTCTTATTGCGCATGGGCAGAAATAATTGATGTGTTTGCTTCGTAAGTGCCTCCATGGCCAGAAGCAATCCCCTCGAGCTTGGCTTCATAGGCTTGATACCGTTATGAGAGCTCAGGATGTGATGCGCAGTGAGATAGGTTATGGTCTCAGTATTCAGGAGGTTGCTATCCTTCTGAGGTTACTTGCCATATGGTTCCTTATGGACAGGGATGCGTTGCAGTGGGCGCTGCATGGTCTTGATGATGTTTGTCAGGTACTTGGTTGTTTCAGTATGGAGAGGGGGAAGTTATTGAGTACTCCATTGCCTGTATTGGCTCCATACTTGAAACACAATAGGTTTGATGATCACAGATCAGTTGAGCAGCAAGTTATGGTTGATATGGCAGCCATAGTACTTCATGCATCCATGACTGTGTTGAGACTTGGTTCTCACATGTTTGCCATTGGGGCTACACTTCCAGTTCTTGCTTCCGTTGCAGTGGGAGTTGGTAGCATGATTATGGCAGATTTTGGCAATAGGGAAGCGGTTGTGGACATCAAGTCTTTATGCTTTCAGGAGCAGCATGCAAGTGATGCAGGTTGGGTAGACTAGCAGAGGTCTATTGTAGGGCATGTGCATATGGTCACAGGTGGTACAGAGACATTTTCTTTGCACAGTGACAGTTCGGGTGCTATGGACTTAGCACAGGAGCACGTGGTGGTGAGAGTTCACTCTCCCAGTGAGATCTGGCATGAGATCTTGGTTGACAGGCATCTACAGCTTGTCATTTTCTATCTTGCAAACCTGATGTCTGCTAGCAGCTTATCCTCTATGCACTTTGCACATTGTAAAGTGCCGATGGGCATAGGATGACGGTGTGGTCATCTTGTTTTTCAGCCTATGTCTGATTGTATTATATGTGTACTATACTCCCTTAAAGGCACACTACCTTTAAGTGGGAGGTTGTTGGGGTAAAGGGCAGTGTGCCCACCCACTTGTACATTGCCCATGTATACTCATATATATATGATAGAGGAATAAGCTGGAGTAGCTTTTGCTCCACCACTTTTGGTGTCTCCTTATTGATAAGACCCATCAAAGATAAAGGTCATCTATTTTTGTCTAACGGTGTCAGTCCTCTTTAGATTCTTCAAGCTAAGTGGCTACGTGATTGTACCACACATTGGACACTTAAATGTATTTAATGTTTTCTCTCCTCTTTAGGATTCTTGGAGCTAAGTGGCTTTGTGATTTTACTATGCATTGATCACTTTGATGCATTGCACAAATGCACATCCTTTGGCACTCATACTGGCCCTTTGAGGTGCACATAATGAAGAGGCTCTTAAACAACTATGGTTATCATGGTCAATGGAAAGTATGATGCAAGTAGAGGTAGACCTGATAGGCTTAAGGGAGCATGGCAACCAACCTTGAGGATGGCAATCCCTAGTGAGATTCAAAAGACATTTATTAGATGAAATTTATCTTCTCATCTTGCTAAAACTCCTCAATGGTGATGTATAATTAGCATGTCCCTTGCATTAGGCATGAATGGGAAGGCATTTCATGCAAGGCCTTATGCCATATCAACTTGCATGAGGAGGTGCAGGATATTGTAAACAACAAGTTGCTGCCCATAAAAGTCGCTTGGGAGAAGTATGGCTATAGGATTCTATCTGACGGTTGGGATGATATCAAGAGGAGACATGTCATGAATATCCTTAGGGAACCTCGTTCCTTCAAATTTCATGCTATAAAAGAGTACCAAAATAGGGGATTTTATTTATGGCCACATCAAGCAAGCCATTTTGGATGTTGGTGTGAGGTATGTGGTGCAAGTAGTCACAAAAACTGCCTAAAATTGCAAGGCAATGGAAAGGATGGTGGAGGAATCATTCCCCATCTATAGTGGGACACCTTGTGCAGTTGTGGTTCTTTACATCCCTAACCCCAGGGCTAAGAAGGGGTAGAAGAAGAATGGCAGATAAAATTTCCCCTTCTTGACTCTTAATGTGAGACGGTTAATGGACCTTGGTAGAAGTGAGGAGTTAGCTTTTTGGCTAAGAGCTAACACTTTATCACTTCTCTTTCTAGCATTACAAGAAGTCAAGTCTTGTGGAAATCTTCTAGAGGCTAGGCTAAAGCTATAGATAAAAGAAGAGTTTAATATTTCACTTCACATGTGGAGGGTAACGGTGGGACAACCATTGGAGTTTTATCTCACTACAATGGAGGTGGTGTCACTCACATAATCATTGATGACCATAGTAGATGGGTGGTGATTCTTAAATGTTGTACATTAAGGAGATAAATTTCTCAATAATCTCTTTGTATGCCCCCAATTCAACAATGAATAGAAAAGGTCTATGGGAATCATTACAATGTGCATATGGTGATTGTATCACTATGGGAGATTTTAATATGGTCAAGATGAAGAGAGACAAATGGCTAGAAAAGGGTACTTGTATCAGAAGTGCTGAGCTGGTGTCTTAGGAAGAACGAAAAGAACACTGGCAATTGGTAGATGTGGGTGCAGATGGTGACTACACATGGCGTAACAGTCAAGTAGGAGAGAACAGGAGGGAAGCCAGACTGGATAGATTTTATGTGTCATAGGGCCTATCTAATAGTCATCTATCCTTAAAAATAAAAGCTTTCTCTTTCCTAAGCTTGTTAGACCATAAACATGTCATATTTAGATGTGATTTTGGGTCTAGTGTTAGGGGATTCTCTTGGTTCAAAGCTAACCCAAAGCTTTTTGCCTTAAAGAGTGTGTAGTCTTTGATTGAGAAAGCCTGGCAAAATACTTTCGCCAAGAGCATATCTGCTTTAGAAGCTTGGGCCTTAGCTATTCAAGACACCCAGATCATTCCTAAAATAGCTTGGAAAGGTAGAGTTAAGATAATGGCTCAGAGAATGGATAGTATTCAGAACAAGATTAAAATATTAGAATAGAAAGCCAGAACAAGGGATGCAAATGCTCAAGAGGATCTTTTTACTGCTAACAAGGATCTCAAGAGATAGGAGCAGATCAGATTAAATGACTCCAAGGTTTGTTTTAGAGATTGGTGGGCAAGTAGGAAAGACAAACCCACTAAAGAGATCTTTAAGCTTATTAGAAGAAAGAGAACTCAGGAGAATATCCCACTATTAAAAAAAGCAGATGGTTCTTATGTTGCTTCTACATAAGAGAATATTCAGGTTATCCAACAACACTTCCAGCTGCTATTATCTTGTGCAATCATCCCCAATGAGCATAATAAGAGAGCTAGGAAACTCTGTCAAATCATCAGGGATAAGGCTTTTAAATAGTATGATCTACCCTCTCTTGAGAAACCTTTTACAATTGAGGAATTAAAGGAGGCAGTTACAGTTATCGCATATGGTAAGACATAAGGAGAAGATAGGCCACCTATTGAGTTTTATAAGACTTTCTGGGATCTGGTTGGACCTTACCTTTTGTTATTGTGGCAAGAAAGCCTGAGGAAGGGTGCTCTCCCCTATCATATCAATGGGGGGGATAATCAAACTTATTCCAAAAGAGGGACCCAAAGATGAGCTAAAAAATTGGAGGCCCTTAACAATGTTAAATTGCAGTTACAAGATCTTTGCAAAGGCTCTAGCCCTTAGAATACAAAGTAAGATGAAAGAGTTGATTCTTCTTGAACAAAAGGTTTTCATAAAAGGGTGTCATCTTCTTGAAGCCATTATAAACATTTGGGAAGGGTGTGAGTATGCCTAAGAAACTAGACAAGATATATGCTTTCTTAAAGTTGATTTTGATAAGGCATATGATTAGAATGGGATTTTCTAATACAATCCTTACAAGACATGGGACTTGGTCCTTCCTTTGTTTCTAGTGTCAAGCTCTTACTCACCAATGCTTCAACTAAAGTGAATGTTAATGGGATGATGAGTGAATCTTTCTTCTTGAAAAGATCAATCAGGCAAGGATGTCCTTTAGCCCCTCTACTTTTTGCCATAGCAGATGCTCTTCGTTGGATCCTCAGAAGTCAAATTCATGAAGCTAGCCTCTAGGGAATTCAGATGTTGAATGGTAAACAATTAGTCTACCAGCAATTTGCAGATGACACCACACTTACCTCAAGGAATAATGAGCGAGATGCCAGATGTGTTATGGATTGTCTTGATGTTTTTTGCAAAGCCTCAAATTCCCTGATTAATCATTACAAAATAGGCTATGATACCTTAAGTGGCAAAGATCTTTTGGTGCTACAAAATTTGGGATGTCTCAGAATTAAAATGGACATGGTTTTTAGAGTATTGGGGATCCCTATGGGCTCGTACTTCATAGATACTCAGCTACTACTATGTAAATCTCTCTTTTGTGATTACTACACATGTTACTTGGGCTCAGAATTCCCCATGCAATCCTTAGTTTGCATGGCTAACATTTCGTTGGCTTCTTCTTGGCCATCTCGTCAATATACCTGATGATGTTCCACCTGGTGCTTTTCTCTTTTGCTTGTTGCCCATAGCTACAGAATGGTTGTCTCTATGAGGTAATATTCTATGCTTTGTCTCCTCGGCTCATACTGTTCAGCCAATGCTTTTGGCAATTATTTTCTGTCCTTGTGTTTCGTTCTCCCTTGCACTTGCCCATGATAGTTTCCACAACAATGGTTGCTCTTCTATCCCTCGGCATTTTTTGGGACCGTGAAGGCTTTCTCCTGCTCAATTGCTCCGTAGCCTTACTTATGGAGACTCTCTCATTCGGGGTGCATGTCGCATGGACTTGTAGTCTTCTATGAACCTCCTCTATGTTGGTGGACCTTCTTGGTAGCTCCAGTTGTTAGCCTTTGTATTCTCTTCCATGCTCTGTCAACGGTTACGTGATTCCATCATGCTTCTTCTTGTTAGACCATATATATGCTTTAGGCATGTATTCTCATATAGTTCCTAGCTTAAGCATTCATTTTTTACACACATTTATAGTTTTAGTTATAGTTCCTTTTTCGTGGATTTTATTTTTTTCCCTTTACGTTATTGCCCTCCTTCTTTAAGTTTGTGTCAAGGCTTAGGTTTATTTTCCTTATATATACATATATGATTTGTTTCTCTCTCCTTATTTATTCTTATTTACCATCGACACCTCTATTATTTACCTACTTTTTAATATTTACATGGTTAGACTACACCTCTTGGCTTTTATTACTCGAGAAAAGAGGTGTGATAGATTTTTATATATTCCTTATGAAATAATTGCTTCCCCTTTATTATTACTCAAAACAAATTCCTAGGCAAACTATTTTCCATGGTTTCTTATTCCTTTGTACGTCTTCTTATTTCACTGATATTGTAAAATCGTGGTTCCTCTTGATTTATGTAATATTGACTTTTTACACAAATAAATTTAGTGTTTACATTTTGTCCAATTCTTTAAGCTTATTTATGTAGATTAGAAAGCTTTTATTTATGTTTTTAACCCTTCAAGTTGCTCTTTAAAACTTATGAGGCTCTTGGGTGTGAATAATCCCCTTCATGATCTTTAGGTTTGTGGCCATTAATTCTACATGGTGGGGAATACCTCCCTTAGAAATATTTTCACTTTAATTGTGTGGTCATCCCTTGGGATATTTTAAATTCATAACTTTGTTTTCATAATTGTCACTACCATCCTTTTTCATAATCTTTGTATTGTTGTACTTAATTATTTAGCACCTTAGAATCTATAGAGTGGTAAAAGCAATAACAAGCTAGGGTCAACAGGCATTACCTATCTACCCACTTGAAGCTATGTTGTTCTAACGGCTAGTTTCTCTTGGGTGGTGGCAGGTAAGTGGACCTTGACCATGGTGCTTGAACTACTTGACAGATTCGACAGTGTTGGATTTCTTTGTGAAACCCTAATGGTGTTTGGCCATTTAAAATCAAACTAAATTTGAGTTCTTCATGTATTTATTTTCCATGTGTATAATCTCTATTTAATGTTTTTAAGCTATTCTATGACTAAATTGATTGTATGGTTCATTTATTGATGGGATTAGTAAATCTAAACACACACACACACACACATTTTTCTCAATTAAAATTTTCACATGCACACATTCTTCCCCTGCCTTTGCCCCCCACACATACACACTCACACACTTCCTTGGTATTATATTTGCACACTCAGAAGTCCCACACAAATTGCACTAGAAGCCTTTTCCCCCCCTTCCCCCCACACACAATTTTTCCTCAATTAAAATTTGATTTGACAAAATATGAAGAGGGGAGAGGAGAAGAGTGGAGATGAGGAGAGAGGGCACAGCTAGAGAGCACACCACAAATGACTAACTATACACTAGATTTAGTTGAAAAAATAGAATATATACAAACCCATTTAGGGTTAGGGTTAGGGGATCTAACCCTTTCCTTTATAGCACTCTATAAGTTAGTGCTATGCACATATGATCACGTGATGGTGCTATGCACACATGATCACATGATGTTGAGCGTGAACTCTCAACACCTTCCCTCAAGAGCGACATCATGAAGTAGGCCTTCCCTCAAGATGATGATTCTGGGGAATCGAAGAAGGACTTAGCATTACATTCCATCAAACCCCTTTAATGGGAATGTCCTTCCTCTACGTCAAACCAAGAGCTAGTCGGTGTTTCTTGTGAATAGCTCTTTACCAAGTGGTTTGGTAAAGATGTCTGCAACATTTTCTTTGCTATCACAATGCTGCAGTGTCATGTCTCCAAGTAACACTCTTTCTCTGATGAAGTGCTCTCTGACATCAATGTGCTTTGTCCTGGAGTGATATACTGGATTTTTGGCCAATGCTTGAGCAGATTGGTTATCACAGTATATTGTTGTTGGCTTAGACTCATCAAAGTAATTTGTTTTTCTGAGCCATATAGCCTCACATGCACCTGTAGTGAGTGCTCTATATTCTGCTTCAGTTGAAGATAAAGAAACAGTTGGCTGTTTGTTTGACTACCATGATATAGCAACTTGACCAAGGAAAAATGCATATCCCTTTGTCGATCTCTTGACCTCTCATGATCTCTAGCATAGTCACCGTCACAGTATCAATGCAATTGTGGATGACTTCCTCTCTATTCTATCCCAAACTGTCTTGTACCTCTGGATGTATCTCAAGACTCTTTTGGCTGCATTCTAGTGAGACTGTTTTGGATTTGCCATAAACTGTGCTAGTGAGCTTACTGCATAACAAATATCTAGCCATGTGATTGTCAGATATATAAGAGATCCGATGAGCTACCTGTAGTATCTATCATTGACTATAGGCTTTTTTGAATCTTTAGTAAGTTTCAAACTCTATTCCATGGGAGTGGCTGCAATCTTGCAATTTGCCATATGAAACTTCTTCAGGAGATTGTCAACATACTTGAGCTGACTCATGAATGAGCTATCTGAATCTCTCCAGAACTCAATTCCAATACAATAGTGCATAAGTCCAAGATCTTTCATGTCAAACTCTACAGATAAGTCTTGTTTTAGTTTTCTGATGAAGCTATCCTTGCTTCCTATCACAATCAGATCATCTACGTACAAAAATGCAATAGTAATGTCTTCCCCTTGAACTTTGTAGTAGAGAGTATGATCTGCATTGGATTTCATGTATCCCAGATCAGCAAAATACTTGTCGATTCTATTGTACCAACTTCTGGGTGCTTGTTTTAAGCCATAGAGACTTTTCTAGAGATGGCAAACCTTATTCTCCTTTCCTAGTTCAACATAACCTGCTGGTTGTTGCATGTAGACTTCCTCGTCTAGATAACCATTGAGAAATGTATTCTTAACATCGAGCTGATACACATTCCATTTGAGTGGTGTCGCTAGTGATATCAAGAATCATATGGAATCCATATTTGCTACTGGAGCATAAGTCTCATCATAGTCCCGACCATATTGTTGTGCAAATCCTTTTGCAACTAGTTTGGCTTTGTATCTCTGAATACTACCATTTGGATTGTACTTCACTTTGTATACCCATTTGTTTGCTATGGCCTTCTTTCCTGGTGGAAGGTCGCATAAATCCCAAGCATTATTAATACAAAGCATCCATTTCTTCATTCATAGCAATTTGCCATTCTGGCTTGTCTACTACGTCTTCGAAGTACACTGGCTCTTCTGTAGCCATGATGGTAGTCATAAGAGCATAGTTGGTGGTTTCCACTTGAATTGCTTTGCCTTTTTGAGCATATGTCAATCTGGTTGGTGGTCTGCTTTCCCTAGTAGACCGTTTGAGCTACTATGGCTTTGCTTGGGGTGTTGCTGGCAATTCTTGCTCTTCTTCATCAACCTATTCTGTAGATGACTGTGAAGTCGATGCTTCTATCTCCTGTGTAGGTGAGGTTTTCCATTCTGATTCCTCATCAAAGATTACATCTCTAGAGATAATGACTTTGCGGTTGATGGGATCATATAATTTGTATGCTTTGCTTTCTTCAACCATGATGCATTTGTGTGACTTTGCATCCAATTTCCTGCGATGATCATCATGTATGTGGGCATATGCTATGCAACCAAATATGCAGAGATGCCCAATGTGTGGCTTGTGTCCAGTGAATGCTTCATAAGGAGTTATACCCTGTACCGGTTCGGTAGGAAGCCAATTAAGCAAGTAGTTTGCTATAGCTATTGCTTCTACCCAATACTGATTCGGAAGATGCTTTTCACTAAGCATTGCTCTAGCACTGTCTGCTAAAGTCCCATTCTTCTTTTAGCTCTTGCATTCTGCTGAGGAGTAATTGCACATGTGAATTGTCTTCGAATGCCTTGATTTTTGCAAAAGTTTATGAATGCTGAAGACATGTATTCACCTCCTCTATGTGATCTCATGACCTTGATCTTTCTACCTATTTGGTTTTCTACCATGGCTTTGAATTCTTGAAATCTGGAAAACACTTCAGATTTCTCTTTCAAAAAGTAGACCCAACAATATCTGCTGTAGTCGTCGATGAAAGTCAAGTAATAAAGTGAACCATTGATGCTGTGGGTCTGGGCATAACCCCACACATCTGTATGTATCAAATCAAGAATACCTCATGCATGAGAGGTACTCCTGACAAAGTTGGTTCGCTTTTGTTTGCCGAAGCAGCATGCTTCGCAAACTTTTCCAAGAAACTGTAGCTTTGGAATCCCAATTGCCATATTCTGATTCCTAAGATCTAACAAGTACTTGAAGTTGACATGACCATATCTCTTGTGCCATTTTGTAGATAGTGGCATCTGTTGTGGTTGAGCTGACATGGCATGCTTATCTAGTACTGTAGCTAGCATTCTATATAAGCATCCTTCCTTGACACCTTTTGCTACTAGCTGACATCTTTTGGATTTGTCTCTGATAGTGCATTCATCACCGTCGAAGATGACTTTGTAATTGTGTTACGTCATTTGACCTACTAACAAAAGGTTCTTGTTGAGCTTCGGAACATAGAGCACATCTTTCACTAATCCTTTTCTACTAGTGAAATTGTTCATAGGGATAATGCCTATCCCTTGGTGTATTGTCTGCTATGTAGATGACATTTTTTTGTCCTTCTAATTCTGTCCTTCTAATGGCTTCATTTATGTGACCTATTCCTAATGATTTGTCATGTGAGATGATGCACCGCTGTTGATGTACCAAGGATCCTGTTCCACTTGGTTGACTTGATAGTTGAAATCCTCTTTGGTATTGAAATCACTGGCCTAGGTACACTGTATCAGTCTGATGCAATTCCTCACTTGCAAGAAACATATTTCCATGTTCATTTGCAAAATGATTGTGAGTAGAATGTCCACCACGATGATTTTCTCTACCTCGGGAATCCCCTCGATTATTGTTGGATTGACTACCTTGGTCGTATTGCTTCTTGTGGCAATCTCTTTCATAATGTCCAAACTTGTGACAGTAGTGGCACTGAATGTTTGACACATTGGTGGATGCATTCCCTCGTCGTTGAAATCGTCCTTGGTTGGAATGATTTCCTCTTTGCTGATTCTGATGTTGCTGAGGATGATGTTGATGTTGACTTTGATTTTGTTGCTGATGATGACCACTTTTCTGATATGATCTACCTCTGCCTCTTCCTTTGCCTCTACTTTTGTCTGAAGCTGTGAATGCCTAATCATTAGAATGACCTTTATGTGCTTGAATTGCCTGAGTTCTAAGTTCTTCACCAAGTAGAACTGACTGAAGTTCTTCCAGTTTTAGAATTTGCTATTGGATGGCAATACTCTGGACTAGATTCTGATATCCCTCTCCTAGTCCATTCAAAATGACTTGAACCATTTCTACGGGGTTCATAGTCTCTCCTGCTGTAGCAAATTGATTGTTGTAGTCTTTTATGCGAAGTACATAAGCATGACCGGCTTCGCTACTGTTGTGGAAACTCTGGTTGATTTGGCTCAACGTGAGAATTCTAGATGTGTTCTTGGATTCGTAGAGAGCTGCGAACATATCCCATGCTTCTTTCGATGTCTTGACTATGTTGAGTTGTCCTAGCATGAAATCTTGCACATTCTGCTTGATCAGATGATAGGCATACTTGTCTTTCTTATCCCATTCTGCCTGAGCTTGGGCAATGGTAGGATCTGCTGCTTGTGTGCTGGTGCAGAAACTATTTGTGTAGCTGTAGATGCCATTGTAGATCCCGTTGCTGGTGCTTTGACAATAGATGGAGTAGAGCTACTTGTGGCTAGATCGGCCAATGGTCTAGATGTAACCCATCGACATACTCCCATTTGTCCTAAAGTACAAGAATGGTCTCCATTCGATATTTCCATGTACCGTAATTGGAGTTTTCTAACTTAGCAGATGCTCTAGATTGAGGTTTCTAGTCGTAGATATGGTGCAAGAAATGTACTCAAAAGTGTTATGAAAATCTCTGTATGAATCAACTGCAAATACACTGACTATGCCAAGTGAAATCTCTGTACCGTCGGTGAAGATAGAACTGCAATATATAAAATCTGATCTGTATTACAAGGCTTGTGGCAATGATGCCGGGAATAGCCAAGAGGCTTTACAAGGTTGAAATGATGTGCACAATGCCGTGAGATAGCCAAATAGGCTTTACAATGGTGGCATGTGTGTGTGAAATCAAATGATATCTACCCTCTGAAACAATCTGCAATGCCTCTGCACTCTGAAGTCTACTCACTGAACTGATGAACGTAAGGTTTCAGGTAATGTAATGATGTGAAAATGTATGTGAGTGTATGGACTGACTCTGAGTAGGTACTAGTCGAGAATTTCGGGCATGGCTTAGATTGGCAACTTGGGGAAATTCAAAGCGTCCCCTCTATGGCGGTATAGTCTACTCTGATCTAGATCTATACCAATCGTTGATCGATGAAAGAACAACAAATAATTCCTTTTCTTTTGTTCTTTTTAAGTGCTGGGTTAGATGCATCGATGTAGAGGCGAATGTGCATGAAGGAAGTGGTTTTGTCGGAGAGGCTCAAATGTGAGTGTAACTTGCGCCAAAATGTGCGTGTGATGTGACGAGCGCATAAAGCACAAAAAAACAAGCAACTTGAGCACCCTCAAATTCTTCCTGGATCAAGAGATGCGGCTTGATCTAGGTGGAGGGGCAAAAGGAGTGCAAATGGTGCTCAATGATGATGTGTCACTGTGGATCTCATCCAGTGATGATGTGGCACTGTGCCTAGAAAGAGGTGTGCTAGTGAAGCCTGTGTTGAGGTGGCACAACTAATGTCAGCAGATGATGTGGCAATGATGATGTGGCATTGATGATGTGGCAATGATGACATGGCACTGATGACATGTCTAATGAGCTAGCAGGGTGACGTGGCCAGATAATGTGTCAGTGATGACATGGCTACCACCGTGGCAAATGACGCGTCATTGTGAATAAGAAGATGACATGGCATTCAGCTACCACATGGCTAACCTATGGTCCAGTTGGCCTAACCATAGTTAGAGTAACCCAATCTTATCTGCGATGTGACTCACCCACCTAAACTAACCAAGGGTCACAAAGTGTAACCGTGGCTATATCCAATCGGCCACATGTCGATTCCTGTGAACCTTGGAGAAGGAGAAGATGAAAATCGTGAAGGCGTCAATGGCAGGCAGGAAGGAGGATTCACAGTCCTCTCATGAGCTTAGGAAGTAAATGGGCCGTCGTTGTGGCTGTCATCTCAGGGGCGGCTATGGTGGCTGGAGTTCATTGCATAGAACTATGGGGCAGCTGATTGACAGGCAGAAGGTCGTTTGCGAGGTGCTTTGTGATGTGCAAGATCATTGGAAGGCCTTTGCTCCTTTGCTATTGTCTGTTTGCTCGTTGGCGCTACTGGAATACCAAGGTCGTAGGAGCTACTAGAGCTCACAATAGTAGAGATTTCATGGTGAAGCTAGGTTGGCTCATTGGAGAGCGTTGAGGCAAACTATGCAGATGGAGAGGTTGTTGGAGGCGATGCAAGTTGCTTAGTCACTGCTAGAGCTAGCTTGATTTGGAGACTAGTTGCTGGAGAGGGTCATTGGAGTCGCGTGGTTGAAGGGATGGCCCATGTGCATGTGAGTCGGTAAAGAGCTGCCCGTGAAGCTGTTGTCGCTGAGAAGATCGTTGGTAATGGAGAGGCATTGAGCCTTAGTTGTAGAAGATTGTAGGAGGCCGCCGCCACTGCTGATTGCTGCCAATTGTTACTATCAATGGGAGCCTTTGCTTTTCTGTCATTGCAGGAGGTGCACCTGAAGAAGCATTGACTTGCATGTGCTTGAGTCACTCACGAGGAGCGTTACATCGACCTTTTGTTGATGAAGGAACAGGAGCAAAGGTCCCATGTGCTTGGAGCAGGGTTGTCTTGTCGATCAGAGAAGGCTGGCTACTTGTGCGTGCTAGGAGTTTGGAGGCTCTGAGGGTGCCAATCGATCGTTTTGGGTAGCTTTGTATGTAGATGCTGCAGTGTTGTTGAAGAGCAAGCCTCTCTCCATCTATGGCCTTGGATGATATTTGGGTACATGTTGTCCTCCTTCAGTACGTGCACCATTGCTATGTGATAGCCATTGCCATCCCACCTCCAATTTGTTTTCTTGCCCATTACATGTCTCACAACTGGATTCTTGGCAGGATGAAGTAGTTGAGGTACGTTTGGATAATCATGAGGTTTGGCTTTTGCTTTTACTTGATGCTGATAGAAGGAGGGCGGGATGAATGGGTCTACACAAATGTGCCATTAGACTTTGCTACCAAGAGCCCCTAGGGTTTTGTATCCCATTTGCCTTTCTCCTCTCGTGCATGTTTGACTAACTCCCTACATTGTGTAGGTACTAAATGTACATAATTAGAGATGGGAAGAAATGGAAAGAAGAGAGGATCACACATTGCAAAAAGTCCACGAGGCTATGTTCTACAATTTGGAAGAACTGATGGAAGAACGGTGATCTAGGAGGCTACTTTGCATAACCACCCATTTTCAAGGCCATCTAATAGACTTGATTTTTCTCAACGCATTGCAATTACCATCGAGCCCAATGAGAAGGAGGGTCATGAAGAGGAAAATTACTCCCTCTTAGATAAACCCAGACCACCATCTTTTTTATTTAGAATGGTAACAGAGTTCAAAAGGTTGCCTGTTCTAACTCCTAGATTGTTTGCTATGTGCAGGCTTTGCTTGAAGAATAATATCATGACCACACTAACAGCCTCCATTTATGTCTGGCGACACATGCTAGCTCTCTATACATCGTGCATCTCTGCACTGCTTCACGCAGCACTGGCTTGAGCCGCTTGACCACTTATCATCATGTAGCCTTTTCCTACCACAGCTTTGCCACCTATCATTGGGCACCGCACCGATGTGGATCATTAAAATTCAAGGTTGGCTTGGAGAGAGCACCGCGCTGGTTCTTGGTGTAATAATGAGATGCAATCTATCATTTTGGACATCGCCACAGCATAGTCTCTGCTGACTACCTGTCATCACATAGCATTTTGCCGTAACTTTGCCCATGCAAATCATAGGTTGGCTTGGAGAGACCACTGCACTGGTTTTTGGCATAATAATGAGACACAATCTATCATTCTGCTCATTGCCTCAGTGCAGTCTCTGGCCTGATAATCTGTCATCGCCCTAGTCTAGCTTGTTGCATTAAATTTTTTTAGGGATCCAAAGGAGGAGACGATGGAGAGGCTGAAGAAGACCATCCACATTTTGAGGACATAGTGCATTCAAGACAGGTGCATGTGAGGCTATATGGCTCAAAAGACTACTGTTAAAAATAGATTATTTCGATGAGTCAAAGCCAACAACAATATACAGGGACGAGCATTTTCTGAGCGAAATCTTCCGAGCGTCCGATCGAAGGAAAAAAAAAGCTTCCAACTATGCAAAAATATGACAAAAATGGATCAGAAGAAAACATAGTTTCACTTAGAAATATGAAAAGTATTATAGGAATGCCTATTTTATACACGAATATTTATGTGAATCTTTGGGAATGGTGAGAACATCATGGGATGGCTTTTAAAGAAACCCACATGTAGAGTAGACTTCTCTATGAAAATTCCCTTATGATCCTTCTTACAACTTTTTACTTAATAGGGGGTGACATTGAAAAACCTCTCTCACCTATCTTCATGAAAGGGTTTCTCCAAAGAAAACTCATTGAAGCAAGCCATCAAGGTAGTTTCGCCAGCGAAACCCCTTTGAACAAGGTCTTTCAAGGTAGTTTCGCTGGCGAAACTACCTTGGACAGCACTTTTAAAAGTGACATAACTTTCACATCCAATGTCCAAATATAGTCATTCAGCCACTCAAATTGATCGGAAAACCCCATTTGAGCACATCTATGGGGTTATATTTTGGAAAACCTTGCATATATAGTATGATAAGCAATTGCGGCTCAAGCATTAGCCAAGAATCTAGTATATCACTCCAGGACAAAGCACATTGATGTCAGAGAACAGTTAATCAGAGAAAGAGTGTTACTTGGTGACATCACATTGCAACATTGTGAGAGCAAAGAAAATGTTGTAGACATCTTTACCAAACCACTTGGGAAATAGCTTTTTCAGAAGAACCAACAAGCTCTTGGTTTAAGTCAAATGAAGGACATTCCCATTAAAGAGCTGCGATGGAATGTAATGTTCAGTCCTTTTTTAATTTCCCATAATCATCATCTTGATGGAAGGCCTACTTCATGATGTTGATCTTTAGGGAAGGTGTTGACAAAACATCTCAACATCATGTATTACCATATGTCCATAGCACTAACACATTAGAATGCTAAAAAGTAAAGAGTTGTAAACCCTAACCATAAAGGGGTTTGTATATATTCATTATTTTCAACTAAATCTAGTGTATAGTTAGTCATTTGTAAACTACTCTCTAGCTATGCCCTCTCTTCTCATGTCCACTCTTCTCCTCTCCTCTCTCCATATTTGTTCACATACCTCTCTTCAATCTAGATTTTCAAGAAGGCTCACTCGCTAGAGATTGAGAAAATTCTAGGAGCCTTTCTTGAGGTTGAGGAGGTGGACCTGAGAAAATTTTACTTTCTAGAGATTGAGAAAATGTTGGGAGCCTTTCGTGAGGTTGAGGAGGTGGACTAGAGAAAATTTCACCAGATAACCTGGGAATTGTTGGAACACTCGGAAGGGCAAGGTGGCTTGAGTCTTCCTGACATCAGATTGCAAGAAGCTAAAAGAACTCTAAGTACAAAAGAATAGGTGAACCCTATATGTGGGTCTCAAACCAAACTCAGCTAACTAAGGTGGCATACTAACCGAGCCACTAACTAGAGTACATAAAGATAGTTGTCATCTAGCTATTATTCATGGGCGGTGTACCAACTGCATTTGCAGCTAACAAGTTGGTGACATAAATGCACAATGGTCACCCTGGCATATCACGAGTGGAGCTCGATATCTCAACAAGATGTCGATCAAGACAAGTAAAGTATGAGAAAAGGAAATAATGATAATGCAATAACTCCTAACAATGAAGGAAGTGGGTTCTCTTGTCAATATACCTGTCATGAAGTGGTCCTAGTTATCATTGTTAAGATGAAGAAGTCGAATGTATCTTGCATCATTATAGATTATAGCTGTGGAACCAACATTATCTCGGATGCCATATTAAAGTGTCCGAATCTTAAAATTCTTAATCCTTCTCCATTCATAGTATGCATGGACAACCAAAGGCCAGTTGAGCCAACACGAATTCTTTCATATGTTTTACTTAATATTGGAGGAGTTCATTATACTGCCATCTTGATTGTTATCCCAATGGAAGAAAATGCCTACCCATTGTTGTCGGGTAGATCTTGGCTGAAAAGTGCTAAGGTCTTGCATGATTGGGATACTAAAGTAATGCCTATCAAGACTAGATACACAAATGAACAACTTCCTACCAACCCCAGTAAGGTACCAAGTAGCTGTCACCCTAAAGACCTAGAAGTGAAAGACCAATTTCCACTGGATTTTGAAGCTAGGCAAGTGAAAATGCAAATTTTGCCTATGGGAGAGATTGACATATTTCATGTGGCACCTAAACTCAAGTAGAGACCAAAAGAAGAGAAGCAAGCAAAACAAAAGCACGTTTTTCCTTACAATTCCACTGAATATGTAATAGGAGAGTGTTAAATATCCAGATCCATAGCTATAATCACTCAACTCAAAACAGATCACTTGATACCAAGCCAACTTATGATCTTAACTTGGGAACACCCGATGAGCCACGAACAGTGGTGGTCAGTGCTTATTGCATTGACCCTAAGAAAATCATGGCCATTCTAACCATGGAAACCACCTAGCAATGTTAAGGAAAGTGAGGCTTTCATTGGGAACTTGGGATACCATAGAAAGTCTATCATGCATTTTGCATCAATAACGTACCCCCTCATAGAATTACTCCACCATGATGTTTCTTTCCATTGGGGAACTTGACAAAAGCATGCCTTCAATACTCCAAATTTTGAGTGCCCTCCTATATGAGGAAAATCTTCACATAACAAAAAGGTGATGGCTACAAAGGTAGTAAGCATGGGGATCACCCAACAAGGGGCCTTGAGATCTCCGTATCTATTTTTCTCACAAGTAACTCAAATATGGTGAGGGAAAATACAACACCATATAGAGGGATGGTCTAGCCATGGTCCTTGCATTGTAAAATTTGTCATTATCCACTCACCAATAAATTTATAATGATTATTGGCGAGACTAGGACCTCAAATACATACGAAACAAGATAATTGTTTATTGCTATTTCAAAAACTCAAATTTGAATTGGTGATATGTCCAAGCAAGGAACTCTGTGAGAGACCACCTCTCAAGTTTTGAACCTAGGGAACCCAATAGGGAGGATGGAATCCCATTCAACGTAGAAGATGCCACTCTATTGCAACCAAAGAGGCTATGCCATATTCATTTGTAAGAAATCTTTCAATTTACCTAATTCTACATCCATCATATTTATTTGTAAGCAAGGCTTTCAATTTGCCTGCTTCTACTTCCATCATTATGATTTTCTTGTGCTACAACTTGCACATTTCCCTTAGACACATTGCCTCTATTTTGATGAAATGCTTTTATGAAAGTATAATTTACCAACATTTTATGATCATACTCTAACCAAACTTTGTTAGCTGCATCCATCTTTTCACATAAGGTTACGTTAGAACATAAATACCTCATAATTTCCTGACAATGTGGAATCCAGGAACATTCCCAAACTCATCCTCTAAAAACATAACATAGTGCAATTTCAATCTCACGATAGTCACTCAAGATTGAAAACCATAAACTCCATCACGCATAGCAAGGACTAGCTACTATGACATCCCCACTGGCATCAACGCCCAACAATGGGTGTAGACCATAGTATAAAAATATGCTCTCAGACATACAAATCCACACACCCACACATACTTGAGCATCCACTTATACAAAGTCTTCATACTGAGTTTCTGTCGGTACTTCGGAGATAAGGACAGACTCAACCATGACGAAGGCTAGCACTAAAGGACAAGGCTAATCAAAAAGTAATCCAAAATCTCTTCATTCAAGCTACAACTGCTTGTGAAGTCTAAACAATTTCATTTTGGTCTCTCCCAAACGAGCACTAAATCTAGCTGATAGGGCAACGCACCATTTAAGATGGAAAGAATTATTCGCAATACCGATGGGCCATAACTTAGACGAAAACTTCACAAGGTGAAATTTGCATGTCCGCTAATGCGGAAGAAGCATATACCTAGATGAATCCAAGAACATTCCCAAACTCATCCTCTAAAAACACAACATAGTGCAATTTCAATCTCACGATAGTCACTCATAAGATTGAAGACCATAAACTTCATCACGCATAACAAGGACTAGCTACTATGACATCCCCATTGATGTCATTAACGCCCAACAATGTGTGTAGACCATAGTATAAAAATATGCTCACACATACAAATCCACACACCCACACATACTTAAGCATCCATTTTGCAGATTTCAAGGTGTACTTTGAGGCTTTTGAGCTTCAGTAGTGACATTGACTAGTTCAGCCCAATTTCGGGGCTCTTGTGACACATTTGAAGGTTTGCAACACATTGCAATCGCATTTTACAAAATTGGAATGAAATTTGGGGCTTTTACAGATTTTCCCTCTAATGGATTCTTGAAAATATATACTCCAAGTGCTTAAGCTCTATGTAAGGAGTGCTAGCTAGGTTCTCATTAGGGGACACCAGTGATGCATTCCCCCTCTCATCAAATCTACGAATGATGGCCCTTGGTCCACATGCCTTGGATTATTACTTGATAGCGCAAGATCTTGGCTTTGTAGATCTACCCATCTTGATGGTTTCATGTATCTAGAGGACATGATCTCATATCTTGAACTTCGGTAGTGAATAATTTGTTGCTAGGCATAGGTTGGTATGTGGTATTGGTGTGTTTACTAGGGACATGTTGGCAACTTGAGGAGGCTGATTTAAAACTCTCTTTGAGCCAGATCGGGTGGGACTTGGGATATTCAAGCAAGGGTGGGATGGCAGACAGCAACTTCCCTCTAGGAAGAGGGCAACAATGGGAATCCAACAGTGAAAAAAAATGCCTTATTTGGCAGGCTCATCATTTGACTTAACTCTAGGCACTGAACCCTAAACTATTTAGATGATTCTTTTATAGGACATTGTTCATTCTTGATGCAAAGCTTGATGAGTATCTACTGAAGCGTGTCAACCTAGATGCAAGAGTGATGTGGTCCATGCTGCTGTCCTAATGTACAAAATTACACAGCATACACTACGATCACACCGGAAGTATAATTATCATTGTTACCTTAATTGAGAATGCACAGGTGCATGGGAGGAAGCTTTGGAAAGACTTGACAATGCAGCCACTCACATTCCACAAATACCTCTGCAGATGAAGAGTGTTGACATATCCTCTGCCGTATGACATCTGCTGTGTTCGCTATTGCAAGAGGCACAATGCACCAGATTATAGGTAGCCCAAAATAAAGGCAACAATGAACCGAAAAAAGATTCAATCATATCCTTGGCATGAACAGCAATTTACAGGAGACACTATATTACAATTAGAAATTTCCAACGCCCAAAAAAATGTTCATAATAATCAAGAGATTGCCGGGGTTCCTTCCAAGGGTGTTGACTCAGATCCATCCTCTTGCTTGCTATCTGCAAATGGAGTCTCAACTTCTTTCCCTTCCTGCTGGAAGCCCAGCTTGAACTTGTCATAGTTGCTCAACTCACTGGTCTTAAATGGTCTCTCACCAAGAATGTTTGTCAAGTCATCTTGATGGAGAACTTCCTTTTCCAAGAGCATTTGAGCAATCTTTTCAACACCAGCTCGATGCTTCTTGACAAGTTCTAAAGTGCGATTATAAGCTTTGTCAACCCATTCTCGTACCTCTGTGTCAATTATCTCTGCTGTTCCATTGCTGTAAGGCTTTGTCATTTCAAAAGAATCCTCTTTCTGAGGGAAAGAAAGAAGACCAACCTTCTCACTGAAACCGAACACTGCAACTTGTTGGTAAGTCATTTTTGTCACTTTCTCAAGATCATTCTGAGCACCTGTTGAAATCTTTCCCAACAAGACCTGTAGACATTTCAAATATCAATGTTATTCCTTCAAATATAAAAATTAAGTAGAATGAATAATTCAATAGAACAAAGCATATATATATAGTGCCACTTATGGGTGCATGAAGCATCCCTCAGTGGAGTCCCCAATACAAGGGATACATGTGCAAAATTTCCTAGTCGTCTGGCCTGTGGAGTCTTAATGGCATGCAAGAGTTGTAAGCATGAATTGGACATCATGTATCAAAGCCCAGACAAACTTGGCATCACAAACACAAACAAATTAAATCAGCTACATCTTTGATATCAAATCTTGGCAGAAGTTAGAGACAAGTCCAATACATGTTATACATTTCTTGCAGTCAATTGAGAGCCCATCTATTGATACCAGAACTCAAAACCATACATCAATAACTCTGGTTCTACAAGTAAATCACCTGTTCAGAAGCTCGTCCCCCAAGGGTCATGCAGGTGATGTCCAGCAATTGTTCCTTGGTCATTAAAAGATTTTCATTTGGCACATATTGGGCAAAACCTAGAGCTGCAGTCCCGCGTGGAACTATGGTTACTTTAAGCAGAGGTTCCGCATGTTCTAAAAACCAGCCTGTCACTGCATGGCCTGCTTCATGGTATGCAACTGTTTTTCTTTCCTCTCTGCTTATGACCTGGGTTAAAAAGAGACAAAAAAAGAACCAGTGGATTAGATATGCTGCAAAGTGCTAGAAAAAAGCCAAAACCTTCAAGGAAACCATGAATGTCAATCAATTAATTAATCACACCACATATCTCATAAGCAGTGCCTATGAACCATAACGCTCAGGCTCCTTCAAGCCAAGTATACTGGCAAACCAGCAGATACTGCCACAATTCCCTCCATATCTGTTCAATGTTCAAATATAAGCGAAAAGGAGGGGAAAACAGAGAAGAAGAGCAGAGGGGAGAGTCCAAGAAACAATGACAAAAGGAACTTAAGTACACTTGAATGTAAATATATTCGTTTAGACAGAAATCACTAACCCTCGTGCTGTCCTGAGGATCCTGGGGAGAATACCCTGGAAACTGTGTATGACGTTCCTTGCATCCTGAGCATGCAGGAGTAACATAGCTTACTCAAGAAATCAGAGCCAATGTGTGTCACAAAATTGTCCAGGAAAACTCATGAAGTGTTACTGAGAACTAGAACAAACACAATGGGAGGACATCTTGAAACTGGTAGTCTTGGGATAGCAATGAGTATGCATTCAACATGGAAACATGTAGAAAACAGATCTTGAATCACAAAGAATCCGACTGATTCTCCTCCGATCCAAAGTCTCCACCTGAAAGGTTTCAACAGGATCACCACCTGGTCCTTTAAGCATCATCAACTGGGCCACCTCGAGAAGCCTCCTGATCACCTTCACTAGTCAGCAACTTGAACTTATCAAAGCCTTTGTACATGTGCGGAAAGCCTCAGCAATGAGAAAACCCCCCCTGTCTGTACAGAAGGCATTCTCCACTCATCAACTGAGAACTCATACAACAAATAGTCACCCCAAAGCAGTCTACTGCAAAAAACATAGCCTAGAAACTCAGTCTCATGTTGCTAGCTGTTAGCATCTCCCTCTTTCTGCCACGTGCCTTCCTGTAGGCTTCAGTAGCTACAAGGATGAGCGAATCTGCTCCTCCTCCAGTACACATCCACCATGTGGCTGACCTGGGATAGGCCTGCTCTTCAGGCCTCTAAAATCCCTTATACTGGCCCTGGTGGGGGCTAATCAAGGTTTAGTGCCAGACCTTGATGCTGGCCACCGTGGCCCATGAGGCTGCCCACTATCTAAACTAACATGGAAATCTATGTGCTTGCCCCTGTGTGCCAGATTGCTGCCCACAAGGCAGCCCCAATCCAGTCCTCTTCATCTCTTCCTCTGCTGCATGTCAATCTCCCCCATATACTCCTCATATGGGGGCTTACGAGTGGGGAGGTGACCCCAATCACTCCAGCTCTGTAAAGGTGAAACACAGGTTCTTCCCATGGAGCACCAACTACTACTGATGATGAAGATGCCAACTTCTTCGTACAATCCAGTTTTGGAGTTTGGTCGATCAATTCCAATCCTTGCCGAATCTGTCGTTTGACCAACCTCGGAGAGTTGTTCCCTCACCACCTTCATCTTGGCGATGTGCTCGTGAACTGACTCACCCCTCATCCATGTGCATGCTATACAACTGTGTCTTGAGGTTGAGAATCTTGGCATAATTGTTCACGCACCAAAGGCAATGTCTGCAAGCTGAATATGTGGGAGGACTGGATCTGCAGTCATGCCAATGACAATGGCAAGGGCTTCTGCATCACGCAGTACCCAATCCCTCACTGCAATGGGATCTACCGGTGTCACCACTCCAGCCGCATTCGTGGTAGGGTGTGGCTTTAGCTTCAATCCTGTTATGATTTCCCAAATCATCCGAACCACCAAGGAGCTCCGGATGTTCATCTTCCACAATGGGTAGTTGCTTCTGTCGAGCTTACCTGATTCCCAATCAGTCTAGTAGCAGCCATGACGAGGCTTGTGGAGGGATTAGGAATATGTACACCGGCCTGAATCTGGATCTCCCTCCTCGTAAGGGTACTTGTCCTTCAAACCTAGAAGTCAATTTCTTTGAGCTCTCAACACTTCTGAATCTTCCTCAGGGCTCTGATACCATGTTAGAAATAGAGGTATAAACGTGGAGGTTGCTTGCTACATCCAACGCTCCCCGCAGAGCGGAAGATAAACAACAAGATAGCACTCAGGAATCTCAGTGTTAAAACCACATCCAACTTCTTTCCGTGGTGTGTTAGTGTAGAGAGATATGCAGACAGTGAGTGAACTGTGCTGAAGAGATAGATGGAGAAACAGTGAACCGTGCTGAAGAGATAGATGTAGAAACAGCAAAAAAGTATTTTTTTTCAAAAGATGGGACCAAATTATATACAAAATATGGGCACAATGTGCCACCATCTATCAGCAGGGTGCTGCTTAGATGTGGAACCCTGTGGCTCCCAAAATCTGTTCTCCAGCCTCCATTGCTCTCCCAGAGCTTCTGTGGGGTCCGTAATGGTAACCCTGCAAACACACCTTCCTGCTGCTCCTCAAGTGAACAGCCCAATGTAAGGCAGTGTTTGTGCCTTTGATCCTTGACCTCCTTGCTGCTGAGAAGGCAGCCCAATGGTGAGGCACAAGTATCTTGTGAATCCTGTCCTCCTTGCTACTGTGTAGGCAGCCCAATGTGAGGAACTTCTGCAAGTCTTTTGGGCCTCCCTGCTGCTGTGATGGAAGCCCAAAGTGAGGCATCAAATCCTCTTGCAATGTGGAATGGTGAATGCCAAGGGCCCTTTTATAGGCTAGGTTCCTCCAGAAAACGACCAGACCAGCTGCAGACTGGCCTGACCTGTTTGTGCTGCATTTCACTGGCCCATTGTGGGCGTGCCACGTAGCAGTCCTGGTACTTGTACATGTCTGCTGCAGTCTTTTGACCTGCCCTGACCTGACTGTCAGGTCCATAGTGTACTAATTGCTGTGCCTTTCCTGGTGTCTGCTGCGCAGGTATTTCCTCTGTCTGCTGCTTGCAGACCAGCTCCAAACCATCCCTGAACAGTCACCTTGCTGCCACGTCTCAGTCCAGATCATTGTGCCTATCTCCTGCATGATCCCGATTCCCAAGCTATGGTTCTGCTCCAAACGACTCTAGTCTGGTCCTGGATGCTGCACAGACCTACAGAAATGCCTGTTGCTCTCCAAACTGACCCTGACAGCTCTATCCGGCTGTCCTTGCAGGGTTTCTTTTGCTCCAGACTGATGGTCTTTTGTGCAATCCTTGCTGCCCACATGGCAGCTAGCATGCTGCCCATGTGGCACCCCTGCATTTTTTCTCGGTTTTGCCCATGGTATCTCTGAGTCCCTCTTGGTGCACCTCCCCCATGCTGGGGGCTCACAAGTGGGCAAGGCTCTTGCTTGGCATGCTTCCCAAGAGCTACAAAGGGTTTGCCACGACCATGATTGCAGGATGACAGTCGGCACAGGTGACTTTCAAGTAGGTAGTGCCTCTGCTTCTGCAGGAGGAAGCCCGGGAAAAGAAATACGACGGATCTGATGACAAGGCCTTTAATGTTCAAGACAAGAGCAAAGGCACATAAAAGGCCATTCCTAGCAACAAGAAGCACAAAACAAGGGGGAATGAAAAGACTGGTGATGATGCTTCTTCTAGTGGGAGCAAGAAGAAGATGAAATGCTTTCTACAGCAACCAACCGAGGCATTCTGCAAAGGACTGCAGAAAGAAGAAGACTGACCAAAAGAAAAGGAGTCCAATCAAGAATCAAAAGATATACCTTTATAATACTAGAATATATCCAATCATACAAATTTAGATTTTATTTTATTTTTTTGTTCTAAAGTCCAAAAAGTCAAAACCAGCAACAAAATTACAAATGTGGTAATCACTTAGGCGTTTTTCTTGATAACAACTCCAAGTGTTACTGAGGTAAGATTTGCAGACTTTGGTGTATCGGTGTGTATGTTTGAAATTGAAAGATGGGTTCAAGAGGAATCAACAACCTTTGTGGAGATGAAGGACAGCAAAGAGTGCTCAGATTGCTCTGAGTGCAAAACTAATATCATTGGCATCAGGGAAGTCTCTTTGAAATGATCTTAAGAGTCGGATGGAAGCTGGGACACTAGAGAGAGCACTAAAGGATTACAAAAAAAAGTTGTGAGTGCCTCAATGAGATAAATGGTTTGTTTTTAGAGGAAGCAAACGATAAGTGGATCTTCTAGTATGTATATTTCATTGTGTATTCATGCACCTTAGTAGCATGCTTTGGGCAGAAACTTTGCTGTATGTTTCTAGGTAATGAGATATTGGAGGGTGAAAGCCTTCCTGGAAGGCAAAGAAGGAAGACTTGGTGCTTCTTCAAAGCTCAATTGTGGGTGGCTCAAGGGTGGACTTGATGAACTTGTTCAAACCTTAGAGGTGGAGAAGGGACATCTAGGTGGAAGAAGTATGCTGTCATCAGAAGATTACCTACTTGAGAGCACATCTGGAGCTCATGGTCCGGGTTTTCTAGAGATACACTTAGGCTGGGAGATCTCTGTGGATCAGCTATTGGGATCTCATTGCTCAAGTGGGTTACTTGGCTGCGGATACTGCCAGAGGAAGACGGGTTGAAACATATCTCAGGAGCGCCATGCTTGGAAGACTCTAAGCTGTTCTTAGATTATGAGCAAGACAGCCAGATGATGGTTGTACCAGGATTGCTCGAGCACTGGCGGGTTCATGACTAACGATGGTGGTGTCATGGACTTGTGGTACTGCACGGGTTCGCTTGCACGGGACCGGACCTGGAGGAGCAGGAGCTGCGGGTTGAAAGACCTAAGAACGAGGACAACTTCGACTTGTTCTAGAGGGCTTCTCTCTCCATGGGAACCAATGGAGATTCTACATCAACATGTGGGGATTGATCCACAGTGTGTCGGTGAGAGGAGATGTTGAAGTTTCGTAGGTCACCTCCCCACCTCTGAGCCCCCAAACAAGGAGAGCATGGGAAAGGTGCACCAAGGGACTCGGAGATGCCATAAGGGCAAAACTGAGAAAGAATGCAGGGCTGCCACATGAGCAGCATGCTTACCTGTCATGTGGGTGGCAAGGATGTACGAAAGACCATCAGATGGCTGCGACTGGAGCTGACTGGAGCAGCATAGATCTGGAGCCAACTGTTCCAGGGATGGTTTGGAGCTGGTCCACACGCAGCAACAGAGTAAATACCTGTGCAGCAGACAGCAGCAACAGGCTCAGTAATTAGGTACACTTTGGAGCTGATCAGGGCAGGTCAAAAGAGAGCAGCATCCATGCACAAGTACCAGGACTGCCAGAGGGCAGTCAGGGGCCCCACAATGAGACAGTGAAATGCAGCACAAAAGTTTGGGCCAGTGTGCAGGCTGATCGGGTCAGTTTTGGAGGCCCCTCCAAGGGGAGCACTGTTCCACATCGCAAGAGATTTGGTATTGTCAGTTTGGGCTGCCATCACAGCAGCAGGAGGTCCAGAAGACTTGCAAAATTTCCTCACATTGGGCTGCCTACAAGCAGCCAAGGAGGACAGGATTCACAGGAGGCTTGTGCCTCACCGTTGACTGCCTTCGCAGCAGCAGGGAGGTCAAGGATCAAAGGAGCAAATACTGCCTTACATTGGGCTGTACACTGGACAGCAGGAAGGGGTGTTTGTGGGAAGACACTATGAAGCCCACAGACGCTCTAGGAGAGAAACACAAGCTGAAGTGTTTTGAAGGTGCCACGAGGAGGTAGGAAAACAGACTTTGGGAGCCACAGGGGTCCACATCTAGGCAGCATGCAGCTGATGATGGTGGCACATTGTGCCCATTTTTGGACATGATTTGGCCCATCTTTGGACAAATATATATTTTTTGATGTACATAGCAGAGTTCATTTATTGTCTGCACATCTCTCTCTTTCTAATAGCACACACAACAAAAAGGTTGGATTTGATTCTAACACTGTGATTCCTGGGCACTATCTCATTGTTTATCTTCCACTGCACGAGCGTTGGCTGTAGCAAGCAACCACCACCTCTATTTCTAACATCCAGGGACCATTGACATGATCATCCACAACACACACCTTGTCAACTCTGCAACTGTCAAGGCCATCTACAAATGACCATCCAAGTGTCCCCTCATCAACAGTGAACCCCTTGGATCTTGCAAGGCACTATGCCTCACGAGAAAGATCTAACCTGAGCATGTGCCGGCACCATCCGCACTAAAGGTCCACTGAACCTGGCACAGTGCAATCTCTATGGCTGTCCCACATAGATCCCCACTAGAAGAAATCCCTCCAGCTGTCTCTAGAGAAACACTGTCATTTGTAGTGAGATTGGCAAGTTCAGTCATTCGTCAACCTTGTCCTGTAAGATACTATTAGGTAAGAGGGGTGCTAGTATTCTATGACTTGGTATCAGAGCCAAAGGTTACTCTTACAATCTCCAACAAGATCTGGACACTCTGAACCACTTGTGTGTGCCCTCCTGAAGACCCACAACAAACACTCTTGAAAACCCTCTACTCAGTTGGCTTTCTTGCATCTTAACATGGCCTCACATTTTCCTTTTCCAACCTTTTGTGAAGGGGAAGGCTGATGGTACCAACTAACCTTGGAAGGTTAAAACACAGAAACCATATGCTAGCACAGGGATCTAGATTGTCACCACTAGAATAGACGAGAAGCCATGGTATTAATAAATGAAGTGTGTCACTTAAAGATCTTGAAAAGATAAAGAGTGGGAAGACGAGGAGGCCAAGGCCCTTTCACTTATCATCCGGACATTCGTGAACTCGTTGATTCCTCATGTCTAATTTGTTAAGATCGCCTCTGCAGTATGAAAACTTACGAGACAAGCAACTCCACACATGCACAAATTTCCAATATCAACTATATACAACGAGGATGGAGGAAGGTGACTTAGTGCATGACCGCATCATGTAAGGTCAAGATGGAAGGGGATTAGTTGGCTACAATTGGCTAGAAGGTCGAGACCAATGCACTAACCAAGCTCCTACTAATATGTGTCCAAAAACCTTCAAAGGACTTGTGACAAGCATAATGTTGCTTGATTCGAGGCCACCCACTTTTGAAAACATGGGTGCCATGCTGCTGCAAAAGAAAGTGAGGGCAAATGGGTTCACCAAAGAGAATGAGAAGGCCTTTCCTGCTTCAAGAAAAGGGAAAGCGAAGAGCAAGTGCAAAAATGACAAAGATACCTCAAGGGTGACAAGTCTCAAGCAAAGGGGGATAACAACGAGAACGAAAAGCATCCCTACAGTGACAAGCCAAGACCTTTTGTCAAGAATTGTAAAGGATAGGAGGAGACTACATCAAAAACGATCACAGTGGCGCTTCCAAGCACATGCCAAACAAGAAGGAATGTTCAACAATACAAGTTACCACATCTAAATCAGTGTTCCTCCCGTAATGATGCGCCCATCAGCATCAATGGAATATTGCAAGACAACACATTTGGATTCTTCAATGAAGGGCAGAGGCAGTAGGAAATGTCTTGTCAAAGGGATTGCTAACAACTTACTCTCTACCAACCAAGATGAAGAAAACGTATTCTCCCAAGTCCTTTATATTCCTGACCTTTCAGCTAGTGCTTTTACTGAGCAATTCTCCCAAGTCCTTTATATTCCTGACCTTTCAGCTAGTGCTTTTACTAAGCATAAGATGGACGAGTTTGATTAAAGCCTACATGGCAATTAGCATTGAAATGCAATTCTAAAAAAGACCTTGCCAAGGTCCCATTGGAATTGGTACACATCTCTCATAAGATGATAATTAGATATCCCTCTCAGTCAATATGCTTCCTTGTCTTCATTTGCCCGTAAGATTAGAGATCACATGCCCTTTGAGCAATTCAAAGATAGAGATCATTTGCCCATAAGATAGAGATCACATGCCTTTGAGCAATTCAAAGAATCTTCAAATAGGAAAACACATTTTACCTTTGAACTCTTTGAATCCCCAAGACCCAAAAGTTTAAACAATTTTCACTACCTGATCCTCTGCTATCTTAGAATATGTAATTTGCACCATCTCCAAAATCTATGACAAATCTTGAGTACGCAAACAGCACACAAACCACAAAGAACACACAGATTGAAACTAAAGGTTGAATTGGACAGCAATAGTCTGCAATAATGGTCTCAGAATAGTCTGCAAAGACATACATTACGATATACTCTTATAACCTCTTAACACTGCAAACCAATAGGATGTACATGCAGGACACACGCGCACGCTCGCGCACAGGGGGAGAGAGAGAGAGAGAGAGAGAGAGAGAGAGAGAGAGAGAGAGAACCTTATGCTTTTTTTCGAGGCCACCAATGATCCTGTCAATAGCTGCCTCAAACTGCTCCATGCATATTTTTGTTTGTTCATTTCTTGCTGCAATCAAAGCTGCTTCATTGCAAACATTTGCAATATCAGCACCAGCAAAGCCTGGTGTAAGGGCTGCCAGTCGTTCAGAATAATAAGAAGCCACCTTATCAAGTTTTAGCTTCTGCAAATAGATTCGGAAAATTTGTTCTCTTCCATTTATGTCCGGTCTATCAATTGATATTTGCCTATCAAATCGTCCAGGCCTGAGTAATGCTTTGTCCAATATGTCTGGCCTGTTGGTTCCAGCAAGTACCACCACCCCTAAAGTAGTCCCAAACCCATCCATCTCAACTAAAAGTTGGTTCAATGTGCTCTCTCTTTCATCATTTGCTCCAGCAAACCCCCCACGTCCCCTGGCTCGCCCTATAGCATCAATTTCATCAATAAAAATAATACTAGGGGCAGCCTGCCTTGCCTGAGCAAATAGATCCCTAACTCTCGAAGGACCTACACCCACAAACATCTCCATGAAGTCAGAGCCACTGATAGACAAAAATGGTACACCAGCTTCTCCTGCTGTCGCCTTAGCCAGGAGAGTCTTCCCAGTGCCTGGAGGGCCAACCAAGAGAGCTCCTTTTGGTATTTTTGCACCAAGTTCTTGATACTTCTTGGGGTTCTTCAAAAAGTCTACAAACTCCATGATTTCCAGTTTGGCCTCATCACATCCAGCAACATCTTTGAACATGACCTGATAGACAGAAAGTCTCCCAGTCACAGGTGTAAATTTCACTCAGAATGTACAATTAAGATTACTATTTGATTACCATCAAGCATGAGAATAGGATCAAACCTTATCTTTGGCATTTTTACTAACTTTAGTCACACGAGCCTTTCCAACACTGAATAATCCACGTGCACCACCTAAACCACTTCCATTCCCACCTATGCCAAAACCACTCTGCATTCGACGAGACAGGTATATAAACCCTGCAATGATTAGAACTGTTGGAGCTAATCTCATTAACTCCTGTTGCCAGCTCAATTCATTTACATATATTACAGGCACATAGTCGTGTGGATCAATCCCCAAAGATTCCTGGGCTTCTTCAAGCTTCCGTTCAAAAGATTCTACGCTTCCGATGTAAAAATAGTACTTGTACTGACTACCACTTGAGCTGCGATTGCTGTCCTGTTGTCCATCACTTGTTCCTCCTTGTGCAGGTGGATTCTTAACATAAACCCTTGCAACACTTTTATTTACAACTTCAATCCGGTCAACCAATCCAGGCTCAAGAAGCTTATTCTTGAATTCTTGAAAGCTGATCTGTAAATACAAACCAAAAGAAATGACCTAAGGTCAAGCAGCCATAAAATTGTCCTCTTCCAAGATAGACTCTTCCATTGTACCAGAACAAAGCATTTGTACACATTCAAACCAACCTCTTGAGCATCATCTCGACCGAATGAAAGCGCGGCAAGCACAACAATGGTGCCAACAGCTGTTGTAATCAAAGACCTTAGTTGATCCTTTGTAGCTGAATCTGTGAAACCTTTTTGATCCTCTGACTTTGCATCTTCTGTAAGAGAGAAAAAAGAGCCATAATCGTGTTTGTTGGTGAGCTGGACAGATTCACATTGCAAAAAACTGCACGCTTGCTATTCTTTACACATACATGCACGCACACATAGACACACACATATGAATTACATACATGTCTTTGCTTACCTTGGGTTCAAAAATACAGACAGGACTCTGAAAGTCTTCATTTCAAAGAAATACATGCAGCACGTCAAGATAAAATCCACCACCAACAGAAAGCATTCACTTCATGAGAGTCCACTAACAAAGCTTAAGACAAGCAATCTCAACATCCACAGCATAGGCAACATAAAGGCATCCTCACTTAAGCCATCAGCACAAATGGACTCAATTCCAAAACGTAATGCTTAGATCAAAGGGACACAACTTTGCACAAATGGACTCAATTCCAAAACATCATGCTTAGATCAAGAGATGCCAGGGTGTGACGCATAGTATCTCTTTTTTAATAGTATCAAACATTTGAAGCATCTAAAAATAAAGGGAAACAATAGTTCACATATAGTTAAGAAAGGCAAAGTTAACTCATTCACATACCGCTTTTAGACTCTTCTTTCTGGCTATCACGTCCTTTAGGTAGTTCTTTCCTCCTTTTGGGGTAGAAGTTCTCATATCCTGGGGAAAAGCACAGCAATGAAAATCTCTCCAACAGAATCCTATTCTTGCCCTACATAGAAAATTCTCGTCAGACTGTGCTTCTACAACCTTACATAAGGCATACATAGAGATTGTTGTATCAACTTTTCATTTCAAAACCGAGGTGTGACTTGTGAATGAAGCTTCAAAAGTTTCATCATCTGACTGTGTCATACCAAAAGGCTCCAGTTTCCTTGTCCAACAAAGTCAAAAGCAGTGGCTCCAAATTTCCTTACACCCAAAAATGTCTATATTGCATTGAGACACATTGTCACTTTCTCCACAATGAGGTTTCTTTACAATAGTCCTTGATAACAGCACTAAGCTCTTAATAAATTATCCTACTTTGTCACCCTGTTCACAACCAGATCTTCGAAGCCACAAGTGAAAAGCCTAACCCAACAAAACACATTACTACTCAAGGACTCACCACTTTTCTTTGGAGCCTCGCTTGAATAACATCTTTGCAATCCGGGAATGTCAAATGGCAACCTTTGCACATGATGGACGTTGGCAATGCTGCTTTGGGGTTTCCTACTGCCAAATGAACCCTTAGAAAGTGTACGATGTTCACCATGTTGCCATCTCCCAGATGGTGGCTGAAGCGTTCTGTATAGCCTTGATGCAATCAATCTTTGAAGTAAAGGCAATGTGAGTATGACACTTTGCTGATTTCCTGGGCTTTGTTGATGTGAGCACAAGCCTGATTGAACCTTTGGGAATAAAACACTCTCCTACAAACCACATCATGGAGGAAGAATGAGAAGTACTAAAAGAGTGCTATTATACAGCAGTTCCACTTTAACACTCAGAATCCTTGGCATCATATAAACAACAAAGGCACAAGCAAAAAATTCACTTCAAGAGAGTCTGCCTTATCCACACCACAAACTTCACCATGCCTAGCTTATGGACTTTCTGCTTTAATGTCCTACTTACACAATAAATGCTCGAAACGTAGGTGCAGGTCACATGGATGAAGACCCTCCAATTTAGTTACTACTACCTGTGAGAAATTCACCTAGAAAATGGGCTTTAATGGGAAACATCTGCATGAGCAATCCACTCCAAAAACAAGTACAGTTGTAACCATGATGGAAGTCAAGAAATCTCATTGTTTCAACTAAAAGAGGTAATGCACTTGTGACACCCACTTGCTGGAATTCAATGTTGTGGTGTGACAAGGATGAGCCCCAGTTTATAGCCCCTAAGGGGAAAATGGGCCCTCAATATGCCTTCACATTCTGTCCTAACATGCAGCCTAATGCCCTTTCAGCCTCCTTATACGGACACTTACAAAAATGAGCAAACCAAAGCATAACCTCAGTTAGTGTCATTTCCAACACTCCAAGTCAAAGTTTAGTATGTGGATTAATGTGGATCACCAGTAACACATACATATGCCGGTTCTTGCCAATTTCAATGTAAAGATATTTCTTGCATGGTTTAGTAGAGCACAGCTCGACCCAGTTACTCTAGATCTTCTCCCAAATGTAGTAGTGTACCTAAATATGCTTTGTTTGAGGTACCATACATGTTGAATGAGGGCAGTGCCTGGCACCTGCCTGTGAGCCCCTTCACACCACAATGCAGAAAATGAGAAAAGAAATGACACAGGGAGAGAGCAAGAGAGAGAGACTGTCAAATGCACCAGTGCCAGGCATAGGTGGCAGTGACACCTGGCTACACTGTCAGGTATTCTCTACATCCAGATGCAGCTTCTACACCCAGTTTTGCGGCCATTCCAGCAGTCCAGTCAAGGGAGAGCTGGGTCACCCAAGGTCCGCAGGTAATGCTGAACAGGTCGGGTCAGTTGACCCGACCAGACAAGTCGGTTGACCATACCTGCAGGTCAGTCAACCAGTCCGCCATTTCCAGGCCTATTAACGGGGCCTTTGCTGCCTTAGTTTGGCATTCAGTTCCAGCCCTCCCACCCTCATCTCCAGCCCATTGTGCCGCACCGATCCACATCCGGAGGCAGCCATATAGCAGCTCCAACAGATTGCGATTGAGGGGTCATCACCACGCAGCATCTCAGCACGGTTTGGACAGCATCAAGGTTAAAGTTTAGTCTGTTTCAACAGTATAGCAATCAGTCATTCAGTCACATAGCAACTGCACCATACATCTGAGCTCATGTACACTTAGGGCATTAATAAAGCAGTCTACAATAGTTAGGAAGATCTCTGATGTCTTTTCATGCTTGAGTTCTCCATGCATTCATCTATTTCCGCATAGCAAGTCCCCACATGCTACAGAGACAGACAATGTGTGTTAAATTAGGTTAGAAGTATTAAAAACAAAGAAACACGAATGCTAACACAAGAAAACAGAGATAAACCAACACACATAGAAGAAAACAAATGAGACACCGACGCAAACACACGAAAATATTTCAATAAATTAGTTATTGATGAGCCACCCATGAGGTTCTAGATTGTATTACCACCCATATTGAGGTTGCACGTGATAAAATATCCCTTGATGCTTTCACCATTGGATGCCAAGCTTATGCTTAATAAGCTTACACAGGGTTTTGGAAAACGTTGCTAACCAATTGACGGTTTTAGGTGATGATCATTTGATGCTGCACATGATGTTCCATTAGATAAGCTCTTTACCATTCCACCAAGTGAGCTTGCACATGAGGTTCCCCATAAAGATGGTTCCCACATTTGATGAGTACGCCACAAAGACCCCTCAGCCTGCATGCCCATGAGTAGGCTTCAGTGGGCTGCTGAGCTCTTGGATTGGATGTACATCTGCTCTTCCCCTTGGAGGTAACCTGCAGACTGGGACTGTACTGAAATGGGGACACAAGGACCCCTTTATATACATGAGGGCAGGCAGCCCCACGCGTCAGTATTATGGCTAACATAGTCTGCAAACAGCCGACTGGTAGGGTGCCCACATGATAGTCCTACCACATTAATATAGCAGACTAAGCTCTCTACTTTGTAGAACAAAGAAACCTGACAACCACGTGGAATCCCAGAGGTACTGAGATCTAAGATTTGCTGCAATCCAAGATACAACTTGAGATTTTGATACTGAAGGACTCGTCACTGGATCTTCACAATCCCTGATTACTTGCAATATGTGGGTGCCACAACTGAGCACCTTTACGTCATGTGCCAATTTCATTCAGCAGAAATAATAGACAATATCATAAAACCTGAACTAAGAAGCGGGGATTCACGCAGAATTGAGCTGAAGCAATTACTATAAGACCAGAATAATCTGAAGATAACTTGGTATGGAATAACTGAAATGAGTTATCAGCTGAAGCTAAGCTTGCAAATCAAGAATACAACCTAAAAGATGAGAATGACCTCTAGTCTAGGCATCTAATAAAGGCATCAGAGGCAAATCCAAAGTTTGTAGTTCGAATATTGACCTAAACCAATGCTTTATGATTTGAAGTGGGCCAAAAATTATTTATTGTGGCTGGTAAGCCCCTTTAGGCACCATAAGTACTTTACAACATTCAAATCTGAATATCTACGACTAGGAAGATCTCATTCTGAAAATTGCCTTGGAAATGTCATGACCCTACTATACCCAAAATAAAGCCTGTAAATTTTGTTTTTTTAAATCTCATTTGCTTAGGTCCCCTTTAATGGTAGAGACAAACAGAATGGAAACGTCTTGACTAGACACTGGCAAACTCAGCTCTAAAGACCCTTGCCCCATATAACATTTTTGGATCTTCTCTTCCAAGCATACTTACTGCCGAAAGTTTCAAGGGTTCCATACATTTGATAAGATTGATAAAGTCTGGAGAAATTTCCAAACAGCTGTTGATTTTCACACTTGGATTACCTTTGCATGTATATAGGTTTTGACATTTTGAAAGAGGCCTAAAAGCAACACTTAAAAGAGCTGAAGAGCACACAACCAAAAACTAGCTCACAAATAAAGCTTGAAATTTAAAAAGAAAAAACAAACCAACCAACCAACCCGGATCTGAAATCGTTTTAAGTTTTAGCGTACTTGAAAAACAGCTTATACAATATAAAAGTGTCAGACAAGAGGACAGCAAACTAATGCTAGTCCTCACAGTCAAATAATGGAAGTAAAGTATCTCACAAATCTCTTAAATCTTCACTGCCAGAAAGTACCAGCCAAGTGCTAGATATCACAACCTAGTATTGGAAAACTGGAGGCCAAGGGACATCTATGTGTGCAGCCTAACTCCTCTCATACATGCCCTGATTGGAGACCTTAGCAGCATTAAGAGGGAGAACATTGAGGGCAACCAACCGGGCCAGTACAGACCAATAAGGCCAGGTTAGAACCGATCCGGTTGGGTCAGATGGGAGCTGTTGCCATAAATGGACAGATCCACACAGCCCAAGGTAGCCATTAGTTCTAATGCCTCATATGGGGGCTCGCAGCTAGGGCACTGACTGATGGGTGAGATGGGAGCTGTTGCCATAAATGGGCAGATCCACACAGCCCAAGGTAGCCATTAGCCCGAATGCCTCATATGGGGGCTCGCAATTAGGGCACTAACTGATAACAAAGAGTGTGCTCAATTGATGAGATTTAACAAATAATAAAAGGACGCTCTCCTTTTCTAAGGTGCTTATTAGGTGAGTTCTTGGTGGACTAGGATAAGGGGCTGCCCCACCAACTGATTCTCACATGTAATGGAAGGCTTAGGTGCCACCTGCAATGCCCTACTGTCATGCCAAATCTATTACCTGTCCTATGCTCTCTACGTAGGAAACAACTATGTGTGGTTGGGCCCTTAGTGCGCACTTGCATGTCCCAGAAAGATAAGCAAACAGGAAGTATGCATGTGTATTTGGGTATTCCAGACTTCAGCCCTGAGTCCTTCTACAAGGATTTGAAGTAAGGAATCATAAAATCAAAGATAATGTACTTATACAACAGGAATTTCAACCTTCAAGCATTTGAATAATTCCATGCACAACCGTCAAGAGTCCATGAGGAGATCATCTGTTCTTAATAACTCTTCCAGAATTCATTCTCAGCAGGTAACATGGAGCTCTACCATCAGCAATTTTAGTTCAGGAATTCTTACAAGCAGCTGTAAATAGATGTGTATCAATTCTACATCATGCACACACACGAGAAAATAAAGCGAACGCTTTGCAAAAACTCCATGGGTATTGATTTCTTCATTTGTGCAGATCTCAGCTAATGTATGTTTGCAGAGGTGAAGGAAGAGCAAGTAAAGCATAAACAGAGAGGCAAAGAGGCAGAGAAAACATGGACAGGGAACAAGAGGGCCACAATTACAGACAAGGAGATAAGAAGAAAATCCAGACACCTCAAAGCTCCAACTTTTGCTATACAATATGAAACTCTACCAAAGACTGTAAGAAAATAAACCCCAAGTCCAGTACACAGCAATAATTCTTCCTGATACACATCTTGCAACTAAAATTCTGCAAGGAAGGTACGAGCTCATTTTCAATGCATCGGAGAAAAGAGGTATGTAATGTCCATTATACATCCTCAACAACACAAGGGTTACCAGCCAATAAAATCAAAACAAACATGAAGAGGATTTGTTGAAACAATGCCTTTGAGGGAGCACCATAATGTATTATTAACAAAACCGTTAAGAGTATCTAAACAACACAGAATAAAAGGCAGTGTCTTCGACATTCTGGGAGATGCAGTAGGCCATCGCAAGTAGAAAAGTTGTCCATGAAAATCTACGTAGACAAGTCAGGAAGCGCTTTATTTAAAAGTCCCTTTCCCTACATTCTTTTTCTTTACTTATATAGCAAAATACTTTGATGAGAAAGAACAAACCAGATTCAAGACTAACCAAAAAACAAGCAAAGAAGCACTTCAAAAGAGAACACTACGAAAGAAAACAGGATCGCCAGGCAGAGCTTATGATATTATCGGAGTCACTACATCTATTAGGAGAGACTCAGCAGTGCGGCTCCTTTATGACCCAGCAATGCGTGAGAGGGATGAAATGAGAAAGGGGTAGGAAAGCAAGTAAGCACCAACTTTCTAAGAAACTAAGTTCGACCAGCCCAGCATGCTGAAACTGTACTTTGCGAAGTTAAAATCGGTTACTAGCACGCTTTTTCTTGTCCAAAAAAAATCTTTGCCATGCGCGTCTACATTAAGCCATCTTTACCTCCAGAAAGTCGCCTTCGGCTAATCCAAAGTACTTATTTCAACCAATCATCAAATTGTCCCATGTAAAACCTAAAAACATTAGGTAGGCTTGATTGTATGGAATACAATTAGTCTAAAAGTTCTGAGAGCTACTCAATTTACACCTTTTTTCATGCAAAATCCGCACAAACGCCTCAGGTATAGAGATAAGGTACACATACAAGGGCGGCTCCATGTAAAACCTAAAAAACATTAGGTAGGCCTGATTGTATGGAATGCAGCTAATCTAAGATTTCTGAGGGCTGTTTCAATTTATCCGGGGTATTGAGAAAAAATGCGTCAAGCAGTGAGACAAGGAACACATACAAGGGCACGCTGAACGGGGCGCGCAATCAGAGCCGATCGCCGTTTTGACATGACAAAGCGCGGTTCGAGGACAGGTGAAGAGGAGGGAGGTGGGAAGCGAAGGCGAGGAGCAAAAACGGAGCAATGGAAGCTCGAATGAAATCGTTTGCAAACAACGACGGTGGCAAACAAAGTGGGAGTTATACAAAGGAAATGATGATGATGATGATGATGATGATGAGAAAAACAAGGGTGCTTTAAAGTTTAGAAGTGAAAGGTCTTTTCTATCTGTCTATTCTTTCTATTATCCAACAAAAAAAAAAAAAAAAGAGGGATTGCTTCTTTGCTTTCTCTTCTCTCTTTCCTAGCTGGCAGTCTTTTGATATTTTTCCTTGCTTGCTTCCTCCACAACTCCCCAAAACACTTCTTGCCTTCGTCTTCAAGGCACGTCGTTTCCTACCGCCCATAGATTCATCAGTAGTTCCACCTTTGTCCCAAGACAAGGGGCTCTAGCTTTTATTACAATCTTCTTAATAGCCTCTTTTGACTCATCTACTTCGTGTGCTAGCTCTAGCACTCTCAACTTAAGAGTACAAGTCCTCCATCTTTGGTATACCTCTAACATCCTTGTTTGCCTACGATTAGACTATCATGTGCCCATTTGTATCTAAACTTATCACTCTGAAATCCTTATCACTCTACCAATAAACGAGTCCTATTCACACTACAAATCAAGGAGTATTGGTTAGGGGTATTAACAAATATGCTAGATAAAATGCACACTTTGATGAGAATTCAAGGGATAGCATATTTAATGTCTTACCTTCTTTAAGAATGCTTGTAAAATTTAACTTGTATCTAAACTTATCACTCTGAAATCCTTATCACTCTACCAATAAACGAGTCCTATTCACACTACAAATCAAGGAGTATTGGTTAGGGGTATTAACAAATATGCTAGATAAAATGCACACTTTGATGAGAATTCAAGGGATAGCATATTTAATGTCTTACCTTCTTTAAGAATGCTTGTAAAATTTAACCCCCCTTAACATGAACTTTAAGGACTTTGTAAAGCCAAATGTGTCAAATAATCGCAACATAAATGCTTAACTTAGCTACGAGCAAAGGGAATGCTACTTTAAATCCTCATTTAAAAACTCTAAGACTCAAGGTCAACTCCAACAAAAAAAAATGGAACAATAAAAATTCACATTAGTTGCATGAACAAAAAAACCTAACAAGCTCTTTTTAATATATAATGGAAATCAACTACTTTTATTTAGTTGCAATTTTGGTTTACATCTTGTCAAAGCTCTTTAAGATTCATCCCTCGTGTGTTTCATAACTCTAAGAGAGAAGTATAAACATGAGACAGTAGCAATTTCTAAAAGTACTCGAATTGTGAAAATGGTAAATCGTTTAGAATTTCTTACTAATGGCATCAAAGACCTTGGATACATTATTTTATGAAGAGTTTTTTGGAAAATATGAAAATTATGGAAATGGATGAAATCATTTAGAATTGTGTATTCATGTAAGACATGCTACATTTGTGGATTTGGAATTTTGTACTCATGTAAGACATGCTACATTTGTGGATTTGGATACATTATCTTATGAAGAGTTTTTTGGATAGTATCACTATCCCTATCAATATCCCTACCTTATTAGTCTTCTGCATCATTTCACCATTTACATGAGCCACATGTCCATCATTTCACCATTTACATGAGCCACATGTCGTCATAAAAAACTAAAGTTGCCTACCATGAATGAGTTTTGTCAATAGATTGTTGTAAGCATCATCATTGTTGAACAATGGTTAAAATGCTTAACCAATTTGATAGTTTGGATTGTCAACTGTGAGGCACTAATGGTTTCATGCTCTCACCCTAGCTATAGATGATCCATTTATCATTTGTTATCAAGTCAATGTCATCTCCATGAAATTGAGTGTTCTAGTAAATAGTTAACATATAGTAATGTCCATCAATGAAGGTGCTCTTCTTACTTAATTTTGATTTTAATAGCACGTCACTAACTACTTTCAACCAACCCCTATGAGCATAAATCTAATTAGTATTACTAGAGACTTGAAAGGGAAGTTATTTTGAAAAAAATGTTTGGAATAACAAATAAGTACCTTGCCCTAGTAGTATGATAGTAAAGAGTATTAGTTTTTTTTTTTAATAATCAGATTGATTTGCCTATGTTTATTTGACTAAAGGTTTATTGAAGTGTATTCACAAATGTTCTTGCCTTTTGGCATAGCATGTCAACAATGTAATATGGAAGATCTTTCCTTGATTCCCTCAAATGACATGGATCTTATGTCTCAATAGCTCAAGTTATATGCCAAGTTCAATGATATTATAGATCCTAGGTGGTCCTTCTCTTATAAACCATTTCATGTGACAACTTTCTTTGTACAAAAAGTAAAATTTTAAAAATGAAAGCATCAAGTATAATACGATTCCCAAAAACTAGTTTCTACATCAAATGCATCGATTTTGTTATATTTGCCACCTTAAGGACAAGGCTCATCAATTTGCAAATGCCATCAATAAGGAAAATTTAGCCACTCTATCATGAAATGGATTTCTATCTTTCAATCTTAACCAACACAAGCTTTATTTTCAAGTTTCAAAATCTTGTGTTTTCTTCCTCATGAAATCTAGTCCCACTTTTTTATCTATTTAAATTTAGCCACTCCATTGTGAAACAGATTTCTATGTTTTTTATTTTTTAGTTTGAAAATCCTGTTCTTTTTGCCTCGTGAAAATCTCATCCTACCTTTTTATCTATTTAATATATATGAAATGAGTGTAGCATTTTTTGAAAATCATTCACAAATACCTCCTACTCCCAGACTAATGATTTTTCTATGTTCAAATGTTTGTTCAATATCATTACAAAACAATCAATACACCATTGTCATAATTTTTTTTGAAATAATTTTGAGTTGTGTAGCACTTTCTTCTTTTAAGATTAGCATCCTCATATTAAACAATATCAAAGTTATATGACATTGTTAAGGATAACTTTTCTACTCGTATGACCTCATCCCTCAACTCTTCTTTAAGTCGATTGAAATCTTTCGCCACTATTGAAAGTAGATTTTCTACATTGCAATGACTTGCAACCCTTTCTCTTATCGAGTTGGATTTGCAACATGTGCGTATTGCTACTTTTGCATAATTCTTACTAGTCCCCTTAGAGGTTTGACCTATAATCTCTTCCAATGTGCCCTTCATATCAGGTTTGGATTTTGTTGATTTACCTTGATTTTGTTGTATTTAGTTCCTTTCTGTTAGTTATTATGGCCTTGAGGATTTGACGCATAATTAAGTGCATTGCAAAGGTTTTGGCTTTACCCTTAAATTTTGTCTTAGTCTTCTAGTACAATGCTTCCTTTAGGTCTACCTTTTCTTGATTCTTCTTTAACTAACTATATCATGTTTGCGTTAGATGTGAGCAAAGCATCTTTACAAATAATTGCCACATTCATCCTCATATGATGAGGGGTAGCACCTCAAAATCTCCAAAAACTCCAAAGCTTCCATTGTTGAGCCAATCTCTATAAATTTATTCTAAGGCTACACTTCAGATACACATATTTATTAGATGTCACATAGCATGTTCACCTTTTCGCATTTTGATGTTGGCCACATGGTTTCAAGTTCAAGTTCCTCAAAAATGGCATCGCCACATAAATTCCTACAAGCTTTGTCCACATGTCCTTGGCAAAAGTCAAGTTCATTACTTATGCAAAGATTGTGTCCTTTAGACATGCTATGAGAATGTAAAATGCCTTAAAATTCTCCTCAACATGACCCTATTTGGTGCTTCTCATATGGTGTGTTTACCATACCTAAAACAAGATTTTACCACAAGGACTCTTGATTCGACATTTCCATATGTTATAATTGTTGCCATAAAAAACATGGCCTACAAGACTCTCAAATCCATTATTGATGAATGGATGTCCTTGTAGAATTTTAGACAGAATAATGCCCCAAATCAACCACCCATTCAATTTGGGAATGATGGCAAAAAAAATCTTTGAACTTTATAAGCAGTTACTTGAATATCCTCACGGCAGCTGATTGAGAGTTGGAAGTGACCACTCTTTCAATTTGTTGGAAGAACTAAAAACTTGATAACAGTTCCTAAAATTGGACTCAAATTACGTAAATGTTTGATTTTGAAATCAATGAACAAGTACTACTTGGTATGTTGAATAGAAATGGAGCCACTCCATGCCATTGAGTTATTTAAAGGAAATTCACCAAGCATTCGATTTGCTTGAACTACCAAAGATGTTAATATGAAAGTGCTCTTGGAAATCGACTAGGTGATTAATTTAGTCAAGGATATCCCTGTAGGCTTTTTGGTGACTTGAGTACTTGGGCACTTGATGTCAAGAGGTTCCAAATTAACTATGTGCTGAATTTGGGGAAGTTAGAAATGAGGCAATTGGAAAACTCCCGATGTTGGGTCAAGGTGCAAAACACCCATGTGATTGCTTTGTTTGGTGATAAAGAACATAGGATGCCTTATCCTTGGTTTCCATAGGATCAAATACCTCTATTGCAACTGGCATGCCCCATGTCTTCAACCTCAATTGAGCTACCTCATGCTACCTTCTCTATAGCCTCTAGCTTTGTGCTCTTTTGTATTAGACTACCAAGAACTTAACTATCACAACTCACATAACTAACAATTTGACTCTTCTAGCTAATAATAGGTAACCTTGGGGAATCATGTGCTATAATTTTTTTAAAGCTAATAATCAACCTCACTATTACCTCAACCTCTCAAGGTATCTACAACCTCTTACTACAGCTCACACTTGAGCTTGCTCTCACCCACAAGCCTCTAAGGGTTAGAGAGGAGACCAAACACACAAGACAGCAAGGGTGAGGGAGGAGACCAAACACAACTACAACGATGAGATAAGTATGACATAAACCTACCACACATGAGCCTATGCACTATAACACAACCAAGTACTTGAGACCATACTACTATGCTAACATTTAATTCCATAATAGTAAAGTTGGCTTACCCTAAATCGCATCATGGACAACCAATAGAGCAATGTAAGTACATTTGCAATTGCAACATTGCAAATTAGAATTCACATTTCACAATAGAAACAAAACATTTTCACATGCTAAATTGTAAATTCGAAGTCTCATCTCGTGACAAAAACATGTGCCAAATCAATAAAACATCCTCATCCTTTCATAAGCGTTACAAAGCATGAAAATAGAAGTGAGAAGTGAGTAAGCTTATATGATTCATTTTAAATTCAATGCTTAGGTGGAAATTTGATTTAGTTCATACCATCACCCTTTGTTTCTATTTCTAGTGTGTGGGGCAATTTCTATTTCCAAATCTTTTGCAAGGTGTTCACTCTTTGTTGAATGAGGCAAACTGATGTGTAGTGATATGTAGTGTTGGGCAAGGGGGGAATGCATAACTTAGAAAATGAATGATGAATAGAGAGATAGAGGTATGTATGCACATGAGCTGGAAATAGCCTTCGATTGCCTAGACAAAGTTGGCAATCATATGCAACTAGCTTAGAGGTTGCACTCTATGCACCCATGCTGGCTTGGTAGGCTAGAACAACCCTAACTTCTAGAGCTTTAGCAATTTATATACATGGCCTCTTTTGACATTTTAGATAGGTATTGCCCATTGCATTTAAAACATTTGCACCTCCTTGCTAGAAGGAGGTAGGTGCTATTACATTATATGGGACCTTTGGACACCCTTTGCCTTCACAAATCCTAACATTCATTGTCATTTAGTTCTTCCTCAATATAGATTGTTGATGGTTAGGAGCCCTCATTTTCTGACATTTCAACATGCTGAATTAATTGACAGTTGGCAATGCCTTGCCTTGTCATGCAGTACTACCTCACTTTTTCTCATAGCACCATCAATTGGGGATTGGGCATCCAATATACAAAGTTAAAAAGGGTAGAGCTACTTCTTACTTTACCCTATCCTTTTCCAAACCAGTCTTTAATCAACACCTCGGCTCACTTGCTTTGCTCGTTGATATGTTAGTTTCAGGGTTTACTCTTCTTTGAGTCAAGTCAAGTCCTCATGGCTTGGATCTCTCTTTGCTACCTGTGGAACTGGTGACACATGCTCCCTACCCATCAGGGAATTGGGGGTTGGCTGCACTCGTAGAAGAGTTCATAGATTGATGTTGCCTCATGCACTGAGATGAATGCATCTTGTAATAGATGCCCTTACCCATGTTGACACCCACAATCAAGTCATGTGCTCCTTTTGGGTCATAAAGTGATAAAAGATTGGCAAGTTGTGTAGCAAATTGGTCATGTGATTCACTGCCTCACCTTCTAAACCTTATGTGCCTTGTCAAGTCAAGTCATAGTTTGTTCAATCGGTGCTAAATGTTGAGGGTGATTGATAAGGGGATTGGGAAGATGAGTCCATGAGTTTGGGCTCTACTCCTTCTCACCTACTTTGTTACAATCATGTCAAAAATGCTATGAGTAGCCTGGTTGCATATTGTTTGCAATATATGAAACTTGTATAAAGATCAAAAGGCTCATGCAATGTCACTTCCAAAGATGGCCCTAAGGTAGTGCATTATTAATAAAGGAGTATGTATAGCAAAGAGGCCTTTTTGTGTTGAAAGGTTTAGGTGTCCACTTGTAGCAAAGCAAGCCCATAGTCTCAGTAAGATTCTTATATTAGCACATGTTGAAAGAGAAGAAGGCTCACAAATAATGATGGATGCTCATGATACTAGATGCATCAACTAACATTGTTTCTTTTCAAGGGATCATGATACCAAATGCATCAACTAGCATTGTTTCTTTTCAAGGGCCCCCCTTGGAAAAGTGTAACATTTGGGAACAACCCATACACCTCTTGGAAAAAGTATCACAAGTCTTCACATTTTTCTCCTTATATTTATACATTAGTAAACTGCAATTCTTAATGATAAACTCAATCAAGAATTTTGCTATATTATATTTTTGGGGCCGAAAAGAATAATAAATTTTGCTTGAAATTCCTTAGGATTACCCAAAATTCCTTTGAGGTGCAAGACTTTGCAAGGGCTTTGCCTGAAATTCATTGGGGGTGCCAAAATTTTACCCCAAAAAAAACATTGCCAGTAGCTATGTAGTAAATGAAAATGGAGATTAATCCATTGAAAGTCCAAGTAGTTCCTTGTATTCCCACTCCTCCACAGTAGGTGGTGGCATTCAAGCAAGCATTCTCTATGGTGTCGTGGCTATGGTGACATGAAGTGAAAGTAAGGTGGGCATAAGGAAGGTTGAGCAGCAGTAGATATGCCTCAAAATAGGCTCAAGAGTTTGCAAGTATTCCATGCCCACATCCTACTGAGGTAGCATGGGAAGGTTGTTAAAATAGAAAAGCTCAATTGTTGACATAAATGAACTGGCTAGTATACACTGTAGGAAGTCAGAACTAAGTAGGCCAAGCATAACAATTGGGGATACCTATATGATAAGAAATCTTTGTACAGGCACATATAAGCTAATGGTGGATGATCGAGAAATTTGTTGATAGGAGGTGTTGATCAAGGAGGTAGAGAGGGTGGTGGATAGGATGGGTTGTTGCTTCTAATAATCATTTCTTGAGAATGAGTTGGGAGTGGAGGCAACTACAATGCTCCTACGAGGTTTGATTACATTTTTTGGTGTACCTTATAGGGTGTGCAAAAATCTTTTAAATTGATATTTTTAATTGCACCATACATCTACATACTAGTTCAACTAATTAGGTGCTCATGATTTATGTTTTTTTGGTGAGAAGAGATATATATATTTATAACTTAGAGGAAAAAAGGCTGCCTTGTCAAAGGAGGCAAAAGAGCAATTACAACAGAAACTAACAACTGTGAACTTTTAGGCAGACTTGTGTAAGCAATCATTTTTCCCTCTCAAACTCAACAAAACAATTCTTAGGGGATCTTCAATATCCCTATACCAACTTCCAATCTTCCCATTCTTGAAAATCAAACTATTAGTGTGTTTCCATATACAACGTATAACTCCTGCTCTAATACCTACCAAACATCAAACAAGGCATCATTTAGCATCTTTATCTCCAAGTAATACCAATTTCCACTAAGCAAAAAGGCAATTTGCAGTAGATGAAACCATCTTACGGTTCCCTTCGAAACGAGCATAACTACAACACAATCTGTTGTCTCTGTGCCAACATGAACTTAGGTAGAACAGAATGTGTGTATAGAGTAGTGACAAAGCTCTGCTTGTACTTGCATAAGGCTAGAAATAATCCCTCTTAGAAATCCAACTTACATGTTCTACATGCAAGTTCTACATACGACATGCGAGTTCTACATGCAACTCCTACATGTGATTTCTACATGCAACTCCTACATGCAACTTCTACATGCGAGTTCTACATGCAACTCCTATATGCGAGTTTTGCATGCAACTTCTATATGCAAGTTCTACATGTAGAGAGAGAATGTCTTATAATTCCTACATGCAGAGAGAGAAGCTCTCCAACTTGTATAAATACCCCATAATGGAATGCAGCCCACACTCTTTGGGGCAATGTGTTGAGTTCTACTTTGGTATTCCAAGCAATTGTCTCAAGTGTCCATGCTTCCTTGCACTCCACGTCCAAAAGCATGTCCTAACCTTGCAACTCCTCCTCCCCTCTCCTCCAACCTTGCAACCCATCTTCTCCCTCTCCTCCTCCCTCCTCCTCCTCCCTTCTCCTACTCCCTCTTCCTCCTCCTCCTCCCTCCTCCTCCCTCCTCCTCCCTTCTCCTCCTCCTCCTCCTCCTCCTCCCTCTCTCTTCTTTCCCCCATGCTCTTACACCTTCTTCCTCTCCCACTCCTATGCTCCTCAACCCTTAATCTCCATGATCTACAAGGGAGACGAGTTCTCCACCATGTACTCTACTCTAAACCTTCGAACCTCTTCTAAACTCTGGAACCTCCTTCTAAACCTTGGAACCTCCTTCTAAACCTTGGACCTCCTTCTAAACCTTGAAACTCCTTCTAACCCTAGAACCTCTTCTAAACCCTGGAACCTCCTCCTAACCCTTAAACTCTTCCTAAACTTTGCAACCCCCAATGAAGACGAAAACCTTCATTACCTCAACCATGATGATACACGTTCCTTTTACACATGCATGCACTATGTTTGCTTACCACACTTAAGCCTACATCTCTCACCAGAACACGACTCGAGGTCCTAAGCTACACGTATATTACAAACGACAACCCTAATATATCTATAGGTGACAAAAAAGCCTTGGAACCCTACATACTGAGAATACCCTGCTCTTTTCGTGGAAGCCGTGGGAAAGAGCCAACATTTGGTGCCGCTGTCAGGGAGACTAGCGTCTCAAGTAATGAGTAAACATACGTAGGTATGTGTAAAAAACAAACTACTTCGAACTTTCATGAACATATCACTCAAGAGCTAGGAGAGCTAAAATTTTTCTAACTCAAGTTTTTTTTCAAAAAAAATCCTAGCTAAAACTCTTTGTTATCAGTTTAGAAAAATGCACGTTTTCTAGAAAAACAACACCTTAAGGAATAAATCAGACCATGTGATGGTTGTTAGAGTTTAGAGCTTGAAATTTTGAACATTTCTCCTTTTTACGGAAGCACATTCTAACACAACCACCGAAAGTTATGGGCAATCGATGATTAAAGGTTCTAAATGCCATAACCCAAAAGAAAAATTAAAACCACCTCCCTAGTCAAACTTGGACAAATTCAAAGGTGCACATGTGTTTGACTAAATCCATAGCTCCCCCTCCTTCCCTATAAAAGAGCGCCCATCTCTCTCATACTTTTTCTTTCACATCTTGTCTCCATCCTCTTCCCCATTCCGAGCCCTATGCAAGACACTCCTCCCTCTCCATCGACCACCACCCTACTCCCATCCTCACATGGTAAGTTACTTCGAGCCCATCTTGCAATGATAACCTAGCCATCCACCCCCCATCCATTGGTCCTCAACAATCCCGTTACATTGAGAAAGACTTGGAGATCATTCAGGTGACCATCTCTTCCTCCCTTTGGATTTCTATCAAAGTTTTTCATTTTTCATCAAAGTTTTCCATCTGTCAAGTTTTTTCTTTTTTATTTTTTCCCCTCCCCCTCCTCCATCTCCCCTCCATCTTCACCACCCCTTTTCCCCCCTCCCTCTCTCCATTCCCCCCCCCACCCTCCCTTCCATCTCCTCCACCCCCCTCCACCACCACCCCCTTTCTTCATCTTCCCCTCCACCCTCCTCCATCTCCCCCTCCAGCACCACCCCCTCCCTCCCTCCATTTCCCCTCCCCCCACCCCCCTCCATCTCGACCCCCCCTTTTCCCCCCCTCCATCTCCACCATCCTTCCCCCCCCCTCTCCCTCCACCACCAATCTCTCTCTCTCTCTCTCTCTCTCTCTCTCTCTCTCTCTCTCTCTCTTTATCTCTCTATCTCTCTCTTTATCTCTCTCTCTCTCTCTCTTCCCCCCTTCTCTCTCTCTTTACCCACCGCCTCGCCGGCCACTCCAACACAACACTAACCTACAAAACTAATCTACTAAGCAAGGGCCTTAAGGCCCTTGCTACTCCCCCTCCCGTCCCCTCCACCTGCCTCACCACCTCCCCGCCCGCCCCGCGATTGCAACCGGCTCGCCTGCCCCTCCCCACCTCCCCACCCACCCCTCAGCACCTCCCCGCCTACCCCTCGCGTTACCCATCGTGCCTAGCCTCACCTCTCTCAGTCGCCCTCCCCGCCACCGCGAAATTATCGCCGCCACGCAAAATTTCTCCCCCCCCCACGAATTTTTTAAAAATAAATTTATTATATATTTAAAAAAAAACTAACCTAAACCTAACCCTAGGTTAGTTTAACCTAGGTTAGGTTAGTTTAAACCTAGGTTAGGTTAGCTATACCATAGGTTAGTATTAACCTAGGTTAGGTTAGCTTTAACTTTACTTAGGTTAGTTTAACTGTTAGTTAGTTACACTAACTAGACCATTAGGTTGGTTGATTGTACTAGGTTAGCTCAACTAACTGTGGTTAGTTAGATGCTGCAGTCAGTCTAACCATAACTAGGTTAGGCTAACTGTTAGGCATCTAACTAGATAGTTAGGTTAGTTAGACTAATTGAGCCAGTTAGGTCAACTAAACTAGATCAGTTACTACCCCTCAGTTAGACTTAAAGCCCATTCACACCAAACCTTAACACCAAGCCCCCCCCCCCCCCAAGGCTAATTTTACCCCTACTTGAACACATCGTATTGTGCCCATTTGGAACCCAAACTGTACCCCGTTTGAACCAGAATTTCACACACAAAAACACCACGCTACATGGTATTTTTCCAACCCATTGCACACCATTTTGGCATCCCCAGCACTTGCTCATTTGCGCCCTCGTGTGGGCCTCGTTTCATACAAATTCACTTGTACTTCATGCCGTGACCTCCGATTGATGATCCGTCTACACCGGCATATTTTTCTACACATGTAGGACAATCTTAGGCACATTATCAACACGACGATCCCTCCACAACCTAACACCACTCTAACCCTCCCAACAAAACTACATCCACACCCGCACTTGCGGCAGAGACACCCTTTGCAAATGTCACCCAATCTACATGCAACTATGTTGCGGCCAACGCCTCCGATTCCAATGCTCACCAAATCTGCTTACAACTCTGCTACAACCACTGCCCGCGACAATCCTCTACCTTGAACCCCCCCCTGAAATTCAATCAATCCCTTTAACTTCTCCATGCCACAACATGGCTGGACGTCGTCGCGACAATGATGGGGATATCAACCTCGATGCAGAGGCTCACAATTTCTTTAATCAAAGAAATAATAACACTCAAGGCAGGCGCCCCTTGGGAAAACTGGAACTTTCCAAATATAATGGCAGGGGAGATCTAGCCCGATTCCTCCAGCATTTTGATGCCGCATGCCGAGCAGGTGGAGATCAATCCCATGAAACCAAGGTGGCTTGGTTTCCATGGCCTTAACTGATGAAGCGTCTGAATGGTACCTAGACCTTCTAGTGGAAGAGCACGCCACATGGGACCTACTTCAAACAGAATTTAAATGACGCTTTCAAACGAAGAGGCTACAAGATGATCCCGCTCTCCAACTAAGCAAAGATCGAACAAGGCTGTCGAGAAGATGTACGCACGTACTTGGGTAAGATGAAAAGATAAATCGCAAATGTGACCCATGCCCATATGCAAAGTACCTCATGGCCTGGTTCATTGCAGGACTAAGAAAGAAAATCCGAAAGGGTATGAAAAAGATAAGCAACTATGAAACATTCAGTGCTACTCATGTGGTAGCCATTGACATTGAGGATGGCATGACCGACTCAAACACTTGCAGATCGCCTAGAGGCCATGACCATGAAGCTCAAAGAGGACATGATGCAAGCCATGGAACAAAACTTTCACTTGTCTCAGCCACCAACTCAGACATATCCACGGCGACAAAATGTCTGGTGTCCACATTGCATGGCCAATCATACAGCAAATGAGTGGCCGGGTTGCATCTTCAACATGCGCAACAACCCACCTCAACCTCAATAATACCAAGCGGCACCCATGCCAGTGTACAGGCAACCGGTACTTGCATAAGCGCCCCCAGCTCCGAGGCTAAATCATGTTCTCGTTCGGACACAAGTCCCACAACTACTCAGGAATCCAAATCCACGACCATATCCAAGAGCACCAAATCTAGCTCCTCAGGCAGTTCCAATACATCAATTACAAGCTGAGGAAGTAGACTCATCATATCAATATGAAACAGAGTACCCAATGTACTATGTAGAAGGTGTAGAGGGTCTAATACCAATTTATGCAAATCAAGTATGTCCCAACACATATCGAGCACCAATCAAGTGCTACGGTTGTGGAGAAAATCACCGGATCGTAGAGTGCCCTCATCGTGGTAGCCCCACTACTTTCCAACGACTCTGTAGAGATTGGGGGATAGGACATGCCTGTATGGATTTTCCCATGAAAAATATAATCCCACAACAAACAGAGGCTAAGCCTGATGTTCCAATCGGCATCATTGGGGTGGACTATCAAAGTTTGGGCCCGGCAAGTGTAATATCACAACTTGTGAATGTAATTATAGACCAATAGAAAGAGGCCGCCAAGGACCCTAACATTCCAATCCAATCAAAGCGACTTCTTCAAAAGAAAGCACAAGTGCCTCCACCTCCGCTAAGCAATGAGCAGCCGAGCTCATCCACATCAACTCTCGATCCTCAAATAAAAGAAGCACCATACCCAAATGCAGAGGTGGAGAAGGCTCGTTTTCAGGCACTTCAACAATGGGTACAAAAGGAACAAGCTCAGCCTCAACAATTTGAGGTTGAGAAACAAGCTCAAGACCCAATCCATGACTTGGCCCCACAGAGTATTGATAATGTACTTGAGCCTTTGTTCCAACAACAGACTCCACAACATAATGTACCGCCACGTCAACTTGAAGGAGCTGCACTCTCTAGCATCCTAAGTTGCCCTGTGTCAATTCCCATCGAAATCCTCCTACGAAATTGTCCCAATCTCTGGCAAAGTTTCAAAGGATGGATTGAACTCGCAAATCCTCCTCCACCTATGAACGACATCGAAGATATCCCTGTGCGGATGGGTGAGAGAGATGACATATGCAACATTACTGTGCCTTTGATCCACAAGGCATATAATGAAGTCCAAGCCATAGTGGATGGTGGAGCAGGTGTAAATGTCCTATCAAAGGAGCTTTACGAAGAATGGGGTCTCCCACCAATGCAAAAGGCTAATTTCAACATACGCCTTACCGATGATTCATGGGCTAAACCGTTGGGAATAGTAAATGGCGTGTCCACAAAGGTCGCAGGAGTCCACTTTTCCCTTCAATTCACACTCTTGGATCTTCCCAAAAAATCCTATCAAATCTTATTGGGATGTCCTTCATTACGGGTAGCATCAATCCTCCATGACTGGGGAATTGGTAGACTGACAATCTAGAATCGTGACACAGCAATCAAGGTGAATGTGGGAACAGGAGCTATAAAACCAATTGTGCCTAGAGCATTGGATGACACATCTTTAACGACAATCTCAAGCAAATCAGCTCCCTTGCAACAACATGCCATAGCGGGCGATTCACAAAGCAATGTCAATAACTCGTTACAAACATTGGCAACCATCGACAATTGCCATTCATTAGACCCATCTACTCACAGATAGACGCTAAGGCGCTACAGGTAGATCCTCCACTCACACATGAAGAACCAATCGATCTGAGATGCCATTCTTTATGGCTCTGTGGGATAATGAACCTAAGAAGGTACCCATACCAATGATGACTCAGATTTTCCTAGGGACCTTGAAACAGAGGCTCAGAATGCTGAAATTGAAGATCAAATCTTTGATAATGACTTAGCCATTCTACATGCCCTAATGGCAGTCGAGCTCCCAAAAGTTGAACCTCCAAAGTTGAATAACAGCAGAAGATCCTGCAAGAAAGCTGGAGGAAATTGCAGAAAAGCCAAGGCCGAGCACTTCAATGAATTCGAACGAGTCCAAACAAGGATCGTCGAATTGTACCTTGCAAAGCCAGCTCCCTCAAAATCAGAACCACCACCTCTTGAATGGTTCCCTGAGGGTTTGGAAGGAGTATGCGCAACAAATAAACCCTTACTTGGAAACACCTTACCAGTGGAAAAGTTACCCCATAGTTCTCAATGTAAGAAGTTTCAAAAATATAAGCCACATGTGCGGATGAAGCTCGATCAAGAGACTTCAGAAAAAGAAAGTAAAAAAGAGCCTAACAAATTGGTAAATGCAACTATGCCACCCGGTACACATGGTAGATGTCAGGCTAGTTCAACACCATCAGAGGCCGATCTTCGAGAAGTACCGGAATGCTTCAAGAATTACACAAGTGGCAGTGCGCCAATAGCAATGCCAAGACCATAAGGGAATCTAAAGTTCAAGAAACCGATAGCATTGGAGAAACTCCAATCTATGAGGGACTGGCAAAAACACGCACAAAAAACCTCGCCCTTGAAGGGGAGGAAGAAAAACTGGTTTTCATTAGGAAACAGCTTCGACAAGAAGATGAAACCAAACTCAAAGCACTCCTAATGGAATACTGTGACTGCCTAGTAGGGTCATACAAAGAGATGAAAGGAATTTCACCAGAAGTGGTAGTACACACGATACCTATAAGGGAAGGTGCTCACCCTAAGGTATGTGGACCTTATCGCACAAATCCTAAATATGGCACCATGGTTTATGACAAGCTGGAGAAACTCCTAGATGCTGGATTCGTCTATGAGATAGAGCACACTAATTGGGTTTCACCCATCCTCATTGTGCCTAAATGCAACAAGAAGCTCAGAATATGCATAAACTTAAAAAATGTGAATGCTGCCACAATTAAGGATCACTATTCCCTACCCTTAACAGAAACAGTGTTAGAAAAGGTGGCAAGCTTCAAAATATATAGCTTCTTGGATGGCTTCAGGGGCTATAACCAAGTGCAAATTGCTCCTAAAGACCAATCAAAAACAGAATTTGCTACAGAATGGGGTATTTTTGCATATAGAGTCATGCCATTCGGCCTTTGTAATGCCCCGGCCACATTCCAGCGAGTCATGTTCACAGCTTTCAAGTCATTTCTGAATACGTTTTTACAGGTGTTCTTGGATGATTTATGCATCCATTCAAACAAAAAAGACCACTTCAAATGTCTTGAAGTAGAACTAATCAAATGCAGGGAGTATGGCATCTCCCTAAATCCACCAAAATGCCAGTTCATGGTCACCCACGGAGTTGTTTTGGGACACATTGTCTCTCAACATGGGATTGCAACTGACATGGATAAAATCAAAATCATCATGGAATTCCCTCCTACAAATTCCAAAGGTGTACATGTCTTTATGGGACATGGTGGCTATTATAGAAGATTTATATTGCGGTATGCCATGATAGCTAGACCACTTTACAAATTATTAGTGGAATTCTCATGGACCGAAGAGTGCGACCAAGCCTTTGAGCTATTAAAGTGGTGCCTAATCACAGCACCCATCCTTATATCTCCCAATTGGGATATTGATTTTCATGTTCATACTGATGGATCCAAGTATGCAATTGGGAGTGTGCTTTGTCAACCTGGCGAACATAAGAAAGACTACCCATTCTACTTTGCCAGTCGACAACTCAATGATGCAGAGATCAACTATACTACCATAGAAAGAGAAGCCCTAGCAATGGTGTATAGTGTAAAGAAATTTCGGCACTATCTACTGGCAAATGATTTTGTCTTCTACACCGACCATCAAGCATTGCTTTATCTTGTGAACTGTTCGTGTACAACAGGAAGAATAACCAGATGGTTCCTCTTGCTTCAAGATATATTAAGAAGATGTGTAATGCCTCATGAGATCATGCCAATCTTGAGTGAAGTCCATGAAGGCATTGTAGGAGGACACTTCTAAGGGGAAGCCACAACAAGAAAAGTTCTCCTCGCAGGCTACTAGTGGCCAACACTTTGGGCAGATGCCTATGAATATGTAAAAGGCTGTGATGTATGCCAATGGACTACTAAACCACAACACAAAGACTTCAATCCCCTAACAACAGTTGTTGCACAAAAACCATTTGAAAAATGGGGGATTGACTATGTGGGTCCCATACATCCAGTAGCAAAAGGAACACAGGCACACTACATCATTGTGGCCACTGATTACTTTACAAAATGGGCTGAAGCTAAAGCAGTCATAAAAGCAGATGCCAGAAGCACAACAAGATTCTTATACGAAAATGTGATCACCCGATTCGGATGCCCCATTGAAATTGTGTTGGATAGAGGCACACATTTTGTCAATGAGGTAATCCAAGAACTCTTGTCTGGCTTCATGGTAATCCATTGAAAAAGCACACCCTACTACCCCAAAGGGAATGGAGAGGTCGAATCCACCAACAAAATAATATGCATTATCCTCACCAAGGTAGTAGAATCACAGTGTTTTGATTGGGCAGAGAAACTGAATGCAGCCTTATGGGCATACAGAACCACACTCAAGGTCAGTACAGGGAACACACCTTTTCAATTGGTGTACGGCCTTGAAGCTGTGGTCCCACTAGAATTTGTATTACCAAGCCTACGCATAGCAGTACAGGAACGCATGGGAGACCATGAATTCTTGAAAGAAAGGCTCTATCAGTTGGAGAAACATACAGAGACAAGACTAGTCGCCTACCATGCCATGACAATAGAAAAACACAGAAGAAAGGCATGGTTTGACATAAATCTTAAAGCTAAAGACATCAAGGAAGGCGACTTAGTCCTGTTATACAATGCCAAAGTACACAAGGGAAAACTCAAGTATCTAGGTCAAGGACCTACCGGGTACGAAAGATGAATCCCATCAGAGCTGTGCTGCTAGAAACATTGGATGGAGTCCAATTCAACACAACAATAAACGAGAGCCGACTAAAGCGCTACTACATCAACACGCAAGCCATCCTCGACAAAAATGAAGATTTCGAAAACCAAGTCTTCCTTAGTTAGGATTAGATTGTATCACGAGCACTCACTTGCATATGTACGTCTTCGCACATATAGGTAGCATCAATCGATTTTAACCTAGGGCTCAGAAGTGATGCCTGAGTTCTAGCTGCCCTATGAAAATCCCAGCAACAAAAAAAAGCATATAGTTAGTCCCTACCTAGCTACTAGGAGTTCCACAGCGTAAAAAATGGGAAGCCAACATACACACTTTGGATGAAGATCGAACCATTAATTGGCCAATGATCGAACCATACTTTGGTGTAGAATGAAATATCCAAGGCACAATGGTCCGAGCACTTCAGTAGCATGAGCAAATAATGCACAGTAACATTGATCACTTCCTTCGCCTAAGTGCTATATTCTGTAAAACATTGGAATTCATTCTAGAGGTTCCATGTTACCTCGATTCCCATTTGCCTCCACTCAGTTTCAATCCCAATGAAAAGGTCGATGCTCAGATTACAAGCCAACTCTATCAAAGAGTGATCTTCTTAGAAGCACGCCACATATCTCTGTTCGAGCAAATGGTGGATACAGGCTACCTGAAAACTGAGCAAAATTTGTATGGTGCCAAGGCTTTATAGCAAGATCGACTGGCACGACACAAGTTCCACAGCCATTGGACTAAAGGCATGGCAATCTAGGTACGTGCTCACAATAAGCCATAACCCGAGGACATGTAATAAAATGGATCTGGGAGTATGTTGTCTCTGTGCCAACATGGACTTAGGTAGAACAGAATGTGTGTGTAGAGTAGCGGCAAAGCTCCGCTTGTACTTGCATAAGGCTAGAAATAATCCCTCTTAGAAATCCAACTTGCATGTTCTACATGCAAGTTCTACATACAATTCCTACATGCAAGTTCTACATGCAACTCCTACATGCGAGTTCTACATGCAACTCCTACATGCGAGTTCTACATGCAACTCCTACATGCAACTTCTACATGCGAGTTCTACATGCAACTCCTACATGCGAGTTCTACATGCAACTTCTATATGCAAGTTCTACATGTAGAGAGAGAATGTCTTACATTCCTACATGCAGAGAGAGAAGCTCTCCAACTTGTATAAATACCCCATAATGGAATGAAGCCCACACTCTTTGGGGCATTGTGTTGAGTTCTACTTTGGTATTCCAAGAAATTGTCTCAAGTGTCCATGCTTCCTTGCACTCCATGTCCAAAAGCATGTCCTAACCTTGCAACCCCTCCCTTCTCCTCCTCCCTCCTCCTCCTCCCTTCTCCTCCTCTATTTTCCTCCTCCTCCTCCCTTCTCCTCCCTTGTTCTCCTCCCTCCTCCTCCTCCTCCTCCTCCTCCTCGCTCCTCTCTTTTCTTTCCCCCATGCTCTTACACCTTCTTCCTCTCCCACTCCTATGCTCCTCCTAAACCCTTAGCTCCTTAACCCTTAATCTCCATGATCTACAAGGGAGACAAGTTCTCCACCATGTACTCTACTCTAAACCTTCGAACCTCTTCTAAACTCTGGAACCTCGTTCTAAACCTTGGAACCTCCTTCTAAACCTTGGAACCTCCTTCTAAACCTTGAAACTCCTTCTAAACCTGGAACCTCTTCTAAACCCTGGAACCTCCTCCTAACCCTTAAACTCCTCCTAAACTCTGCAACCCCCAATGAAGACCAAAGCCTTTATTACCTCAACCATGATGATACACATTCCTTTTACACATGCATGCACTATGTTTGCTTACCACACTTAAGCCCACATCCCTGATCGGAACACGACTCGAGGTCCCAAGCTACACGTATACTACAAATGACAACCTCGATATATCTGTAGGTGACAAAAAATCCTTGAAACCTTGCATATTGAGAATACACTGCTCTTCCCGCGGAAGCCATGGGAAAGAGCCAACACAATCCCATAAATGATGAAAATGCATCTCTTTACAAACTATGTAGAAGATACAAAAGGTGTAACTCTTGGATTCCACTTCAAGACCCTTGTACTCATAGGTAACTTTCCAAGCACAACCTTCCAAATTAAAATATCATACTTGTAGATAGGTGTAGCAGACCACACCTTTCTTAGCCTTCTCTACCATACTCCACAACTACCCCTTAAGGCCTTATCAACCTAGTTTTTGTGAGATGATAAAGCAATCCATGGTCCTTGGGGAACCACCAAATCTTTCAAAGAGAACTTCTGAAGTGGCTTATTAGTGGCTGCATTGACAAACCATTTGAAATTCCCTCTATCATTAAGAACTATATTCATTAGTCAATGATTTCGAATATTAGCCAATAAGAATCTCATAATTCTATCTTGACCAGCCACCACTGTCAAGCAAAACATCCATTGTATCAACTCACCCTCCAACCACCTACGGTGCACCCCCAAGGGTCCTAGATACTCCTAAAAGTAACTAATCCCTTAGCACATAACCCTTTGACTTGTCTAGCAGCTACCAGTAAAGGTTTTAAATCATTTTGAATGCCCAATCCGACAACTATAAGATCTTGAAAGTGGTGCATCACCCTTGAAAAGAGGTATTCCCCACCCTTGAAGCTCCAACAAAAATTCCTTTCTAGCATCCAATTAGTTTAGTAAGCATTTTCAATTGTGGAAGAAGATCACGTAGTACAACGTCTTGCGAAGGACTCCATAACACCTTGAGGTCCATTAGTACTAATCCAATATCTTGCAAGCATTGCCCATAGGTAATCACATCCCAACCTCACTAACCATTTAGAGCAAAGCCTCTAACATTTGTGGCTCATTCCCTCTATACCTAGTACTCCATATTTCTTTTGAGCAACAACCAAGCTCCAATCAAAAGAATGCCATTGGTGTCAGCATAGGAAATCCCTTATCAGCTTGTTTATTCTCTTAAGAACATTAACAAAAAAGGAAAAACTAAGAGACCGTACAACACCAGACAACAAATCATGTTTTGCTACCACATCCCTTCCCGCAAAGGAAAGTCTACCATTTGCTAAATTTTATTGATAGCCCAATCAATCTTCTCCTCCAGTGTCACTGCAAAACCAACTGGGCATCCCAAGGATTTACTGATTTCTCTAGCCTTGTACCTTTTGAAAGGAAAATTAACTAGCCAATCAGGAATATCTGCCCAACCCAACCACACTATAGTGTTATATCTTGATTAATGAATGAATTAGACACCAAAGAAAAATCCTCAAACATTGCAAGAAACCTTCTTAAATTCTCTTCTTTGCCAACTAGAACACTTGTGTTGTCATCGACAAAAACGTTGCATACAAAAGGAAGAATTGTTAGGCACTGGAAGGCCCCTGATATATCCAATACTCTGAAAATAGTCAAAATGAATAAAGGCTTAGTAACAACAGCAAATAGCATGAGGACCAAAGGGCATCCTTGCCTAATAGAATGTTGTAGGGCAAAGGATCGCCACAAGTAGCCATTTAGAATAGCCTAACATGTGCATTAGTAAATAGAAATGTGTCATATTGCAAAAAATATGACCAAATCCCAATCTTTCCATAGTATTTAATATAAACCCCCAGCTTATCATGTCATATTTGCCTTAGTCTTTCCAAATTTAAGAGAACAAATATATCCATGTTTCTTCCATATGCAAAGCCATATTGTCTAGGATGCACAACTCTACTCAAGATAAATTTAGTCCTATTTGCCAAAGCCTTAGCCATAATCTTATAGGCACAATTGAGCATGGAAAGAAGCCTCCAATGACCTGGCATACATCTATTTTGACCCTTAGGAATGAGTTTCACAATATAGTGTTGAGAGTACGAGGCAACATGCCTTTTCTAAAGCACCAATTGATTAGTTTAGTCATGTCCTCACCACATATCTCCTAGTTGCACTGTTAAAACTCTATCGGCATACCATCACGCCCAAGTGATTTACCTTTGGCCATAGAAAGTACGTTGAATATGCTCTCACCAATGAAAAAAGCTTTGCAACTATAAACGCTCATGTGAAAAAACAATACGTTGAAGATTGCTTAAGAAGGCATCCAATCTTGTCTTATAATCATAAGTTTTTATAGTTCTACTATCAGCCACATTTGATAAATGGTGCATAAAAACTTCTATAATTTTCAACTCTTCATAAAACATGTCACCCTTAGCATTCCTTATTGCAAGCCTCTTGCAACCATCTTATTCCATCTTGAACCTTAGCTGTAGTTAATTTTGCATGCTCAATGGGCCTCAAAATGAGTTCTATTGCAGAAAGTAGTGGAGGGAGCATCAAATCAAAGGGCATCTTAGCTATAGCACTTAACAAGCAAGCTCTTGCCCAGAGTGCTTCCTTCTCCTACCTCCTCATCCTACCTGCTCTCTCTCATCCAAACTCCTTGGCTATTTTAGTGACCCTTTTCATACTTGCATTCCACCTATTTTAAGTCCAAATATAAGATCTTGCCTCTTCTTTCCAGCACACAGAACAACCCTATCACCCTCAACTTAAATGGGATAGGGGCCCTTCAGTTTGAATGATTGCAACCAGATCAAAGGGTGATAGGAAGAAACGACTTCACTTAACACTTTACTGTCCATTTCAGGCTTTAGCCACCAACGTCCCTCACTGAAATAGATCCTATCCAAGTGTGTAGTCCTCCAACTCTGATCATCATGCCGACTGTGCCATGTGAAAACCCATGCATAGTTTCAATGTCTCTTAGTCAACCTAGTCCACAAAGCCACATGCATTAATTAGACCATGATTTACGTTGTTAAAAAGAGGCGCTTAGAGCTTTGAATTGAGTTGAATGAAGGTTGAAAAAGGAGGGTAGTTAATCCAACTCTCAATCGTTCATGAAGTCTTGAGGAAATTGTGAAAGTGAGGTGAGGAGAAGAAAGCAAGGGAGGAAAAGTAGTGACAATGAATGATTTTTTGGGGGGCAATTTTTGCAAGTTTGGCAATATTCCGGCATCCTCAAAAATGAAAACCGTCATTCAAAATAAACCATATAACATCATAAAACAGGATCCGCAGTGATAAACAAAGAAACACCCCAATGACTGGAGGCTAGTCTGGAGTCTCCATTAGAGGCCGTCCCCATACTTGTGCAAAAATGAAAACCGTCATTCAAAATAAACCATATAACATCATAAAACAGGATCCGCAGTGATAAACAAAGAAACACCCCAATGACTGGAGGCTAGTCTGGAGTCTCCATTAGAGGCCGTCCCCATACCTTGTACAGACTGCCGTCGCAGGCTAGTGTGGTTGGTCCCCATGCCTTAATGTAAGGCAACTATTTGGCCTTCCACCAAGGAGGGTCGGGGGAGTGGGGAGAGGTACTCCCCACATGTCCGTCCCAAGATGCGACTGACAACTTGAGATGTGAAGCAATTACGAACTTTGGATTTTAGTGTAGTCTCGCATACATTCAAGTTTTTTGGCGTTTGGACGAGCAATTTGGCATGATCACCTCTCCCACGCCGACGAAAGTTGATTTTGGAGGCACCTTGGAACAGCCTACACAGAGGAGGCTCTCCATCGTCCTCGTTGTTCCAAGTATGGAGACTGCCTCTTAGTGCGCAACTTGGATTGGTACGAAGTAGGCAATCGGGCTCTTACTCGTGGGCTAGTAGATTTTTGACTAGCCAATGGCCTAGGATAACGATGATGATGATGATGATAAGTAATAATGAGAGGGATGATGACGATGGCGATCATGATGATGACGAGTCATTTGCCTTGACTTGTAGAAATATTGAGAATAAGGAAGCTCAATTGCATTTTGGGCTCCTGTAAATTCGCAGTCCCAAGGACGAGGACGATCGAGAGACGGCCTGGGGTGACGTGTTGTGTTGAAGGAATCACAATGACTCGAGGCAAGCAGAAGATCGAGGCCCAGAAACGCAACGCCGAACGCAACCAGAAATCCAAGGGCTCCCAGCTCGAGGCCCGCGCCGCAGCTCTCAAAACAATTTGCCCCATCTGCAAGGTGCTGCGATGATTCCTCCAAGTTTTTTGTTGGTATCAACAATGATGCGTGTTTGAGCGAGCTTCTAGTTGAATCTTCATCTTTGCCCGAATTTGGAGGTCTGAGCATTGTTTGATGTCCTTAGAACGAGTATCTATAGTCAAAGTTGCGCTGTATTGAACCAGCCCGAAACCGTGAGGTTGTAACGAATTGAATGCCACCTCTTCTCAGAGCGCCCATTTCTTCTTACACGACGGCTCTATGTGAAAACTGCATTAAACCTAGCTTGCTTCCTGCTGCCATTCAGTATTTTATGCACCAGAGATTTATTATATTTGTGTCCATTGATTACTAACTAACAATTGCTGTCCTCTTGGCGTGCAGGCACAACTTGCCAATTATAATCAGCTGACTGATCACTTCGCATCTAAGCACCCGAAGGAGACTGCTCCCACACCTCCTGCAGGATCTTCGTGATGGCACCTGTTCAGGGCTTTTGCAGACAGTCCTGCACTTTATCTAGCTGCAAAACTTCATAATTGTAGTCCTTTCTGCCAAAGTAAGACCTGGCATTATATATAAAACGTGTGTTCGCTTTGTATGGCTGAAATGCATTTTGTGTCAAAATATCGTCAAGCAAAGCCCTACACGTAACATAAAAACATAATAACGTAAGAAAGCACTACTTTTCAACACGTTTCAATACAATTATTTTTAGTAAGTCATGTTGTTTTGAACCAGAAGCAAACCTTTGCACTGCACATGATTCTGGCAAATCAAATAAATGCCTTGCTCTTTCTCGATGAGGCAGGGTGGATCGGGTCCTTTGCAAAACATACCCTTGACTACCCTCCAACAATGGATGGGCTGGAGGTGGGTGAGTGGCCGGAAAAGGCTTGTCCAGGAGATACCTTACTCTGTTGAAAATTGTGCGAGCTGCCACGCAGGATCACTTTCAGCTGATGGAGGCCAAAGTCACCTCTTTGCAATTACGCTGATATACTGGCTTTGCCATTTTATATTCTAATGCTGTTTTCTATTGGTACTGCAGGTTTTCTGTTGGGTACTATATGCATTATGCAAAGAGAGCTGACTCGTATAATTCTCTTGTTATCATGTGATCTTAGCTGGTTGCATAAATCAGATCTCTGACCAGCTAAGATTTTGCTCTTTTAAAATTTAGCTTTTACATTCCTACTCTCTCTCTCTCTCTCTCTCTCTCTCTCTCTCTCAGCAAGGGCCTTACCGAGCCCTTTGCTTCAGCCCATGGCGGCTTGTATTGGGAGATGCATGGATGATCTACTGCAAATGCATACGTTCTAGGCCTCCTTTTGCCTGTACTTTCCCTTGCTTCCCACATCTTTTTTTTTTCCTCTTAATGCAGTCTGTCTCTCTTTCGACACCTTGCCTTTCAAGGTTGATTCATTTCTTGCTTTCCGTATTTCTTTATTGGTTCTCTCAATCCAATCTGTCTCTTTTGACACCTTGCCTTTTAAACCTAATTTATTTCGCATGCTTATGAGGTTTTGTCATCGAAGGATCATTTCAACATCTCTGATTATCATGCCTATGCAGATTATTGAAAATCATGTCACTGAATAATGATTGGGAACTCATGAAATTGGTTCTTTAAGACACAACACTTCCTCACATTAGCATTGCCAAATAGCCCTTACTGTCTTTCAGGCAAGGTATTAATAAACTGGTTGCTGGAGGCATACTGCTGATGAAGCACTTTGTCCTTGTACTCATGGTTGTGTCTTGATCTGTCATGGGTGGATCAATAGCTTGGTCATCTTATCTCTTCAAAAGGCTCTCAATGGGTCAGCACTTTACCCATTGAGATATGCTCAAACAGATTGTTTGCAGGTACTAGCTACACTTAATTCGTTATTTTTTTGTGCTTCAGGCAGTTCAATACACTTTGATGTTTAAAAGTTTAAAAAGTTTCTGCTGGTCAACCAAGTTGCTATAACTGTAGTGAGTATATAGAGCCGTTTACTGATGATTTTGCTTCCTTGTTTTATTTACAAAAACATTAAATGGGCAAGTGAAGCAGCAGATCCTTTCTCTTCACTCTGGGAGTTCTACTTATTCTGTCAGTAAAAAGTCTTAACAGCTATTTAGTCTTTTACCATGGATCGATCTGAAACTGTTGCGTTCGTTTTGGGATCACATACAGCCCTATGATTCTTCATTGTTTTACTGCTGTTATAGTTTTGTCATAAGAAACTTTTCCTGTAGTTTGTTATGATACCATTTGATGGCCAAGGTATATCGGTTAGCTGGAGGTACAGGTACACATCATTAAGCATGCTGAGAGCATGTCCATACAAGCAACTGTGTAGGCAGGTTTAAGACAAGACTGATCCACATTGGACCGCATCTTCACCCTCAGAGACATCATAGAGGACACCCGACATTTGAAGTTAGATAATATATTGCTGCTTTATGAGCTTCTGAAAGGCCTTCAATTTAGTACCAGGGGCTCATCTCATTGCACGACTCCAAGCTTTGCATAGCACACTATGTTATATGGGCAGTCAGGGCCTTATATGAGAGAGCTACAGGTAGAGTGTGCAGCACATAAGGGCTGTCAGAGGAGTGGAGCAGCACCATTGGGGTGAAGCATGGTTCCCCCTTCCCCACTCTTTATATCGATATCTATCTTGCTATTTGCTGATGATGTGGCGTCAATCTATCTTTGGCCTTCCATGAGAGCAGAGACATGAAGGTCAACTTGGTTAAAACTAAGTTTATGATCTTCAATACTAATGAAGAGCTTCAATGCGAGACTTTCACACTGGTAGGAGAGCTGGTTGAGATAGATGATACTTTGGGGTGCATTATCACAGGTTGCAAGTTTACCATGAAACCAACAGCAAGGCACAGTTGACAGAGAGCATGCCGTTATTGAGTTTGGAGAGAACGTTAATAGACACATTTCCAGCTCATACACACGAGATTGCTTCTTTTTGATTCCCTAGTCCGATCACATGGCCCCATGAATGCTTGCGCTGATGCTTGCAGCCTCAACCTTGCACCCACTATCTCAAACCCATTTGTGGGATGGAAGGTCACAAGCTATGATTATTTCCGCTTACCGCTAGGGTGCTAGTGTCAGCAAGGGGAGGTCCCTCTTAAAAAGGGGACTATATTATCATCCATGGAGAAGGGAGAATGGGTGCAAGGTTGATGCTTGCAGCCTGAACCTTGCACCCACTATCTCAAACCCTACATGTTGATGTGAGTGGTCTGAAAGCTATATGCATGCTCTATCATACCATTTGTGAGATGGAAGGTCACAACTTACAAGCTGTGATTAGCTCCGCTTACTGCTAGTGTCAGTATGGGGAGGTCCTGTTAAAAAGGGGATACCATCATTCCATGGAGAAGGGAGAATGGGTGAGACCATCGTAATTGTCCTCCTCCTCCTCCAAGTTCAACAACATGATAATGATGATGATTCGTCCTCCTCCTAAGGAGGGCCTTCACGTAATGATGACGACTTGATGACGACAACGATGATGAGCAATCTGCCTTGATTGTATAATATTGAATAAGGAGCTCCCACGGAGAATTGCATCCTCCGCACCCTTGGTGGTCTCAATTTGCAGTCCCAAGGACGAGGGGATAGATAGACAGGGCCTGCCTTGTGGAGTGGTGAGGTGTTGAAGCTACACAAGGGTAGAATGGTGCAAGGCAGGCAGAAGATTAGGGCTCAGAATGCAGCCAGAAAGCCAAGGGCTCCCAGCTCAATGCTTGCCCCTCAGCTCTTTAAAAAAATGCTATTTCTTAATTTGATGCGATTCCGCCCACAACCGATTTCATGTTTGATCTTCCAGTTGAATTTTCCTCTTTGCCTGAATCTTGAGGCCTTCTCTCTTACCCCAAAATGACTCCCCTTAAATTTGTGACGTCCATGAACAAGTATTTATTGTCAAATGCAAAGCAAAGTTGCTCTGTATTGAACTAGCCCGAAATTGTGAGGTGGTCCAGAATTCAATGCCATCTCGTCTCTTTCTTGTTTCACCTGTAGGCTGCACTTGATGGCTCACTACAGACAATACACATCTATTTGAAAACTGCATCAAACCTAGCTTCCTCCTTGCAGAAAAGATATACTGTTATTTGTGTCCAGAGATTAGGAACTAACAGATGTCCTCCTCTTGGTGCTACAGGCACAACTTGGCAATTATAATCAGCTGACTGATCACTTGGCATCCAAGCAGCCGAAGGACTGCCCCCACACCTCCTACAGGGTCTTCGTGATGACATCTGTTTAGGGGTTTTGCTCTCTGGTGGAGAGAGTGTTGCACTTTACCTGGCTGCAAAATTTCAGGATTGTGACATTATTTTCTTCCCTTATGCCAATGTAAGAACTGGGAGTATATATAAAACGTGTGCTTGCTTTATATGGCTGGAATGCATTTTGTGCTCAAAATGATTGTCAAAGAAGGCCCTGCACGTAATGCTAAAACATAATAAAGTAAGAAAGCACTTCTGTCACACACAATACAATACACTTATCTTCTGTAAGTCGTGTTGTTTTGAACCAGAAACACACCTTTACAGTGCACATTATTAAAGAAATGCCTTCCTATTTCTTGATGAGGCATGAAGGACTGGTCCTGTGCACACATACTATAGACTGTCCAACAATGGATTTGCAACAGGACTGCTTCTAACTGAAGGTAAACGCCACTAAATTGGTAGAACATAATGGAAATAGGGCAGGAAAGTTAGAGTAGTGAAGTACCTTATGTATTAGGAAAAAAGTAGGAGTGGAAGGTCATGGCATGGACCTACAACAGAAACTTTTGAGGGGCTGCACAAGAACAGGAGGAATCAATCCCAATTAGAATTCAGCTGAGTAATAGGACTCTTGCTGTGTATTCTATTTCAGTAATGGAGTACAAATCATGAATAAATGCGAGTACAACTAGGGCCCTCATATAGGTATGGCCCAGGTTCCCCTAAAGAAAGGAAAAACACTTACAAACCAATAAAGGCCTTTTCACTAACTTTTAGTTTAAGTAAAAGTCACCCTCTGTTACAATCCTCCCTCCTCAAATAGAAATTTGTCCTCAAATTTGAAAAGGCTGTGACCTGGATATACAATTCTCCTTGTAAACTTGAATAGCTCAATTCTGGTCATATCAGCTGAACAATGAAGTTTCTTAGTCAAATACCTCCCTGCAGGCATGCTGACCTGTAAATGGATCATATAATATTCCCAAGAGACCAAGCAACAGGGTGGAAGAGCTATGCTGTCCAATATAACCGATTTGATCATATAATCCAGCGAGAGACATGCCGATCTGAAAAAAATAGTGAATGCTGGCTGCAACATATGTGAGGGAAAGAGTGAGGGAGTGGAACGATGATGACAGAGAGAGAGAGGGAGACACAAGAAGTGTGGGTGTGTAAAGTGTTGAGCCACACCACAAACTCATAGGTTTTATTAGAATTAGGCTTTCACCCTATGACTGTCTTAAGACAGTCATAGGTGTCATAACATTTTAAAGGGTGGCAATGTGCCTTTACCCCAACAACCTCCCACCTAAAGGCCAATGTGCCTAAAGGGGAGAAAAGAATAAAAATTACAGCAATATACAGTTACTGTATACAAGACCATAAAATAAGGATGGTCTCATCCTAATCCCATGATGTGGCGGCAATGTGCAAACCGCTCTGTAGGCAAGCTCTTAGTGAGCAAATCTGCAGGATTATCATCAGTATGCACCTTCACAAGCTCAAGTCGCTTGTCTTCCCCAGTACCTCCCTGATGAAATGGTATTTCACATCTATGTGCTTGGTCTTCTGATGAAAGACCGGATTCTTTGCCAACATGATAGCACTCTGACTATCACAATGCAAAACTGGCATATCTCCTGTAATGCCCAAATCTCCCACCAGCCGAGTAAGCCATATTGCTTCCTTGCAAGCCTTAGTGGCTGCAACATATTCAGCTTCAGTGGTTGACAGTGCAATGCATTTCTGCAACCGAGACACCCATGATATAGCACCTCCTGCAAATGTAAAAATATAACCGGTAATAGACTTCCGGTTATCTGCATTCCCTGCATAGTCTGAATCTGTAAAACCATGCACCAATGCATCCTACCTACCATAGCATATGCACAAGTCTTTGGTACCCTTGAGATACCTTAAGACGCCTTTCACTGCTTCCTAGTGCCGCTTGCCTGGATTTGCCATATACCTGCTGATGACTCCCACCGCAAAAGCAATATTCGGACGAGTGGCAACCATGGCATACATCAAAGAACCAACTGCAGATGCATATGGAACCTTGGCCATTTCAGCCTTATCATCATCTGATCTGGGGCTGTCCTTACTGCTGAGTTTTAAATGTGGAGGCAACGGGGTACTAATAGACTTCCCCCCCTCCATTTTAAACCTCTGCAGTACTTTGTCAATGTACTCCTTCTGTGACAGAAACAAAAGTCCCTTGGACCTGTCACGAATAATCCGCATACCAAGAATATGGTTTGCATCACCCAAGTCTTTCATGTCAAAAGACTTATGCAGTTGTTTCTTCAAAGCACTAATCTCCTGCTGAGATTTGCTGGCAATCAGCATGTCATCTACATATAGAATGAGTAGCATCAAACTGCCATCCTTTGCCCGTTTGGTGTACAAGCAGTGATCGGTCTCACACCTATGATACCCTTGGGACTGCATGAAGGCATCAAACTTCTTGTACCATTCTCTTGGCGCCTGCTTGAGTCCATATAAGCTCCTCTTGAGCTTACACACAAGCTGCTCTTTCCCTTTAACAGCATATCCCTCTGGCTGACTCATGTAGATCTCATCATGGAGATCTCCGTGAAGAAAAGCAGTCTTCACATCCATCTGACATAAATCCATGTCCTCATGAGCAACAAGAGCTAACACTGCTCTCAAAGTAGTCATCTTGACTACAGGGGAAAAGATCTCATCAAAGTCAATGCCCTTCTCCTGCTTAAATCCCTTGGCAACTAATCTTGCCTTATACCTCGGTAAAGCATTTGAATCCACTTTGACTTTGTAAACCCACTTGCATGGCAAAACCTTTCTTCCTGCAGGTAGCTGCACCAAGTCCCATGTATCATTTTGAAGTAGGGAGTCCATTTCTGACTGCATGGCTTTCTTCCACTTCCTTTTCTCAGTTCTTCCCATAGCTTCCTTGAAGCTGGAAGGCTCACCACAATCTGTCAGCATGATAAAATCAGCCACATTATTGGCTCCTGGAACAAACCTGTCAGGAGGCCGTTGTACACGGGTGCTCCTCCTAACAAAATGTTTCGGATTAGGCTGCTGTTGTCTAGCCTGTTCGTCATGCATGACGGGTGGCTGTACCACCATATTTGGCTGTTCTACAGCGCCATTTGCTGGCATATCCAGTGGTGCATCATTGGCAAAATTGTCTGGCTGATTTTCAGCCTGTATACCCTCTTGAACAGGGTTATCTACAGTAGCCTGCTGCTGCATATTAATGGGCATTCTTTGCTGTCCGACATCATCATAAACAACCCTCCTGTATTCCACAGGTTGCACGGGTTCTTTGTGTACACAATCCTCTTTAAAGATGACATCATTGCTGCGAATAACCTTCCTTTTGACGGGATCCCATAACCTGTACCCCATTTCACCTTCGTCACCGTAACCCATGAAGATGCATCTGAAAGACTTTGGTTCCAGTTTGGTGCGCAGTTCTTTGCGTATATGAGCAAAGCACTCGTAGCCAAACACACGTAAGTGCTTATATGAAGGTGGCTTGCTAGACCACACCTCCTCTGGCACTTTCAGCTCCAAAGCCTTGTTCGGCGACTTGTTAATTAGGTGAACTGCTGTTTGCACGGCTTCTGCCCAAAAGCCATGGGGCAATGCAGCATAAGACAACATACATCGAACTTTCTCCTGAATAGTTCGATTCATCCGCTCACTCACACCATTTTGAGATGCATTATGAGGGGCTGTGAGTTCCTGTTTAATGCCCTTAGCTTCGCAAAACTGTACAAAAGCATGTGACACATACTCACCCCCATTATCGGATCTGAGGCATTTCAACCTGCATCCTGTCCGATTCTCAACCTGAGCGACAAACTTCTTGAAAGCATCTAAGGCATCGCTTTTATGCTTCAAGAAATAGACCCACACTTTGCGTGTGGCATCATCAATAAAAGTAATGAAATACTTTGCACCCCCTAGTGATAGCTGTGGCATCTCACACAAATCAGTGTGTGCACTAGATCAAGCGGTGCTCTATTCTGGGGAGTTCTCCTCTTATGAGGAGTCATAGAATGCTTTCCAAAAATGCAATGATCACAAGTAGGCAAATCTGAAAAAGAAAGAGACGGCAGATAACCCAAACGTGACAGTTCTTGCATTCCTTTAACGGACATGTGTCCCAACCGGCTATGCCACAATGAAACCTTTGGCAGCTCGGTTATGGCAACAACATGATTACCTGCACTGGAAACATAAAGAGGGTACAAGGTATCACTCTTATAACCCTCAGCCACTACAACCTGGCCATCAGTAATCACCTATTTGGAATCCCCAAATGTGGTGTGGTAACCATTGTCATCCAACAAGCCAGTGCTAATCATATTTTTCTTGATTTGCGGCACATGGCGAACACCATCAAGCATAAATATGCGTCCATCAGGGAATACTATCTGTATACTGCCAATCCCTGCAATCTGACATGCATAGTTGTTCCCAAGGTGAACAACTCCATGAGTACCTGTGTAGGAAGTAAACCACTCCCTATGAGGAGTAACATGAAAAGAAGCACCTGAATCCAAGAGCCAGGTGTGCATGTCATGGCCATCAACAACCAATGTATGTGCAATTACAGCAGAAGAGCATAAAACATCATGTCTGTCACTGTCACTGTCCTCTGCTGCAACATTCACTGCATCCAAGTCATCTGCCTTGGCCTTGCCTTTGCCTTTGCTTCCACTGCCTGCATCCTTTGTCTCAGCCTTCTTGGCTTTCTGATCCCGTATAAACTTGAAGCACTTAGACTTCACATGTCCCTTCTTGCCACAGTAAAAGCATTCAATATCCTTTTTGCCACGGGACTGACTGCGGGATTTGGACTTGCCAGCAGATCTCCCCTTCTGCTGAGTCCTACCTCTTTCCTGTACTTGCAAAGCATTGGAAGAGTTGCTGCCCGCATTATTCTTCCTACTCATCTCCTCCATAAGGAGAGAGCTCTCCACATCAGCATACATAAGAGTGACATTTGAATTAGACAGGGTGGTCTTGAAAGTGTCCCAACTCTCAGGGAGGGTACACAACAAGAAAGTAGCCTTGAACTCCTCATCAAGGTTCAATCCCTGTGCAATAAGCTGTGTAAAGATGGCATTGAACTCACTCAAGTGTGAGGTCATAGCTGTACCTTCCTTCATGCGAAGGTCGACAAGCTTCTTCAACCAATAAACCTTACTGGCTGAGCTCTTTTGGGCATACAATTCTTCTAGCCTCTGCCATAGGCCATAAGAGGTCTTTTCAGCTTGAACATCGAACACAAGAGAATCAGTGAGAGTAAGCATAATAGCAGCCCTTGCAGACAAATCAAGCTCCTCCCACTCATCATCTGCCATCCCAGATGGCTTGACACCCTTCACCCTTATGGGCTTAGAAATCTTCTTTAGCAGAAGTACATTCAAACACTGTTCTGCCCATAATGCATAATTGTGTGCCCCTTCCAATTTCTTTATGTTCAGTATTGAAGATTCACTTCCCCCTGATGCCATATCAGATAAGGAAAGTGCCTGACTCCCTGTAAGTCAAAAAAATGACTAAATAAAATTCTGATTTCTCAGAAAACCTGCTCTATCAAGAGCTCTATCAAGAGCCAGGAGCACTCACAATAGTGCTGTTTTTACTGTCAAAAAATGCTGCAGCAAAACAGAAAATTTTCCCTCCAGTCACTGTACCTTCTGACACACTGTACCGTGCTCAAATAGGCATAAAACAGTAACTTCAGAATGTTGCAGCTGTTCCACAAGTGCTTTATCAGTGCATCATCATCTGACGAAGCACAAAACACTGCTGTCCTAGACACTTCTCCCACCTCAGATGAGGTATTGCACTGATTTTATATGCATAAACCACTTGTCATACACTGTTTTGTCCACTGAAAAAGGCTCCAAACACCTCAGCCTGTCACAAAACCTGCAACAAAGTATGGGGCAAATCCCAAACAATCACCCTTCTGCCAGGGGGATAAAAGCCATATGAAGGTCTCAAACAGTAACTCAAGTGCTCACAAGCAAAATCTGGGCAAAAGCCCCTTGATTTGACACCTGTACCAAGTGAAAAACACCCTCAACACTGAGGTAGCATACAAAATACAGCGCTCTCCTGGCACTTTCACCTAACAATGTAATGCATAAATGGCCCTGTGTACACAGTAACAACACAGATCCCAACGTACAAACACTGAAGAGAAAACCTTTTGAGCACTGTCAACGATGGATAGTTAGGGACCGAGTAAACTCGATGCGCCCTGGCCAAGCGTGGCTCAACTGAGATTTTCAAAGTGTCGTACACAGAATGTGACCTGCAAGAAATGTCACTGAATACACTGCGGAAGCAAGACCAATGTGGGCACCCTGGCTCCACACTGCCTCAAGGCATACACTGCATACACTTCCAGGCAAAAGCCCTTTGAAATTGTCACCCGAAAACTGAGATTTGCACTCAGCAAAAGCATAAAAGCCCTTTGCAAAATCAAGGCATTTGACCTTCCCGAAACAAAATAACTGTGCAACCACCACACACTGTGGCACTAGTCACCTCAAGCACGAGGGACACGAGTGTACTTGCTGTACCTCAAACACACAGTTTTGAGAACTGAACAAATTTTGGGAATGAAGAGCAGAGTGCTCTCTCTTTTCCTTCTTCCCCAAAAGAAAAATCTGTGCCTGCTGTATTTGCTGTACCTGCGCAGGGTACCTCTTGTACCTTGTACCTGCGAGGGCACAAATCCCTAAAAAAATTTTTTTTGAACCTCCTGTCGCAGCGTTCGTACGGCCGCGTCCGTACGGCGTCCGTACAGTCGGTACGAATGGTCGTACCTGTCCGGTCGACGGGCTGCACGCAGCCGGTGTTGCGCGCTGGTCGTGTTGGCTGCGCACGGCCGGTGTTGTGCGGTGCGCGCACTGGCTGCGCCCGCGCAGCTAGCTACGTGAGCAGCTGCTCCTGCGCTGGTTGCTCGCCCGCGCTGCCCCGCTCTGCTCGCGCGCGACCTGCTCCTGCTGTCGCTGCTCGCTGCTACCACTGCTGAGGGTACGATGTCCGAGGGGAGAGGGAGGGGGAGAGGAAGGGGTAGACCGGAGTTGAGAGGGAGAGGTAGAGGCTCTGATACCACTTGTGAGGGAAAGAGTGAGGGAGTGGAACGATGATGACAGAGAGAGAGAGGGAGACACAAGAAGTGTGGGTGTGTAAAGTGTTGAGCCACACCACAAACTCATAGGTTTTATTAGGATTAGGCTTTTACCCTATGACTGTCTTAAGACAATCATAGGTGTCATAACATTTTAAAGGGTGGCAATGTGCCTTTACCCCAACAACATATCCATATATGCCATATAGCAAAAGAAATCAAATCTGCCCATAAAATGCAATTTTGGCCATAGAAATCAGCTAAGCAAATGAGGGTATTGCTCCACAATTGTAGATATAGCTGCCAAGAAGACTCCTCATCGGGTAGACCTCTCCATTTGATAAAATATTCCATGTAGGACTTGTTCCTCAACACATGATCTCTAAATCCAAGGATCTTCTCAAGTATATACTCAATCTGGCCCTCTTCATCCATAGGAGGTAGCTCTCCATAACTTGCTCCTTAGGTCCTAAATATTTCTTGAGAAGTGACACATGGAATACTTAGTGTATTCTAGAGGATGATGGAAGCTCCAACTCATAAGCCACTTCCCCAACTTTCCTCAAAATCTTGTAAGGTACATAATGCCTATGAGCAAGTTTAACATTGGTATTACCTTTCAAAGAAGCATGCTTGGACTCATGTAATCTGAGAAACACATAATCCTTTTCTTCAAAATGAAGATCTCTCCTATGGTCATCAGCATAATCCTTCATCCTTGCTTGGGTCCTTACCATATTATCTTTACATTGCTGTAATAGAGCAGTCATGTGAGCCAAATCATCCTTGGCTTGCTAGCTGGTCAATGCTTGATCACTAATGGTTGATGGGACCTGAGCTTTACAGCCAAACATGGCTTCAAAAGGGCCCATACCAATTGAAGTGTGCTTGGTGGTATTATAACAAAATTCAGCTAGATGCAACCATCGATCCCAAGATGATTGGGTCTCAAAACAAAAATGCCTTAGATACACTTCCAATCAGCGGTTAACCCTCTTTGTTTGCCCATCAGTTTGAGGGTGATCTGCTGTACTTGGGGTAAGAAGTGTTCCCATAGAACTGAAAGCTCTTGCCAAAAATGCCCCATGAACTTAGCATCAGGATCACTCACAATCTCCTGAGGAAGTCCATGTAATTTAAACACATTCTCCATGAATTGCTTAGCCACATTGGAAGCTGTAAATTGTGTCTTAGTAGGAATGAAGTAGGCAGCTTTAGTAAGTCTAACAACAACCACAAAGATGCTGTTCCAACCCTTAGAGGTCATTGGTAGACCTGTAATAAAGTCTATGTTGATATGTGTCCATTTACCTTGAGGTATAGGTAGAGGTTGTAGTAGACTAGCTGGCCTCAAATTCAACTCCCTGTTTTGTTGACAGGGCTTACAGCTTTGTACATAAGCAAGAACATCCTTCCAAAGCCCCTTCCAATAAAAACTCTGTTTTACCTTATCATACATCTTGTTGAGGCCTATATGCCTAGCCATAGGAGAGGAGTGAAATTCTTGCAAGATTAGTAGCTTATAGGAGGAATTTTCAGTAAGAAATATTCGATCATTATACCACAAGAGCCCACTGTGCAATTTGAAATTGGGATATTGTTGACAGTCAAGATCTTGCAAGTCTTGGAACATAGCAGCCGCTTGAGGATCATTGAGATAACTCTTCTTGAATGCCATGGATACAATCCTTATAAACCTTAGTAATAGATAACAAAGTACAAGCCCATATCCTGGAAAGAGAATCTCCCACAATATTTTCTTTGCCCATCTTGTAATCTATGTCAAAGTCATAGTTTTGCACAATGGATAGCCATCTCCTTTGCTTGGGTGATAGAGAAGTCTGAGATAGAAAATATATGAGAGTCTTATGATCAGTCTTAACCTTGAAATGGCTACCATAGATGTAGTGGTGCCACTTTTTGATTGCATGAAGTATTGCCAACATCTCTTGGTCATAAATGTGGAAACTGGACTCCTTGTCATCCAATTTCCGACTTTCAAAGGCAATAACTCCATGACTCTGCTTTAGAACAAGTCCAATACCCCTTCCATAGGCTCAAGAGTAGGTGCTCCAATTTTCAAAGTGATTGGGCAAAAATTTACCACAAATTCCCAAGAAAAGTGCTCTGATACCAATGCAACAGGACTGCTTCTAATTGAATGTAAACGCCACTAAATTGGTAGAACATAATGGAAATAGGGTAGGAAAGTTAGAGTAGTGAAGTACCTTATGTATTAGGAAAAAAGTAGGAGTGGAAGGTCATGGGCTGGACCTACAATAGAAACTTGTGAGGGGTTGCACAAGGATAGGAGGAATCAATCCCAATTAGAATTCAATTGAGTAATAGGACTCTTGCTGTGTATTCTATTTCACTAATGGAGTACAAATCATGAATAAATGCCAAGTACAACTAGGCCCTTATATAGGTATGGCCCAAGTGAGTACAAAGCAATATTGCATATGGGATTACCTCCTAGGATGCCATGTGGCAACTTATGGTATCCCCTAAAGAAAGGAAAAACACTTACAAACCAATAAAGGCCTTTCCACTAACTTTTAGCCTAAGTAAAAGTCACCCTTTGTTACAGGATTGGGTTGGAGGTGCATCCCCCTCACAAGTCGTGCAATTTGGATGGGTCTCCGAGTTGGTGAGTCCAAGATAGGGATCTTGAATATGTACGCCTCTACTTGTAGGTAGCACCCAACCTTTTGGAGACAGTTGACGGAGTGCCTCCTAGACGTTGACCTTTGGATTGTTGAAGGTGACTTCAACGACCTAGAGCTTGAGGAGGACAAGCAGGGGGGGGCTTCATTCTCAGAGTTGCCCACAGCGGAGAGAGTATGTGGGAGTAGCTCATTTTCACGATTAGTGGTGGTCGGGATCTGTGGAGAGAGGCCGAGTTCACTAGGATCCCTGGTAGCCCTTTGTTTTCTTTCGGCTAGTGGAGGGATGATTTGCCTTGATAGGTTTTACATGGGAGATTGGGTGATGCGCAGAGAGGGTTCCACAAGTATTTTGGTAGGCACGACGATATTAGATCACTCCCCAATCGCGCTCCACTTAGAGCCGTCCCATCATGGACTCCCTTAGAAGGGGTTTTGCACTATCCCTCAAGAGGAGGTACGACAGGCTGTGTCTCAGGTTTGTCAGCAGTCGGAGGGTGCTCCCGAGGTGGGTGGGCTACGTGGATGGCAGATGCGATCTAGAGGAGCAGTGAGGAGCTCCATTCCTAGCCCTTAGTCAGAGGCACGCTCTGCAGGCATGAGAAAGCACTAAGACATGATTTAGCATCCATAGAGCACCTCAAGAAGTAGGATCCGAACTCACAGTGGCTTCGAGATCAGTACAAGAGTGCGAGGCTTGACCTTCAGGCCACGGAGGTTCATCGAGCTAAGTTCTCTCATTAGTCTTCCTATGTACAACAACGAAATAGGATGACCAGATAGCTCTTCCACACCACTGGGCCACGCTCATCTAAAAATCAGCTTCGGCGAAGTAGTCAGATGCATACGCATCCACAGAGGATCCTTGAGATTACCATGGACTTCTATCGACAGTTATTTCAGTCCCAGGAGTCTCCCTTGATTTTTGTAGCTCGAGAGGCCCTCCTGCCTTACAGGTGCCTTGGTGGGGAGGAAGGTTTGACTCCGTCCTCCTTTTGGTGCTTTTGAGAGCATATCCTCACCCCCCCTTTGGTTGTCTTTTCAGGAGAGATTTGACTCAGGCTCTCTTCCTTAGTCCTTGAGCTGTGGTTGGATTTGTAGACAAGGGACATGTCAGACATTCATTACTGGACCATTTACAAGATTTTAGCTAAGGTCTTGAGTTTGCGGTTTAGGCCTCACCTCTCGGATATTATCCATGATGCATTGACAGGTTTTGTTTAAGAGTGCGGTACCCTAGGCAATATCTCCACCTTTTGGGAATGAGTGGATTGGACACGGGAGGAGTCTTAGCCTATTACAATCCTTCTTCTATAGATTTTGGAGGGAATTATAAAGAGGATGGGCTCTCACAGTGATGAATTTGAGGGGTCGTGGCTATGTATGTAGGGAGCGACAATCAAATGTTGCACACAAGAGAGTCTTCGCTCTTTCTTTCATTTCGGTATGGCTACCCACTTCCTCTTCTCTTTGTAGCAAATGCTTTGGGCTACTGTCTACATTCTAAGGTAGCAAGACTCACCAGGATCCGTCAGGATAGGAGCTCTTGGATTTAGAGTTGGCTGCCAACATGACACTCTTTGTGAAGGGCATCAAGGAGAGCTTAGAGGGGTACGTCGAGCCCTAGCATCGTACTGTTTGGCCTTGGTGTCCATGATAAATTGGACCAAATTAGTTGGTTTCCTCACAGCGATTGAGGAGGCCCACAAGATCCAATATTGGATGGCAGTGCAGACACACAATGAGATATTGCATTGCCATTTCACTAGAGCAACAGTTTGTTCTAGTATTGAAGAGTGTGTGGCGCAAGCTTCTTTATTGGAGTGTGACCAAATTCTTTAGTAGGTAGGGCCCTAGATGCCAACCAAGTGCTCTTGGCAACAGTGTGGTACATAGCATCATACTGGTGCTTCCACAAGGGGTGCATGGGACAACTTTCATGCCTAGTATACAATTTCTTGTGGGCAGGAGCGGATGTACAAGGAATACTAGAGCTAGAGTTGCTTGGTAGACTATATGATGTAAAGAGCAGGGCCTGGGGGCCTTCTCGAGCTAGAGACTATGACAAGCTTGAAGGTGAATGGGATCTTGGAGTGGCAGAGGGTAACACTAATAGGCCGCTAGGGCAAGAACACCTGTTTCAGCTTCAACAGGGCAAGAGGAGCAGAGGTGGCACCTTTGGTTATGGAAGGACCAGCCTCTCTGAGTGATCTAGTGGGATTCGTGGTCAGCTTGCATAGGGCATTCAGAAAGAGTTGAGGAGGTTCCCTTTTTCTCTACACCAATAGGATTGGGCCGCTATCACAGCTGGAGGCGTTAGCCTGGTCCCCCTCACGTGAGGGCCATTGGTTGGAGTAGTAGGTTTCCTTGGAGGTGATTTTCCAAATTTGGTCACGCTTTTGAACTAGCCTTGGTCCTCGGAAGGTCTCTTACTTCTTTTGGACGGTGGCCCACAGAGGCTTGCTCATTGGCCCATGGTTGGAGAAGATGACGGTGGATGGTAGATGCCTTTGTGGTGGTAGATAGAGCGCTGGAGACGATTTTGCATCGTCTTTGGAGCTGCCTGGCAACTCAAAGGATATGGCTGGGAGCACTCTCGGATTGTGGCTAGGACGCAGAGGATGCAACACGACTTTACTTGGGGGATGATTGTGTGGGTGTCAGAGGGAGGATGCACCTTCTCCATCGACCCAGCCTCCCCAACATGCATGATTTAGGGCCAGTGAATTCTTAGGATAAAGGCATTCGATGTGATGCCTCTCGCATGCCGACGATATCCTTTAACTTTGCCAAGGAAAATGTTTGAGAGAGTGTGTCCAACATCACTGCTTGGAAAACATCTGGGTTTCCTGTTGCATTTTTGTGATGGGAGGGCATCAAAATTCTCCACTTGTGTTGCCATCTGGCAGGATACCATTTATACCCCTGTGCCCCATATGGGAGCATGGGACTCCAGGTTCTAGAGTGATCATCGAAAGGCGGGAGCGTTTTTGCAAGGCTTGGCCAATAGGTATCTTTTGTATACTCCTCTCTAGCTATTAGCCCCTATTCCGGAGGTTGCCTAGGTAGCGAGCTAGGCTCTCTAAAAAAAGCTAGTTTTTCTAACAACCGGGTGTTTTTCTTATTCTCAATGATCAACGCCCTATGGTTGATTCTCAAGTTTTATAGAAGTTTCTTTTCTCTAGAAAAAAAAAGAAATTGGTTCATTACAAATAGCACTCGAATAGCCCTTTAGCAAGTTCTATCTTTCAAGCAAGGTATCAATAAACTGTGGCAATAGTTTGTGTTTCTTTTTTTGATTAATTATGTGTAGGCATATCTTTGTTTCTCAAGATGAAGCTGTTGGTTCTTGTACTCATGGTTGTATCTTAATTTGTCATGGATGGGTCCGTCAAATTTCAATGGATCAATTTGTTACCCAAACAGGTTGTTTGCACATTCTAGCTACACCTGAATCTTATTCCTTTGTGCTTCTGATGAGGAGTCCAATACACTTTGGTGTTTAAAAGTTTGAGTTTCTGTTGGTCAATGGAGCCCGTTTACTTATCACTACTTCCTTGGGTTGTTTGGAGAATCAGCCATATATCTAGGAGTCAGTTTAAGAAAGTAACGCAAGGAAATTTCAATGTAAAAATCACATATTATGCTTCTATAGAAACATGTTTTGCAATTTAGAAGCTGAGTTCATAGTCCTTTGCAATGGCCTTAATCGCAGAACAAAATATGATTTTTACCATGAACACACAATTTGCCAATTTAGCAAGAAAAAATCCTTGTCAACGGTAAAGAGACTAATTTACAGGACTACTAATTGAATATAACATACAATGATTTTGATAGAAAGAAAAAGAAATGCTCTTCTCATGTTCAAGGATATTATTTGTGCTGAAGCATGAGATTGCTATACAAAGACTTACTTAAACTCCTTACTACAACATGGTTCACTAAAAGACTTGTAGCAAAGCATCCTCTCAAACCACCATATTTCTACTTTGGTTCACATGTAGGCTTGTGCAGTTGGATACAAATTCTGAGAGACTCATTGCAATCTAGCTAGAATCCCAAACTATGTTGAGTGCTATCCTGAAATAACTAAGGATATGCATCTATTCGACCCGCACGGTAATAAGTTAACTTTTGCATTCGTTCATCTGGCCTCCCAGATTTTCTCATTGCTTTGAAAGCTATCCACAGAAACAGGTAACGGCACCTTATCATACATGTAAAGTATTTCAAAAACACTGCAGATGTGCAAATATGCGAATCCAGCACTGCTTGTTGGCATTGCAGAGCTACATGGGATATTACAGAAGTATATAGCCACGATGGGCATGTTCTGCCCAATAAACCTACACCGTTTGACAGAACAACATGGACAGATGAAGACACTTGTACTGGAAAGAAGAAATTCAGAGCCCCAATATTTTGTTAAAATTGGTAGGAAGCACTAAAGGCTCCTTGATCAATAATATTGCTGCAGAGAGAGAACTAAAGATGCCTGTTGAGAATAATCATACACAACTAGAGCCATGCAACTGGGCAGGAAAGGAAAGAGGTGCAAATTCTATATCTGCCTGAATGCCTTGACACAATTGTGTGAGAGCCAAGTTCAATGGGTTATTTGTATGGACCACAGCTCCATGAGAGCTATAGACATAAAAGCTTCTCACACAGCGCAAAAAGACTTGTGATTTCAAACTGATATAACTTTACGTTTGAATGTTAGTGTTTCTGCTCCAGAACATAAAAATTAGTAAAAGCTTCATGTTCAAACACACAATTTCACTGCCATGATAGAATGACTCGTTAGAGGAGACTAGAATAGCAGTCTCTCTAGAGATTTGATAGTATTCACATAGCATCATTAGCTGCAAGAGAGGCAAAGTACATTTAGATCTGAGTATGCGGCCCACATAATTGAAAACGGAGTCAAATGCCTTATCTTGCCCTTGATAAGGACTTACTTTCATCTTCTAATACAGACTTCAAGGATTGTAGCATGCAACAGCAGCTAGCATGTGCATATCAAAAAATCTAGTTTCACAGAAAGAAAACAAACCTCAACAGTCAGATACTTACTCATTAGCTTTAAGAGGATAATGCATATGTCAAAATAGCCGACTATAACATTGTCCAAGGGCGCTTCAAAATTGATTTGATCGCTAGATAATGTGCATGAGACCACTTTGAACTTACTGGCTGTCAGCATCCTAGGACCTTGTAAGATAAGCAGATCACTAAATACCCCATGCATCAAAGGAAAGAAGATTCAAACAGGTATTGGAGAAAACCTTCAATAGAACAAATGCACGATTTAAAAATTGCGCGTGCAAAAAGGCATTGGCAGAGTTCATGGGCACGCAAGGAGTTGATCCAAATGGGCTATTACCGCAGATGGCCGGAAAAAGCCTACATGCCACAGATTGTAATACAATTTCCACATAACCTTTCAAAAATCTGCAACTATTACTAATGCATTGCCAGGAAGAAAAATCTCCTGCTAACACCAGGATCCGGAATCTTAATCCACTTCCTGCAAAGGAGCAGCTACATCCTCGGCTGTGAATTTGCCCTTGCCTTTTTCAGCAGCTCTGCCTTTACCTTTCCTGTCTAACAGAGCTTTCCTGTCCTTATCCAGTTTCAATTTTGTGACCACGACTTTCGAAGGGTCAATGCCCACATTCACAGTTGCGCCTACAAAGTTCGAAAACAAAAAGCTTCAGAGAACTCACAGTTGCGCCTAAGAGTTTTGAAAATTAAAAGCTGCGACAAAGCAATTGAAATTCATGTACACCTAACGAAAGCAACTTAATCGATAGCAGTGATGAGGAGAAATTCCATACCGTTCACCTTTTCACGGGTTATTCGCTCGACATGAATGACCCACTTGCGCCTGTATACCTGCACGACCTTCCCCTCTCTACCCTTGTAGGTGCCTCTGACGACTTGAACCTCATCATCTTTCCGCACAGGAACAGAACGTACCTGCATCGGGCCAAGAATTTTCCACTGAGTTGCCGTTAATCATTGACAAACAACAAAAAGCGGAAGAAGGAAATGGCGAACCCTCACATTGTATTTGTTCCGCAAGGCAGACGATAGGGGGGCGCTCATCAAAATGCGCCTCAAGCTAGAGGGCGCAGTGAAGTGCGACTTTCTGGATTTGCGCCGGGAGCTACTAACTCCTGGCAAAAGAAAGTGAAAAGCAGAATGAAAAAAAAGAAAAGGGAGCAAGATGAAGAGGTTGCAAGATGGAAAAAAACCGATTTTGGAGATGGAGGGAGAGAAGAAGGGGAGGAAGGAAGCGTACTGGGATTGAATTTCATGGCGGATCGAAGATCGGCGAGGCTACCTGCAGCAGAAGAGAAGAGAAGAGAAGAGAAGAGGAGCAAATGCAGCTGCAGAGGAGGACCAACAATGAAGATGATCAAACACAGACAATTTGGAAAAACCCTAGCCTCATTAACCTTAACCCCTTACATTCCTAATCACCTTGATTAGCACTTATCCTATCTCTCGGCCATACTTTGTTAGAGGACATTCCTGCACTGTGGAAGCTCCTTCCAGACTAAGAATTTTTAGGCATGCTTCATGCCAAGAAAATCGGGTAACTCTTCCCCTGTGTTTGCTTTTGATGCGACATTCCACCTTTGTTGCGCAATTTGGGTGACTATATTCCGTCTTCTCAACTGCCATAGACCTTTGTTGCAAAATCCAAGCCACAAAAAGACCTCCTCAGGATCTTCAGAGGCTCCAATAATCCCACCTAACATCGGCCTCAACCCGATGTTAGCGGAGGCCTTTAGCAATCCTACAAGCACGGCGTCATTCAAGGTTGTCTAAACTGGAACGACTCAAACCTTCCATTGCGTAGAAATAGGGAGAGCATTCCGTGAGCATGGGAATGTTCTCTTAGCACTACTCTCCATGTAGTGCTCTTCTCACACTTTTGAACCAAGATGAATTTCATTCACGTGGCTTGCCCGACATGGTGCATGAAAAAGGGGGAGAATTGAAAGCTGAGAGAGAGAGAGAGAGAGAGAGAGAGAGAGAGAAGGGACATAAAAAGATGGAGGGTTTCAAGGGGTAAAAATAGCAAGATGAGGATTTTAAGGGATACAAATGGCTGACTTGCATCAACTTACAATGGTTGGTAGTTATTAGATTATTCAGTTGCACATTTACTTTGTGTCGTCCATCAGACGAGTAAGGAAGCAACAAGATCAATTCAGTATACATTCTTTAGCAAACATAAATTGACTATCTGAGGAAATGATTTTCTAAAAACCTACGGAGAAAGAACCGTGCACAGCTCCATGGTTATATAGCATTATTTAACGTCATCTTGAGCAAGGGCTAAGATATGAGTCCATGCCAAATTTTAAGACACCAGAAGCAATTTTTTGTGGCTTTAGTGCATCCCTTGTGGGGAAGCTTGTCAAGAAATGGAAATCTAGCAAGGGGACTTCCAAGGAGGGAGTGTGGCGCACCTCTAGGGAGCTCGGAGCGGGGGACTAAAGTGACAGGTGAAGTTGGAGCAAAGGAAGTTATGGAGGCTCATTTAAATCAATGGCTTGGTGTGAAGATGCAAGACAGACAAGGGGAAGGCAGGAACATGGTCTGCAAGGATCGAAAGCTAGTGTTTAGAATGAGAGGTTGTGCATGGCAGGCAAAGAAGTTTCTCTCTCACATGCTGCCCTCCGCCCCCGGCTCTCTTTGCAATGCTTCATGAAAAAGAAAGGAAAAAATCACACGACAGTTTCCATGATGAGAAGCTTCTTCAGAATGCAAAGTGAAGCTATACCGCACAACTTGTGTGGAATGAGGCCCTCAATTGGACTCTTTGTTCACCTCGCTTGGAAAAGAACCACCACATAAACCAACACCCTTCTAGTAAACTTGCAAATTTTTCTAGGTCGGTGTCTCTCAAAGTAGACATCATGGACACACCTTTCCCACTCACCTTCACTAAAGTAGAGGATTCACATGACTAGGCATCAATGAGAAAACAACAAAGGCCAATTAGCGAGGGGAAACATACACAAACACTGAACCAACTCAAGTGGCTCTCACATACTTGGAAGGATTGATTCATTGGCTGAGAGTTTCATCCTCAAGATCAAAGTGGGAGTCTGATCTTTCTCTCTCTTGTTTGAGTAGATAATTTGTTGCCTTGAGTCTTGGTTTTCCACCTAGGAAGACTAATCTATGGGTCTCCCAAACATCGTCAAGTTTCAATGGGTTAGGCGTCTAAGTTTGGCATGTTGAAGACCGGCTTTGGCAAGGAAATAGGCAGCGCTGCCTACAACCTATCCAATTTAAAATTGGATGAGTCTATAAATCTACTCAAGTACCCTAGAGCTCTTTCCTACGCTTAATTTCATTCGGTGGGCTACTTTGTAGTAATGGCCAAGCCCATCGGATGCTCATCGAGGATGCATTAACAATTGTATTGTGGCAACAATACAATAAACATTCTTGATAGGAATCCAGCACTCATCAAGTGTGACACCATCTCCACCTCCAGAAGAAGAAGAATGCATAGCAATGAATTGATGATCTTGCCTTACTGCTATTGATGCCGAGCCCCAAAATTGGCATCCCACCAAAGTTCATGGATTTTTTCCGTGAGAATCTTTCCTAGACTTTTGCAAAGCATTCAAAGAGATCAAATAATGTCTACAAAGACATAAAACTAAAGAATTTCACTGGCACTATACAAACTGCATGACGTTCTTCTTGTTGTCCAGCTAATTCATGCTGAAGTAGGATCAAGTCACGAACATGATCAAGGTAATGAGAATTTGTGTGATTTGAACAATCAAGGGCTTTGTTGATTTTGTTCAAATCTTGTGCGGGCAAAGAAACTACCTCTCTCCCTTTCTCAAGAGTACAAGGCCTTAGCATTTAAAACAATCACATCAAGCTTTGAGGGAGATCATGCATAGCCAAGAAAAATAACTCATAAACAGCTCGTACTTGTTGATCTCCAAGAGACGTGATTCAGATTTGATACTTGCTTACATTCTACAGCTATCCTCTCAGTATAAACGAACAAGCTAGTAAAACCTTGATGTTGGGCATTGCTTAGTATTAGATGTGGAGTTGTAACAGAAACAGAGACATGGAGAGAGAGAGAGAGAGAGAGAGAGAGAGAGAGAGAGAGAGAGAGGAGTTGATTTGGGAAGGGGGAGGAAAGAGAGAGAAAGAGAGAGAGAGATATATCACTCAAAATAGAAAGTGGGGAAACGTGGCCTAAAATAACTGGAGGGACACTTTTTTAGCCTGCCCTAGAGGGGGTAGGGAATAGTGACCGGTGCATGTTTTCCAAAAGAGAAAATTCACCTACATTACTACATAATGGTCTCATCTATTTTGCTCCTCTAGACTCAACAATGTGTCCAAAGCTGACTTTGGTATTGCATTCTAGCTATCTAAAGAATGAGGTTATTACATCCATTTGAGGAGCTATCTGCCACCCCAATATAACTTGAGCTCATTACTTGGAAGTTCTTCTTCTTATAATTTTCACAATGTGGTGTGGGATATGGTTCTAATCTATTTGCTAGTATGTGTGACTATGTTGCTCTAGAATCGTGAACATACTTTCAGCTACTAACTATCCTCTCTTGTCATGCTAGAAGGCTATTGGATACGAATGACCTGTCTAATATGCTTCCACAGCAGATTGGAAAATGCAAACACCTCTTTATCGTGTGAGTCTCTCTCTAATGAATTTGGAGAACAATCTGCTACTAATTGTGAGTGTATTTCTATAGAATCGTGAACATACTTTCAGCTCTACCAACTATCCTCTCTTGTCATGCTCGAAGGCTATTGGATACGAATGACTTCTCTAATATGCTTCCATAGTAGCAGATTGGACAATGCAAACACCTCTTAGTCATTTGAGTCTCTCTCTAATCATTAATGTATTTGGAGAACAATCTTGCTAGTATTTGTGATTGTATTTCTATAGAATCATGAACATACTTTCAGCTACTAACTATACTCTCTTGTCATGCTAGAAGGTGATTGGATATGAATGACCTATCTAATATTCTTCTACAGTTGGACAATGCAAACACCTCTTAATCATGTGAGTCTCCCTCCCTCCCTCCCTCCCTCCCTGCCCCTCTCTCTCTCTCTCTCTCTCTCTCTCTCTCTCTCTCTCTGTGCATGTGGAGAAACACTATCATTCAAATATTGAGGTCAAAGACATAATTTTTATGAACTGTTAGGACTTCTACTATTGGCTATTTCATAACAAAAAGTTGGATATTAGATTGAAAATCATTTTTTTCCAAGGCATCTAACCATTTGGACGACACTTCTTAGTTATTCTATGCAAGATTATAGTTTCATAGAGTACATAAGTCTCTAGCTTCTTTTTCAATGTCCTAGCTTGGGTTGGCTCTTAGGTTAAGCAACAAGTTCAATAGCTTTGGGAGGGATTCTTCTTAGATCCTTCGTAGTGGTAGGATGGAAGGATTGATACAGTGAGAGTAACTTATTATGTTATTCATTCCAAAAAAATATTTATATTGTGGTATAGTTTTGATAAGGTTTCTACATGTATAGTATATCAAAAAAGCAATAATAGATATATTTAATTGATAATGCATTATCTCTGTGTGTGTGTGTGTGTGCGGGCATGTGTGTGTGTGTAGTCTTGATGGTGACTCACGTGTCGTGGGGATCTTGAAGAGATGCCGATGGAGCCTCCACTCCACAAGCTACTCCTTGTGAGAGCATGCAAGGCACGAGCCGCCCACATGTGTCACTCAAGCGGCTCCCGAATTGTTGCAATGTGTTTCCACAAAAGAAAGAGGGAAGGGGGAGAAGGGAGAAGAGAGGAGAGAAGGGAGGCAGAAGGAGAGGGGAAGGGAGAAGGAGAGTGAAGGGGAATGGAGTGGCAAACATAGGCACTACAAAGGAAACAAGAGAACACCCAAAGACACTCTTGAAGAGAAGAGGGAGCTTGTATTCCAAACTTGTGTATACAACAATGAAGACCAAATTCAACAACTTGGCCTTTTATACAAGTCACCTTTTGAAGGGAGGGCCAATTTAGGTAATCTCTTTATACCACTCTCTCCTCATTCTTTTACCATCCTCTTGGGCCCATCTAGCTACAAGACACAATCCTAGCTCTATGGACTTGCCACCATAGTCCATCAAATCACATCACTTAACCAATGTGGCATATTGTTAACCAATCTGTTAACATGCCCCCCTTCCTGATCTCGATCCAGTCCTCTGGATCATGCAACGTTCATGGTTGTTGGAGTGTTGTCAATGAAGATAATGCAAAGTAGTCTTTCGTGTGCACTGGGTTGAATCTTCTTTTGGTCCATTACAACAGATTGATGTAGTGGCTCCTTGTTATGGAATGCTTGCTAGAAGTATGGATGAGTGATCTGTCTGGAACTAGCACTTTAGGGTTTGACTGAGCCGAGTTGAGTACTTGTGACTATTCAAAGAAGGAATAAGAAAAAGAAAAAGAAAAATCTAAGGGGTAAGTTATTAGGAAGAAGGTGTTAGTAGGGATTGATATAAGATCCTAGTGGTGTTAGTGTTAGCAGAGTAAGTAAAGTGCATTCTCATTTTCCTCTTGAGTCCCATTTTTTATTTGAGTGGGACTCAAATGGATTCTCATCAGACTATGCTTTAGTCATGCCATGTTTAAACGTTTGGAGTTGTGCACGACATTTTTTCTTGCTTCTTTGCATTGAAGCTCCTTTAAATTCCCTTTTATGGATTATATTCCATTGAGGGCTTTGCTTGGAAGTATTTAAGCCCAATTAGGTTGTGGCACCATCTGGAACTTTATTTGTCTGAGTCATCAAATCAAGAGGAATCTGATAATACACCATACAAACCCCTAAAGTGAAAACTATGGCTGAAGAGGTTTATAGAAGGGGGATTCTAGGAAAGGCTTCTAAGCTAGAATTGAAAGAAAAGAAAAATAAAGAAAAGAGGATGAGTAGAAGTTAGATAGTTAATGGTGATGGTAGTAAAGGAATGTGAAAAAAGCTTTGAGGGTCACAACAAACTCATCCAAACCATATTGGTGTAATCACCTTCACCTTGGAGTTGAATGCATCCTCAAGAGCTGCTTGTGGAGAACTACTTGTCATTCCATGTGTGAACTCATATTCAAGACCCAGATGACTTAGGGATAAGTCAGTGCCTTGTTTTGTTTTGGCTCTACTGATGGGATTTGTTGTTGATGTTGATTGGTGTATTGACTTTCCATAGTGTTTGTAGCTTATCTTCCCGACCAAGGAGTCCTTGGGCTGATCTAGTTGTGATTTGTTGAGTATGCTATGCTGAGGACCATGGAAGAGAACCAACCGCCTATTTTCACCTATTTTATGGACACACCTCGACCTAGCACTTGGAAGTGAGTTCGTATTCACCTAGATGGCCTTAGTACCAGGTGAGTGCAGTGACATTTTGATATTGTAACCCAGACCTAGCAAGAACATCATTTTGTAGGCCACCAAAGGAATATGAATTGTATAGCTATTCGGGTCCTCTTGTAAGTTTGATAATCACTTCAAAGGAGAGTCACTAGGGCATCATAGGAGATCTTTTTTGGCCATCTCGTTGGTAGCAACGTTGCTTGAATTTCATTGAGATCCTTGAATGCAACATCAAGTTCTTGTGGAGCTACTCCATTTTTAGGAGCAGGTTCTTGTGGATCTATTGTTGGCATGTTTCTTATTGTCGGTGTTGCATCATTGAGCATTGCAATCTCCCACAGGTACCACTTCAATGATATTCATCGTAATAAAGTGATATATGTTCTATGTATCAAATGTGAGTAGGATTGTAATGTCTCAGAGATCTTTTGCTTTCATTGAACCCAAGTTTCAGCTAAGAAAGTTGTCAGCAAGGATGAAGATAATTCGTTGTTCACATTGGAAGGTTCTTGTGGGACTTTCGTTGTGTTGGGAATTACTTGTGTGGCCAATTCATGCATAGGTACCCCAATGATAGATACCAAATTTCTCAGTAAGGAAGAGCTTTTGTCTTGGCAGGTTCTTGTGTTAATGTCTCTTTTTTCAAGACAAGTTCTTGTGTTACTACCAGTTGCCTTGAAGATGATGCAATAAATTGACATGCCTTTTGATAGACTTGTGGTTCAGCAAGTTCTTGTGTTACTGTCTTCCTTTTTGAGATAGGTTCTTGTGTAACTACTTGAGAGGAGGTAGATGAATTCCTTTGCGTATGATCCTCTTGCATTGGTGCTTTTCCCTTATCCTTGTAAGAAGGTTCTCACTATTGTTGGCATCCTTGCAAAGTAGGTTCTTGTGTGACTACTACTGGTGCATCTACACTCATTGATGCTTTTGTATTGATAGATTTTGGGCCCCGCTTTGGTTTTTGTGATGGAGATGGTGTACATTTAGGCTTAGGGCACCAGCATGGATGGGCTGTTGATTGCTCTGGCAAGGCTTGGGTACCCATATATAAGAGTTGCTAAGGTAATATCCATGGGCCTCGAGTAGTCTTGTGGGAACCCATTGGTAGTGTACCTTCCTTGTTGGATGGCATCTTCTTCTTCTTTGATATTGAGGTTTGTTGTTTACATGAGGGGTTGACTGGAAACGGTGAGGCTTGATGTTTAAAGGAGGGGGTGGCTTCGTATGTTGAGGTTTCTTTGGAATCCAAAAATATGATTCACCCTCAAAGTATCCTTGAGCCTTCAATAAATACTTTCACACCCATATTTGCTTGGTTGCTCTTCTTCTTTGTTTTCTTTGTGGGTGAGGTGCTTGCCGAGGTTGAGAAGCGGAAGTGGATGTTGATGTTGATGCTTGAATGTTGGGCCGGTTGGTAGTGCTTAGCACATCTTGTTGGGTCGACTCATCACCAAATAATCCTTTGTAAGTGTCTTGGATCCATTTTGTACCAAGAATGGCAGCTTCTGTTAAGGTACCTACAGAAGCTACTGAAAACTTGCAAGGCACAATGTAATTGTCTAAGGAAATTTTCAACATTAAATAACCAATAACCTTAATAGAGGTACCCTCTATGGATAGAATTTCAGAATCACATACTTGAAGGTGTACCTGTCCAAGATGCTTTAATGTCTCCCACGAGATGAGGTTGTGGCCAGCTCGCCCATCTACCATGGCCTGTATTTGGCATGTTGCACTTGCTGATGTCAACTCTACCCAAAGTTAAGATAGAGTCATATCTATCTCATTAGGATCAATAACATTATCAATTGCAGGTTCAACATGATTAGGTAGGACCGCCCTTATGGTGTAATGGCGGTAGGTTTATCATTGCCAAGGTGCATACATTGAGTTCCTTTCATACTTGGCAGATCTATTGTGGCCAGTATTTGCATCCAACTTAGTGAGTCTTCTAACTCAGGAACATGAGCACACCAAGGTTCATTAAGACTCTTCTCACTATCCTCTTTCTCATATTTTTTAATTTGCTTCACCGACACAGACCTATCAGTGGTATTCAATTCAGCTGCAAATAGATTTTCGGACTTAGTGTGAACCTTCCATGTTTGGAGATCTACCCTCACAACTTGCTAATCTTTCCTTAGATAAATATTGTTGGAGAGCCAATCATGGATCAGTCCTGCCATATGCAAGAAAGGTCTCCCTAGAATAGCCTCATACCCAGGGTTGTTTTGGAAATCTATTACAACAAGGCACACCCGATATGTGAGACCAAAGGTTTTTATTTTAATGTCCTTGAGTACTCCTATGGGCTGAGCCGTGCCTCCATCAGATAATTTAGCTACCAAGGAAGTACTCTCTTAGTCGAAACTTTCCCACTCTTCCCAACATTGTTTTGTGATGATGCTAACACCTGCTCCTCCATCTAAGATTGCCATAGCTTTCTTATCACGGAAGGAGATGGGTAACACTGCAATTGTGTCATCACTCTCAAAATATTGGCCCAATTTGTTGACTGGCACCCTTGGAAGGTCTTGAGTGTGATTGGGAGATTCAACATTATTAGGATTTGTGGGTTGGGGTGTCACTATTTGCCCATTCATCCAATCTAAGAGGTCTCTCCATAGAGTAGGATTACCCTGTAATAGTGTCACGATGGGCATCTTGATCTCAGTGGACAGGAATGAGGCTGATCCTGCGATGTCTTGAGGACCAGTGATAGATTCTGTGCCTATTGATTTCAACTCTTCTAAGCCATATAGGGACATGTTATCATCCTCCTTTAGTTGTTGCAAGGCGGGGTCTTCTTCAACATCCGTTGCATTAGGGTGGATCCCTCTATTAAAGGGAATGCCACACCTTCTTCATCTACCCTTTCAGGTATTTGCAAGGCCTTTGAGGCTTGAGCTTTTATCTCACGTCTTGGATGAATTGTATCAGTACTCTTGCTTGCCTTGAGCCTCTGCTCATATTCCTCTTGGCACTTGTGTTCCAATTTATGCACCTCGGTGAGACCTTGTTTCCCCACCCATAGGTTGGGATATTCACCATGACCCTTAGGTGTTGTGGCTTGGCCATGGGTTGAAGTCGTTATTGTTGCCTCATTTGCCTCATGCGGGTGGTTGTTGTTGGTACCATTTAAGAGAGTGTCACTAGAGGAAGATGATGTTGCTAGTGAGGCTGTATCTTCATCTGACCCATCTTGGATGATGACCTTATTTTTCCCCTTCCCAATCTTTATTGCACCCTTGGTGCTTACTCGTGCTGATTTAGTTGCTTCTCTAGGCTAGCTTTATCCCTTTTGGCTTGTTTGTGAAGCTCTTTATTAAGGGCTTTAGCTTGCAACCTCGTGATTACATTCAAGGATACTGATGACACTTGGCCTCTCTCAATGTTTAACAAGTTAAGGCTTGTGGATTTAGATGGCCTTCTCATCAAGCAATCCTTAAAAAGATGGTCCACACCACACCCAGTGCACAATGGCGGTGGTGTATTAGACGGTGGTGCACATGTGATTGGTTGATTAGATTTCCCCTTATATGGACACTCAGTGGTTGGGTGTGGCCCTTGACACATATGGCATTGAACGGATGGTGTCTTGTCCAGGATGTTCGTATATCCTATTTTTCGAGGAATCGGTGCCATTTGATAGACTAGAATGTATTGGTCACCTTGTATAATGTAGTGACTTATAATGCTTGACCGATTTGCATTGTCACTATTCTAGGGATAGTTGTGTCCACTATAGGGAGGTTTGGGGTCTCCCCAATCCCTAGGAAGATCTTCCACCAATACTTGATTCAAGGGACTAAATCGTGGAAGTGGTGGTGACTCACATGTCGTGGGGATCTTGAAGAGATGCCGATGGAGCCCTTACTCTTGGAAGCTACTTCTTGTGAGAGCAATGCAAGGCACGAGCCATCCGCATGTGTCACTCAAGCAGCTCTCGGATTGTTGCAATGTGTTTCCATGAGAGAAAGAGGGAAGGGGGAGAAGGGAGAGAGAAGGGAGGGAGAAGAAGAGGGGAAAAGGAGAGTGAAGGGGGATGGAGTGGCAAACACAAAGGCACTACAAAGGAAACAAGAGAGCACCCAAAGACACTCTTGAAGAGAAGAGGGAGCTTGTATTCCACACTTGTGCATACAAGAATGAAGACCAAAGTTAACAACTTGGCCTTTTATACAAGTCACCTTTTGAAGGGAGGGCCAACCCTAATCTCTTTATACCACTCTCTCTTCTCATTCTTTTACCATCCTCTTGGGCCCATCTAGCTGTGCAAGACACAATCCTGGCTCTATGGACTTGCCACTGTCCATCAAATCACATCACTTAACCAACGGTGGCATATTGTTAACCAATCTGTTAACACACACACACTCTCTCTCTCTCTCTCTCTCTCTCTCTCTCTCTCTCTCTCTCTCTCTCTCTCTCTCTCTCTCTCTCTCCCTCCCTCCCTCCCTCCCTCCCTCCCTCTCTGCCTCCCCCCCCCCCCCCCTCTCTCTCTCTCTCTCTCTCTCTCTCCAACAATGTTGGTGGTTGCCAATTCTTGAGTTCATTCTTTGGACCCCTTTTGGGTATTAATTTTATCATTCTTGTATTGATCCTTGGGTCCAAAAAACCATTTTTTTCATATTCTTTCCAGAGCATTAATAAAAAGGGCCTATTCTATTGTCCTCACTCTTGAGAAATGATAGCCTAAAATGAGTGATCATGCTCTTAGACTTGTTGGAGAAAATTGACTATAACTACATAAACTGCTTATTTTGATGCATGTGATTTTACTATATGGTGTAAAAAACATGATAAATATATAAATCACATCTTGTAATTTGATTTGGTATTCTATATGTATTGATTTGGATTAGCCAACGAAAACATATAGGTTTTAAAATTTTGGCTGTCTTTGGCAATCAACTTAGATTTTTCAACAAATAAAAATGAATTCCATGGTTGCCCAAGTTTTTGTTCCAAACCCAAATGAGCATTGGATATTCTAAATTTCACCTTTTAATACTAGTTTAGTAGAAGGATAGAGAAATGTCGTAGGACACTTATATGTCTTGTTAACTCACCCACTTACTAGAATTTTTAAAAGCATTGATAAGTTATTTTTGAGTTTTTATTATATATGCCATAATAGCTTATGTTTGATTAGAACTCGGATGTATTACTTTGAGTTCTACCTAAAGTTTTAAGGTCAACCTAACACCAAAAATTTCAAGCTATTTTCTCTTAGATAAAATGGCTGCACTTCTTAATTAGAATAAGTTTTTTTAAAGAATGTAAGCCTTATAGTCTAAGGATAACTATAACACCTGTTTAGATTGGTTTGGAGCTAGATAATCATACTTATTATGACATATTTCCTCAAACATAATTTTAGTGAATGCTGAGAGTGAGGGAAATTTTGATTTTTTGGGGGACAAGCATTTTTCGAGCTAAATCTTCTGAGCATTCGAGCGAAGGAAAAAAAGAGCTTCCAACTATGCAAAAATATGGCAAAACACTGCAAGGCATAGGCCCTTTTTCGATGAAAATACCGATGCTTTTTACATTAATTTTTTTTTCACGGGTGCAAATGTCGTTATAAAAGTCGCTAAAAGCGTTGGAAAAGAATCGTCGCTATAAAGCGTCGCTATATAGCGACACTGTGAAACGTCGCTATATAGTGACATTCATAATCGTCACTATATAGTGATGCTGGTAAACGTCGCTATATAGCGACGATTAACAGAAGTTAAAAAAAAGCATTAGTGGGGCTAAATAAGGCCATAGCAAGCCCTGTTTTGCCCCACTAATGCTTTTTTTTTTTTAATTACAAAAAAAAGTTTTTTATTACAAAATTTCCCTTGCGAAAAGGGTGATACAAAATCGCTCAAATGAAATGATCGAGCAACAAAAGGATATACATGTCGAACACATATAACATCGTTTGTTACAAAATTACCCTTTCGAAAAGGGTGATGCAAAATTGCTCAAATGAGTGGATATACAAAATGACATACATGGCGAAGTATATGCAAACTGCTGCTACTACTACTACTCATTTGAATCGTCCTCGTCATCCTTGTCCTCCTCCTCATCTTGTTGGTGAGAGTGCTCTCAACGGAAGCAAGAACGGAAGAAGGAGAGAGAGAGAGAGAGAGAGAGAGCCACACACATTTGGTGGGTGCAGAACCACCCTAATCTTCTTTTTCATTCATTTATATATGTGTTTGAGTATTGTACATAACTGGGGTAAAGGCACAGTGACCTTTAACCCCCACAACCTCCCACTTAAAGGACAATGTGCCTTTAAGGGAGAACAACCAATGAGCATACTATCCAATGCCCATCAATACACGACAATACTCAAACCGCTGACTAGGTAGACTCTTCGTCAGCATATCTGCAGGGTTATCATCTGTATGAACCTTGACAAGCTCTATGCGCTTGTCCTCAAGTACCTCCCTGATGAAATGGTACCTGACCTCAATGTGTTTGGTCTTTGCATGAAAGACCGGATTCCGTGCTAGTTGAATAGCACTCATGGAATCACTATGCAATGTCGATACACCTGTATGAATCCCCAAATCTCCCACTAGCCGATCAAGCCATATAGCCTCCTTGCAACCCTCTGTGGCTGCAACATACTCAGCCTCTGTGGTAGACAAAGCAATGCACTTTTGTGCACGAGACATCCACGACACTGCACCACCTGCAAAGGTGAACACATAACCAGAAGTGGATCTCCTACTATCCACATGCCCTGCATAGTCTGAATCTGTGTACCCAAGTACATGCATGTCTCCTCTACCAAAGCAGATGCACATCTCCTTGGTACCCTTCATGTACCTCATGATGCACTTAACTGCCTCCCAATGCCTCTTTCCTGGATTAGCCATATACCGACTAACAACTCCCACTGCAAATGCAATGTCTGGTCTAGTAGCTATCATAGCATACATAAGACTCCCAACTGCTGATGCATACGGAACCTTGGCCATCATGGCCCTTTCCTCATCTGATTTGGGACTATCTGTATGACTCAGTTTCACATATGGAGGCAATGGAGTACTCACTGCCTTCCCCCCCTCCATATTGAAACGCTGCAATACTTTTGTAACATACTCTTTTTGTGAAAGCCAAAGGAGTTTCCTACTCCGATCACGCGTGATGCGCATACCAAGAATATGACCTGCAAATCCCAAATCCTTCATATCAAAGGCCTCATGCAACTTGGCCCTTAATGCATCTAGCTCATAAGTATTCTTGCTAGCCAATAGCATATCATCCACATATAGTACCAGGATTATCAGGCTACTATCCTTAGCCCTTTTAGTGTAGAGGCAGTGATCAATTTCACTCCTTCTAAAACCCTGGGATTGAATGAAAGCATCAAACTTCTGATACCATTCTCTAGGTGCTTGCTTAAGACCATAGAGACTCTTTTTCAGCTTGCAAACTAAATGCTCTTTGCCCTTTTCTTCAAAGCCTTCCGGCTGAACCATGTAAATTTCCTCATGCAAATCCCCATGCAAGAAAGCTGTCTTGACATCCATCTGCATAAGCTCTATATCCTCTAATGCCACTAGTCGAAGCATGCATCTAAGTGTGGTCATCTTCACAACCGGAGAGAATATCTCATTAAAGTCCACACCCTTCTCTTGCTTGAACCCTTTAGCGACCAAAAACGGACCTTGTACCTAGGCACATCATCACCTGTGACCTTCATTTTGTAGACCCATTTACATGGCAATGCTTTCTTTCCATGTGGCAAAGAAACCAAGTCCCAAGTCTTATTCTTCATAAGTGAACCCATCTCTGATTGCATAGCATACTCCCACTTGCGTTGATCCTCGCGCATCATAGCCTCTTTGTAGCAAGAAGGCTCCCCGCAATCGGTAAGCATCACATAGTCTACCCCTGGAACAAACTTATCAGGTGGTCTAGACACTCTAGAAGATCTTCTCAAGGGCATTTCAGCTTGCTGTCCCACCTGCATATCAGCCACATTTGGCTCATCATTTCCACCAATAGATGATCCATCATCTACCCTTGATTGTATACCTGTGGGAGTACTTGGTGGTACCATTTCTTGCACATTTGGTGCATAGGCAGCTTGCTGTCTATCAACATATGTAGGTTGATTCACATCCTGGAAAGTGATTCTCCTCATTTCCACATCCCTCATGGGTGCCTTATGCATCTTCTTCTCATTGAAGACCACGTCATGGCTGCGTATGATCTTCTTTGCTTCTGGATCCCAGAGACGATAGCCCATCTCTCCACTTTCACCATAACCCAGAAAGATGCATTTCCTAGACTTAGGATCTAGCTTCTTTCGAAGCTCTTTTGGCACATGTGCATATGCCTCACACCCAAATATATGCAAATGAGAGTAAGAGGGCTTCTTGCCACTCCATGCCTCTTCAGGAATACCACCATCCAAACTCTTACTAGGTGATTTATTGATCACATGCACTGCAGTCTTCATTGCCTCAGCCCAAAAACCACCAGAAAGACTTGCATTGGAAAGCATGCATTACAACCTTTCTTGAATGGTACGGTTCATATTTTCTGCAATTGGATTTTGCTCTGGAGTATGAGGGGATGTGAGCTCCCTCTTAATCCCACGTGTATCACAGAAATGCTGAAAGACATGAGAGAGATACTCTCCACCATTGTCAGTCCATAGGCATTTAAGCGTTCTACCTGACTGATTCTCAACCAAGGCCAGCCATTTCTGAAATACCTGGAACACATCACTCTTCTGAGCTATAGCATAAGCCCACACTTTCCTAGTTGCATCATCAATGAATGTCACATAGTATTCAGCCCCGCCTAATGACCGTGTAGGCATGGGACCACATACGTCTGAATGCACCAAATCAAGCTTTACAAACTCTTTCTTTCCCCTTATTTTATGGGTTGATTTAGTCTGCTTCCCATAGAGACAATGCTCACAAAATTCAAAATCAGAGAAACTCAAATGCAGTACATAACCCAAACGGCATAAGAGTTTCATTCCATTCTGGCTCATGTGCCCCAACCTTTAATGCCACAAAGAAGTGCTTGGCTGCTCAGTTATTGCAACAACATGATCAAATACCCCTGATACACGTAAGGGATACAAAGTCCCACACTTGGCACCCCTGGCCAAAAGCATAGAGCCCTTTTGAATTTTCCAACTTTGAAAGCCAAAAGTGGTGTGAAAACCAGCATCATCTAGCTGACCCACTGAAATAAGACTCTTGGTCAACTTAGGCACATGTCTCACATGTTTCAAAATAAATGCAGACCCATTCGCAAAAGAAAACTTTATGTCACCTACTCCCACTATGTCACATGCATAGTCATTTCCAAGATGCACACAACCTGTCTTTCCACTGTCATAAGTGGAGAACCATTCCCTATGGGGAGTAACATGGAATGAAGCACCAGAATCCAAAATCCAATCCTAGGAATATGCATCATTTGAAGTGGTAAGAAACTCTGCAGATAAACTAGACATGAAGAGAACATCATTGTCACTATCATGTGTGACTGCATTGATCTCCTCGATCTTCACTTTTCCTTTGTCCTCCCTTGGACTCTCTTCCTTTTGATTTGCACCCCAATTTGCATTCTTTTTCTTATCCTTTTGCTCTCTTTTCAGCTTGTAGCAATCCTTTTTCATATGGCCCTTCTTGCCATAGTGGTAACACTCAATGTTACATGCCTTGGATTTACTACGAGTCTTCCCTCTTTCTTGGGACTTCCCCCTGAACTGTGATCTGCCCCTTTGCACATTTAAGGCTGCATCCTGCTTGTTGCCATCCATAGACTTCCGTCTAATCTCCTCAGCCAACAAGCTACCGACAACATCATCAAATTTTAGTACTCCAGGTGCAGAGTTACTGACAGCTGTACGGAAGGTATCCCATGAGGATGGCAATGAACATAAGAGAAATATTGCCTTAGTCTCCGCATCAAAATTCATCTTCTGAGCCTGAAGCTGGCTGAAAATAATATTGAATTCATTCAAATGAGAAGCAATGGAGACCCCTTCCTTCATCTGCAGCTCAAACAACCTCTTCATGAGATAAACTTTATTAGAGGCAGTTTCCTTTTCATAAGTGGCACATAGTTTCTTCCACAAATCTTCCGTAGTTTGCTCATTTACTACTGTGAAATAAACTGACTCTGCAAGATGAAGTCTAATAGTAGACTTTGCTAATGCATCCAACTCATTCCATTCATCCTCAGACATATTTGCAAGCTTAGCTTCAATCCCTGCCAAGGGTTTAATTTGCTTCTTTTGAATAAGCACATCCCTTATCTGTTCTTTCCACAAAGAAAAGTTTGTCCCATCAAACTTTTTAATGTTGAAAAACTCCTTTTCAAACATGGAAGAGGATGCCATAATGCAAATAAAACAAAATCCCAAATGCTAGTGCATACAAGAGAGAATCACACCAAATACCAGGTGCAACCAAATGTGTATGCCACAATAGAGTGAAATATCACCAAAACTCAAAGCTCAAAGCATCAAAAGATGCATCTGACTCATGTGCATATACTATGCATCCATATGAGCAAATCTGGCCCAAAAGAAAATGCCAATAAGTGCCAAATGACTCAAGCATAAACACCATCCACTGGCATATGCATCAATAATATCTCATCCAAGAGAGCATAGCACTATTAGTGCATCACCTGCAATGTGTCAAAGCTGTACCTCAGCATAAAATAACATCCATGTGCAAAGCGTCCATAAAAATAGCATCCCACAAGGCGATTTGGGCCTATCAGCGCATCCAATAAGGACCGCAATGCATCCAAATGGCCTACAAATCATCCACTACAACCAAATGCACACCACGAATGAGTGCACACTGCTCAAACTGCGACCAGAGTGATCTGCATAAGGTATGCTCAGGAAATCATGGTCCCACGGTAATGAGTGCTACTGAAAATAGAACCTGAGATGCCTCAAAAAATGGGCGCCATTGCATAATTGGACTCAGCAAGAAAATCTGCAAATATCTCTCTTCTGCCAAAACTCCAAAATCCCAACCGATGAGTGAGAAATGGGAGTCAACACTTATCCACTGCCATGTGGCATAAATCTAAGGTTTCAAAACCTTAGTATGAAAAATGCATAACAGAGAGACGAAATCGAATACAAAGAGATCTATAACTCTGAAAATCCTCCACCGAATCGCACAAGAACTGACAGGTAGGGGTTTTTTCGCATTCGGAACGCAATGGGACAGACGATTTTGGAAACCGTGGTCTCAATCACTGGGTCCAACACACGGACTGAAAAACGTTTTTGGAAACAGAGCTATTTGTAAACTCCACCGGAGTGCGAATGATGAGCAACATAGAAGTTTTAGGACCTCCTGAGTCCATCGGAACTGACAGATCTGCAAATGGTTACTCCAAACTTGAGTTCCAACACACGGGCAAAAAATGCAAAAACTGACACAGTGAGTCAGAAATCCAATGAAATGACCCCAGATTCAAGAATGAAGGTGTTTCCAAGCTCTTGAAGTGAAGTGGACACTAAAAGCAAGCAATAGTTGCCTCTACAAGTCAATACAGAGTCTCTATCATCGAACGGAACAAGGAAAAGCTCAAAAAACAACTTTTTCTTTGAAACCACTTAACAGGCTCTCAAAACCACTTCGCAAAGCCAAAGTGACTTTTCCAAAGGTTCCTCCAAGGTCTCTGCATACTCAGATGCAAGTAAAGTCACCCACAAAGCTTCCCACAGAGCTTCTCCTTCTTTCCACAGAGCTGCCGAGCTTCAAGCATTCACGCATGCCAGCTAGATCACCCGAGCTTTGATACCAGTTGAGAGTGCTCTCAACGGAAGCAAGAACAGAAGAAGGAGAGAGAGATAGACAGAGAGCCATACACATTTGGTGGGTGCAGAACCACCCTAATCTTCTTTTTCATTCATTTATATATGTGTTTGAGTATTGTACATAACCGAGGTAAAGGCACAGTGACCTTTAACCCCCACAGTTGGCCTTATCCTTGGTTCTCTTGAGCTGCACCTTCTCCCTAATCCTCGTCTTATTGGCCTGATCCCTGGCCTTGCTAATTGCTCGCCTCCGATGATGGCACGCTTGAGCTTGCACCCTAAGAGTGAACCATATAAATTGAAAATTAGATTGGAACTTAAAGAATAAAGCAATTTAAAAAGAATGAGCATGAAAGAGGTAAAAGAGGGGGAAAAAGAGAGGAAGAGAGAAGAAGAGGGAAAGTAAAGAGGGAAAAAGAGACATATGCTCATGCTTATGCATGAGCATATGTCTCCTTCTTTTATGCTCATGCATAAGCATAAGCATGAGCATATGTCTCCTTCTCTTATGCTTATGCTTATGCTTATGCATATAAGGAGAGAAGAAGAGGGAACAGAAAGAGAGATTGGAAAGGGGGAAAGAGGGAAAGAAAGAGAGAAGAAGAGGGAAAGAAAGAGAGAAGAAGAGGGAAAGTAAAGAGGGAAAAAGAGACATATGCTCATGCTTATGCATGAGCATATGTCTACTTCTCTTATGCTCATGCATAAGCATAAGCATGAGCATATGTCTCCTTCTCTTATGCTTATGCTTATGCATATGCATAAGACTCCTCTTATGCATATGCATAAGCATAAGCATAAGAGAAGGAGACATATGCTCATGCTTATGCTTATGCTTATGCATGAGCATAAGAACATGAGCATGAAAGAGGGAAAAGAGGGTGGAAAAGAGGAGAAGAGAGAAGAAGAGGGAACGGAAAGAGAGATTGGAAAGGGGGAAAGAAAGAGAGAAGAAGAGGGAAAGTAAAGAGGGAAAAAGAGACATATGCTCATGCATGAGCATATGTCTTCTTCTCTTATGCTCATGCATAAGCATAAGCATGAGCATATGTCTCCTTCTCTTATGCTTATGCTCATGCATAAGCATAAGCATAAGCATTATGCTCATGCTTATGCGTATGCATGAGCGTAAGAGAATGAGCATGAAAGAGGGAAAAGAGGGGGAAAAAGAGAGGAAGAGAGAAGAAGAGGGAAAGTAAAGAGGGAAAAAGAGACATATGCTCATGCTTATGCATGAGCATATGTCTCCTTCTTTTATGCTCATGCATAAGCATAAGCATGAGCATATGTCTCCTTCTCTTATGCTTATGCTTATGCTTATGCATAAGAGGAGTCTTATGCATAAGCATAAGCATATGCTCATGCTTATGCTTATGCATGAGCATAAGAGCATGAGCATGAAAGAGGGAAAAGACAAGAGACATATGCTCATGCTTATGCATGAGCATATGTCTCCTTCTCTTATGCTCATGCATAAGCATGAGCATGAGCATATGTCTCCTTCTCTTATGCTTATGCTTATGCATATGCATAAGAGGAGTCTTATGCATAAGCATAAGCATATGCTCATGCTTATGCATGAGCATAAGAGCATGAGCACGAAAGAGGGAAAAGAGGAGGGGAAAGAGGAGAAGAGAGAAGAAGAGGGAAAGGAAAGAGAGATTGGAAAAGGGGAAAGAGGGAAAGAAAGAGAGAAGAACAGGAAAACGAAAGAGGGAAAAAGAGACATATGCTCATGCTTATGCATGAGCATATGTCTCCTTCTCTTATGATCATGCATAAGCATAAGCATGAGCATATGTCTCCTTCTCTTATGCTTATGCTTATGCTTATGCTTATGCATGAGCATATGAGCATGAGCATGACAGAGGGAAAAGAGGAGGGAAAAGAGGAGAAGAGAGAAGACGAGGGAAAGGAAAGAGAGATTGGAAAAGGGGAAAGAGGGAAAGAAAGAGAGAAGAAGAGGAAAAGGAAAGAGGGAAAAAGAAACATATGCTCATGCTTATGCATGAGCACATGTCTCCTGCTTTTATGCTCATGCTTATGCTTATGCTTATGCATGAGCATGAAAGAGGGAAAAGAGGGGGGGAAAGAGGAGAAGAAGAGGGAAATGAAAGAGGAAAAAAGAGAGGGAAAGAGATTGAAAGATTGAAGGAGAAGGAGGAGAGGAGGGAAAGAAGAGGAGAGAAGAGGGAAAGAAGAGGGAAGAGAGGGGAAGAGAGGGTTCCTACGCCAATGCAAATAAAAAAAATAACAAATGGAAAAAAGAGGAAGCACTTACCTGGAATACTACGTCCTGCTCGGTGTTTTGTGGATTGGCCCTACAAAAGAGAGGAGTCTTCTTTCTTTCTTGAAATCTCATTTTTTGTTTCAATCCTTTGAAATCAAGCATGAAAACTAGTAATCAAGCATGAAAACAAGTAAGCAGCTTTAGCAATACAAGGAGAAGCACTCACAAAATGAAATCTCACAAAAAACCGACCTACATTATTCAAAGTGACTCACCTCTTCAAAAACTTCCTTTCAAAAAACCAAAGAGGGAGAAGGGTGGAGGGGGAGCACAAGAGCTAGGAGAGGGGTGAGTAGTGGTGAGGAGTGGAGAATAGAGTGGGAGGTCATTAGAAATAGGTGGGAGGAGAGATTGCTTTGCTTACAATAGAGATTAGAGAGTGCTAAAGAAAGCCCCGCGCGTAGTGACGGGTTTTGATTTTAACCCACAGCGTTGCTATATAGCAACGCTTTTTCGTCGATATATAGCGACACTAAAGAGTCGCTATATAGCGACCTTTAACACTAAACCCTAAACCCTAAATCCTAAAGTCACTATATAGCGACCTTTAACCCTAAAAGTCGCTATATAATGACACTTAACCCTAAAAGTTGGTATATAGCGACCTTTAACCCTAAGTGTTGCTATATAGCGACACTTATACCTTAAAGGTGTCAATTCAAGGCACTTGATCTAAGAAGAGAGGGAAGGAGCTCATGGGTGGCTATTTTTGGGATCTTAATGGATTTCCTTGCATTTTGTGTTGTGACTTTAGAGGTGTGCAGATGGAAGGGACGAGTGAAAGCTTGTCAGATGATGTGCCAATGCTCGGGAGTGCAGAGTGGCTTATGGAGAGGTTGTATTGTCATTGCACTCATTGCAAGCGAGAAGTATGACATCAACACCATATTGTCATGCGCCACTTGAGGATGTATGGGGAGGAGCCCAAACCAATACCCACCATTGGTGGTGCACATGGTGATGGATCATCGAAAAGTCATTGCTATTTGAGTTCGTGATTAATATTGCATGCGTACACGACACAAAATCTTGAGACAAGATGAGGAGGGTGGTGTGCGTATACCTTCACACTACCAATGTGGATATGAAGATAGAGATCATGTGGATATGGAGATGCCACTACCAATGCCGGATCCAATTGATCTAGATGGATTTAGAGAAGAAGATGAAGATCACAATATGAGCCAAGAGGAAGATGTGCATAATGACATCATATGGGAGGAAGATGGAGATCACGATATTGAGGAAGAAGATGACGATCATCAAGAATCACCCAACTTTATTGAAGAAGATGATCAAGTCTATGGTGAACGTACGATGATGATATAGGAGATCAACTCAGTATAGAGTTGGAGAAAGACTTGTTTGGCACACTAGACTTGGCTCATAGGATGAAGCCAAGTCTCAAAGGTAGACATGAATATATGAGCTTCGAACTTGATGTACATGCTCTTGTACTTTTATTCTTTCAAAGGATCAAACATGTACATGCTCTCATATTTTTATTCTCTATGAGATCAAACATGTATGAAAATTAAAAAAAATTTGTCATTGGAAAAAACTAACTTTTAAGGCCTATATGAGTAAAAAACATCTCTGGAAAACGTCGCTATAAAATAGTATCTCAATGTCGCTATATAGCGACACTTAAAAGTCGCTATATAGCAACCTTTATAATCATCGCTATATAGCGACGTTTGCTTAACGTCGCTATATAGCGACGCTTTATAAGATGTGCTTTTCATACCGATGATTAGCACCTCATGCGTGCTAAACATCGGTATGTAAACATCACAATAGGATCCGTGTGTAGTAGTGAAAATGGATCGGAAGAAAACATAGTTTCACTTAAAAATATGCAAAGTAATATAGCAATGCCTATTTTATACACAAATATTTATGTGAATCTTTGGGAATGGTGAGAACATAATGGGATGGCTTTTGAAGAAACCCACATGTAGCGTAGACTTCTCTATGAAAATTCCCTTATGATCCTTCTTACAACTTTTACTTAATAGGAGGCGACATTAAAAAACCTCTCTCAACCTATCTTCATGAAAGGGTTTCTCCATAGAAAACTCATTGAAGAAAACCATCAAGCTAGTTTCACAGCAGCAAAACCCCTTTGAAGGAGGTCTTCCAAGGTAGTTTCGCTAGTGAAACTACCTTAGATAGCACTTTTAAAAGTGACATAACTTTCACATCCAATGTCCAAATATAGTCATTCAACCACTCAAGTTGATCAGAAAATCCCATTTGAGCACATCTGTGGGGTTATATTTTGGAAAATCTTGCATATATAGTATTAGATATTACATGTATTTTATGAGAGTGATGTATGAGCCTAAGTTAATACTTATTTATAGTAATTTAAACTTCTTTAGAAACATGTCCATAAATATCTTGTTATTTATGCTATAAAAATAGTAAAAAGATATTTTCATATGATATAAATGTGTTTAATAAGTAATTATATATCTATAATGTTATTACATTGAGAGTGATTATGAGGGATGTTTCTTAAATGAGTTATTTTTGAACATTTTTTTAAGGTAATAATAGGGATACAAAAGGATGTCTATGAATAAGAAAATTTATGTTATGTAAAAATGAATGAGTGACTAGTCTATATATTTTTTTGAAAAAGAAATCTAGTTCTAGTCAAATAAAAGTGTAAAAACCATGTTTTCTAAAGAAATACAAATTTTTGAATCTCTTGAAAAACATGCTTGGATAAAACTGCTCATAAGTTTTTGCTTGTAAAATTGAGGCATCTGATATTTTGCACATTCTTTGAAATGTCTAACAAGTTTTAAACTCAACCTTACTTTGTATATGTCTTCAATAGGATAGTATGGAAACACAAGTAGAAAATTTGATGGATGAAAGGTAGGAACAAATACGCAAACTTTGATGGAATGCCGGCATGCTATCAAAGTTCATGAAGGTGCAAGAAATAAAGACATCAATCATGGAGGTGGAAGGCCCGACGAGGGCGTACGTGTAACTAAAGCTTTACAAGGAACAAAGGCGGAGATAAAGTCCGATGCCATGGCCTTTCCACACAGAGTGGGGAATCTATATGTGATAGAGTATCAGGCGAGGTAGGGGAAGGAGGGTAGTGATGCCCATGAGATGGTGGGTGGATCTATGGCTCTTCTCCACTAGCTCACCCTTTGTTTTCACCATCCGCTAGCCCGTCTGGATCTTCCATAAGAGGAGCAAATAAACCCATTTTGATGGCACGCCAGCGTGCCATCAAACTTGCCTTTTATAAAAAGTGTTTAAGAAGGTACACAAACATTTGCATGACAAAGACAACAACTAGGGGGTGGCTAAAACCCAAGCAACTCCATTCTCAAGGATCGAAGCTGTTTAAATAATCTAAGAGTTGGAGGCCTGAAGAGAAGCACCGATAATTCTTACATATGAATGAGGTGAAATAAAAAACCAGGTAGATACATGTCTCATGAGCCGATGGAGCCCGTGGAAGCAATCTGATGATTTCCACAAAACATACCACAACTATAGGGCTAGTAGCAAAGATGGCCAAAGTGACGAGAGAGTGAGTGAGAGGTCTTGCAATCATTAGAAGAACATCACAGACAAACCATCTTGAGTGAATGTGTGTCCATGGCACAGGGAAGACGAGAGGGAGACGATGCAGTATGATGCAGCCAAAGATATTTATAATTGAGAATGGGACATTAGAAAACAAACTTTTATGCCAAGATACCACACCATACTTTCCTCCCTCAGATGAGAATGAAGATGGTAACATCCCAAGTGATGTTATAATCAAGCATAGGGAGAAGAGCGATAATCTCAGCGAGCTGGTCTGCGCCAAAGAGAAGAGCGATACGTTGTTGAAAGAAGATCTTGCGGCTCAACATAACATGAACTGATATATATCGAGGAGTTTGAAGGGGCTGATTAGGTCAGATGGGTAGATTCCGAGGAAACATTACACCTCCTTCATAGACACCTTTACACTTAGCTCAAAACACTCTACAAACTATCATTAGACACAGAGGCCTATAACTTTCAGTAGAGACATGATATCAGAGAGTGCCTTGTATCTGTTCACAGAACCATCTGCATTGTGCTTGATCTTATAAACCCACTTACAGCCAATTGCATTCTTATCTTTAGGCAAAGGCACCAATTCCCATGTAGCATTTGCTTCCAAGGCATCCATTTCTTCATCCATGGCTTTCTCCCATTTTTCATTTGCCATGGCTTGCTCAAAACAAGTGGGTTCTGGTTCCTGTATCACTTTGACCATATAGGCATAGTGAATGGCTGTAAATCCATCATATTTCAGCCTATCCACAGGATACCTAACCCTGGTAGACCTGTGCAAAATAGGCTCACTTCCAGCTGCTCTCAAAACATCCCTGGTCTTCCTTACTCCAGGTGTAACAACAGAAGGAATACCCAACTCATCATCAATGCTCTATTCTGAGCCACTAGATTCACTGGACAGTTTACTGGAAGGGGGTAAAAACTATCATGAAAATAGACTGTCAAACACAAAGACTCATAACATTTTGTAGCAGCATCTGATTCAAGATCTAAGCACATAAAGACATGCGCCTTAAAGAGAGCTTCGCGCTGATATAGGTTTCATAAGAAACAGAGAAGCGGCCAAAAAGTTATGGACAGTTTACTAGATGGGGGTAAAAGCTGTCGTGAAAACAGACTGTCAGACATAGAGACTCATAACTTTTTACCATAGTATCTGATTCAAGATCTGATCACATTTAAACATGCGCCTTGAAGAGAGCTTTGCGCTGATGTAAATTTTATTACAATCGGACTACCGAGTAGAAAGTTATGAGCAAAACACTAACAGGGGGTCAAATTGTCATGAAAACTACTCTCCACCTAGGCTAATTTCGCCTGAGCAGGATGCTCCCTCAAGACTCCACCTTCATCAACGATCCACCCCTCATGGATTTTGCCTAGAAAAGGGTAAGAAGTTTGCATGGTGGCTCGGGAAACAGATGGACCATGTGTGCACAGTGAGCAGCCGAATAGAAGGAACTTTTAAGGCTTTGAAAGAAAGGAAAGGGAAGAGACACTCAAGAGAGAGAGAACCTGAAGTGACCTTCATTACAAATAGAGTGAGAATACACTTCAACACTACAAACACAAGGGAGAAAAAGAGGTTTCATACATACAAGAGGGAGCGGAAGCTCCAAGACTACTCATAGAGAGAGAATAAACTAGAGAGAGATGGACTCAAGAGTCTACATAAGAGAATATCTATAAGAGGGAGAGAAGGCTCATGGAAGAGGCTTGGGGAGACTAGAGCTACAGCAACATGAGGCCTAATGGTGGAAGAGATTGATGAACAAGGGAGAGGAGGGCTCCTTTTATAGAGATTTTGTTACCCTCCTTCACCCATTTACAATTGCTGCCTGTAGGTTCCTTTCCCCATCAATCACATAAGCACGTATGTCACCATCCATGTCCTTTTTGGCTACTCTTGCCATGTGTCCTATCACAAGATGCTTAAGACTCTTAAAATATTGAGAAAGTCAAGAGTCTCCTCACATGGAGCCCATGGGGACCCTCTCTTTTCTAGATTCTTCACAACTCCCAAGGTCTTAACCCTAGTGTTGTCAGCCAATTTGATGCGATAAGGAGAGGTAGTACTAGAGTATTTTAAATCAGCATCTATCATGGTCTTCTCACTCATGACATTAATCGATGCACCTCCATCAATGCACACATTAAAAATCACTTGACCATCAATGATCACATCAACCACAGGTACATCATCACCAACATCTATATCTACCTTTTGAACAACAGGAATGGCACTTTTCTTCTTTTTCTTCTTTGATACTCTTGTGCTTGCTAGTTTTCCCAATTCCTTCTGTAGTTTTGGAGACAAAGCAAGTAATTGACCAAAGGTGATATGAGCTTCCTTTTCTTTAAGGTCGGACAACAAGTCATAGCTTCTAATTCCTTGTCCTAAAGGAAAGTCTGATTGGCTAATTCTCCTTCTAGATGCCTTCTTTTTCTTACTATGGTCTTCCTCTTCTTGATGTTCCTCATCTACTTCTTCCTTGCTTTCTTCTTCTTCTTTTGCTTTACCACGCCCCTGTTTGGCCATCATTACCTCTCTTTCCTCATCCCCTGAAGAAGCTTCTAACAAGGATACTTGTTTTTCTTTTTTCTTTCTCAATCTAGGACACTCGGGGCGATAGTGACCTTTTTCATTACATTCATAGCAAGTGACCCCACTCCTATCTCGAGGCCTATCTTCACTCTTTGGTGCTCTAGGTTGTCGTGCATTAACCAAATGCAATTTCAAATCAGCAAACTCTGCCGATATTATGATCTAACTCAGAGGACTTTGGTACCTGAGGAGTGACCATTACCTCCACCTTAGAAGTTGAAGCTGTTGAAGACACAAAAGAGGATTCGATCTTTAGAGAAGCTTCTTTCTTGGTTGCAATGCGAAGTTCCTCCACGTATGTTGTTGGATCTTTACTCATGACTTTTGAGCAAAGACGAGGCTCCAAAGCCATAACAAATTTGCTCATCTTTAAGTGCTCCATCCCTGAGAGACTTTGAGAGGCCGATGATGTAGATGCCACAGCTCGCAAAGCTACCCTTTCATACTTTGTCCATAAAGTTTCATATCGGATTGCCAATGCAGAGACCAACTCACCCTCTCCTTGATAGAACCGGTCCAACTGCAACATCAAAGCATTTGGTGACTCCACTGCCCCAAATCTCTGCTTCATTGCTGCCACCACTTGGTCCCAGTCCTCCTTGATAGAGTCCGGCAAGGTCTCATGCCAACTCAAGGCTACACCTTCAAGAAAATCAGGCAAAATCTCCGCCGGATCCTTCTTGGACCATCCAGAAAGCCGGCATCCTCGAACAAAATCCCGAAGATAAGACTCTGGGTCTTCCCCTTGGGTCCCTCGAAACACTGGAATCTTCACCATGATGAAACACAAAAAGGAAACACCAAGATCCAAATAATACCCCAAACAAGATCCGAACAAGATCCCACAGAGCCTTAGTATACCAAGACCAACTTATTATGCATAATCACTTGTTGAAAACCCTCCACAATGTGATCCTCAACAAAATCTTCAAAAATAAGTAACCAACCAGCACCATGAAAACATTGTGTATACATGCATTCTAAAATCACCCTTCTCACAATAGGAAGTGCACATAAAAGCTTCAAGATATTGTACTCTTCATCATTTGCATAGCAAAAGAATTTGAAAGCATTGAGAATCACCACTCCATTGTTATAGTCCGAAAATACCCAAAGACTCAACTCTTCTTCACACCAAGCTGCCAGTGCATGGAACAATTCCCAACCTATCATTGTGCTTGCTGCCAGCATTGTCGATTCACCAACATATTCAACAGTGCAAACATAAAGGCTATGATCATGGTGACTGTGTGAATAGCTTCAGCATCACCTTCACAATCTTCAAGTTCTCTTAAACGGGTTACAATCTCTTCTAACGAAGTTCTTCCAAGCATCTTCTTTATCTCATCAAAACACATGCCTCTTCTAGGCATAACATGCAATCAAGTACACCCGAGACCGTTTACTAAGGTGGGATGAATCCAATACCAAATGTACCCGGCGTCTCCACCAAAAGATGTGACGTGAAGTTGGGGGTAATAAACTTCACGCACCTCTTCACTTCCTGCTGCTTTCGAACTGACAGCCAAAGATATTTATCATTGAGAATGGGACATTAGAAAACAAACTTTTATGCCAAGATACCACACCATACTTTCCTCCCTCAGATGAGAATGAAGATGGTAACATCCCAAGTGATGTTATAATCAAGCATAGGGAGAAGGAAAGGATCAGCAGAGGCCATAATCTCAGCGAGCCGATCTGCGCCAAAGAGAAGAGCGATACGTTGTTGAAAGAAGATCTTGCGGCTCAACATAACATGAACTGATATATATCGAGGAGTTTGAAGGGGCTGATTAGGTCAGATGGGTATATTCCGAGGAAACATTACACCTCCTTCATAGACACCTTTACACTTAGCTCAAAACACTCTACAAACTGTCATTAGACACAGAGGCCTATAACTTTTAGTAGAGACATGATATCAAAGAGTCAAGCACATAAAGAGATGCGCCTTGAGATGGGCTTCGTGCTGATATAAGTTTCATTGAAAATAGACAGACAGTTGAAGAGATATGGACAGTTTACTGGAAGGGGGTAAAAACTATCATGAAAACAGACTGTCAAACACAGAGACTCATAACATTTTGCAGCAGCATCTGATTCAAGATCTAAGCACATAAAGACATGCGTCTTAAAGAGAGCTTCGCGCTGATATATGTTTCGTAAGAAACAGAGAAGCGGCCAAAAAGTTATGGACAGTTTATTAGACGGGGGTAAAAACTGTCATGAAAACAGACTGTCAGATACAAAGACTCATAACTTTTTGCAGAAGTATATGATTCAAGATCTGATCACATTTAAACGTGCGCCTTGAAGAGAGCTTTGCGCTGATATAAATTTTATTACAATCGGACTACGAGCAGAAAGTTATGAGCAAAACACTAACAGGGGGTCAAATTGTCATGAAAACTACTCTCCACCTAGGCTAATTTCGCCTGAGCAGGATGCTCCCTCAAGACTCCACCTTCATCAACGATCCACCCCTCATGGATTTTGCCTAGAAAAGGGTAAGAAGCTTGCATGGTGGCTCGGGAAACAGATGGACCATGTGTGCACAGTGAGCAGCCGAATAGAAGGAACTTTTAAGGCTTTGAAAGAAAGGAAAGGGAAGAGACACTCAAGAGAGAGAGAACCTGAAGTGACCTTCATTACAAATAGAGTGAGAATACACTTCAACACTACAAACACAAGGGAGAAAAAGAGGTTTCATACATACAAGAGGGAGCGGAAGCTCCAAGACTACTCATAGAGAGAGAATAAACTAGAGAGAGATGGACTCAAGAGTCTACATAAGAGAATATCTATAAGAGGGAGAGAAGGCTCATGGAAGAGGCTTGGGGAGACTAGAGCTACAGCAACATGAGGCCTAATGGTGGAAGAGATTGATGAACAAGGGAGAGGAGGGCTCCTTTTATAGAGATTTTGTTACCCTCCTTCACCCATTTACAATTGCTGCCTGTAGATTCCTTTCCCCATCAATCACATAAGCACGTATGTCACCATCCATGTCCTTTTTGGCTACTCTTGCCATGTGTCCCATCACAAGATGCTCAAGACTCTTAAAATATTGAGAAAGTCAAGAGTCTCCTCACATGGAGCCCATGGGGACCCTCTCTTTTCCACATGTCCACATCCTCCTTATTCCACATAGGAGTTCTAGAAGGATTCCTCTTGACTTCACACTCCTCCACATGCCTTCCACATGCTTGGCATGTGGCCGCTCTTATATTATTGGAACACATGGACATGAGCCCACCTCTTTATATGGCTCACTCTTCCTATTTTCTAAAAAACTCATAATATCCCATACACAAATAACTCTCACCCCATACCAAGGTATTTATAATTCATACCTATGGTATTTACAATGAGCCATTCCACTCATCCTCTCAATCCCATACAATATCATAGAAAATAGAAATAAGTGAGAGCCGCTAGGCTATCACTTGATACTCAAACTCTTATCAAACATAGAGAAAAACAATATCAATGCCAAGTTAAAAATATCAATTTTTGGCGTCACAGTACTCAAATTGAAAATCATTCATTCACATTTGAAAGAATATTAAATATTCATTCAAAAGAAAGTGTAAGAATGATCAAGCGTTTTAATAACCTTTAAAACTTTAAATTCATACATCTTTAAAACTCTTTGTATTCTTTCACATTCAATTGAAAGAATAATAAATATTCATTCAAAGAAAGTGTGAGAATAGAAACACAAAATAAAATCATATTTCTCACACGAGATTTAAGAAACTCAACAAGGAGATCCTAGAATTCCCACATACAAAAAATTTCTCACAAGAGATCTAAAGAACTCAATAAGAAGATCCTAGAACTCCCACAAATAAATTTCATAGACACAAAAACAAGCACATTTCTCACAAGAGATCTAAGGAACTCAACAAGAAGATCCTAGAACTCCCACAAATAAATTTTCTAACAAGAGATCTAAGAAACTCAACAAGGAGATCCTAGAACTCCCACAGACAAAAAATTTCTCACAAGAGATCTAAGGAACTCAACAAGGAGATCCTAGAACTACCACAAACAAATTTTCTCACAAGAGATCTAAGAAACTCAACAAGGAGATCCTAGAACTCCCACAGACAAAAAATTTCTCACAAGAGATCTAAGGAACTCAACAAGGAGATCTTAGAACTCCCACAAATAAATTTCATAGACACAAAAACAAGCACATTTCTCACAAGAGATCTAAGGAACTCAACAAGGAGATCCTAGAACTCCCACAAACAAATTATCTCACAAGAAATCTAAGAAACTCAACAAGGAGATCCTAGAACTCCCACAAACAAATTTCATAGACACAGAAACAAGCACATTTCTCACAAGATATCTAAGGAACTCAACAAGGAGATCCTAGATCTCCCACAAATAATTTTTTCTCACAAGAGATCTAAGGAACTCAACAAGGAAATCCTAGAACTCCCACAAACAAATTTCATAGACACAAAAACACCAAAAGCACATTTCTCACAAGAGATCTAAGAAACTCAACAAGGAGATCCTAGGACTCCCACAAACAAATTTTAGACACAAAAACACTTAAGATACTTTTCTCACAAGAGATTGAAGGAACTAAACAAAGAGAACCTAGAACTCCCACAAACAAAGACACAAAGACCAAACCACAAATCTCACAAGAGATCTCAAGAACTCAAAATGAGATCCTAAAGCCCCCTCAAACAAAATGCATCTTATTTTAGACCTTCTAGATTGCTTTCACAACCTTGAAAGACCTTTCTTCTTCTTTTCCTTGTTTGATCACTTATGCTCGGCTAGGAAACCAAGCATGAGATAAGAGAAACTGGCAAACAATGACCTTATATACAAAAATGTAGCCACATATTCGTCCTAATATAGGTTTATTCATACGAATACGTTATTTGTATGAATAGGTATTCGTACGAATATAGAGGGTAAACGTGTCGATTTATGTAAAAAACATGACGTGTTACCGCTTTTTTACCCGGTTTTTTCTTTCATTCGAATCATTCGAGCGATTTTCTTGCATTTTTCGAATCACAAATTCGAATTTTTCTAGTTAGCTCAAGAGAGTGAAATCTAATAGGAAGGATGATATAAGAGGGACAACCTTTGGGAATATTGTCTGTGATGCAGTTGGTTTTGCATCATTAACCACTCCAAGTGTTGGGCTAGATGGAGATGTCATTGTTGGGAGGAAAAGGCCTCATGTAGGGTGGTTGAAAGAGACAGCTTCTGTCTCACATAGGCCAGAGATTAAATGCAAAAACATTCCAAGGAAGGTATGATCGGATAAGAATACTCCTCATAAAAAACATCATGTGACAAGACATTCACAATTGGCAAGCACAGTTGTTGAATCCAATGTTCATAAAACAATAAAATCATTTTCATGGGAATGATTAATGGAAGGAAGAAGTGTGGTAAAGTGATATATAGGGGAATTAGCTCAGAGAGTGTTGTGGTTGCAAGCTTTTTTGCTAAAAGGGATCATAGTGTAGGCCAAAGCATGCAATTTATGTGGTTTTGTCTTGATGACATCACTCACACATGGCACTTAAACAAAGCTTGTCAACCCGCCATCTTTGCCTCTTGGGAAACATGGCACTACTTTGAGTCAAGTTCAGGTTGACAATCTTAACAAAGGTGGCTACATGCTAGAGTTGGATTGCACGCAAAGTGATGCATCGACTGAGGCGTTAGTGAGCCAACCGAGATATACACTTGGGGATGAGCAAGAAGGGGGGAATTCAATTGGCAAAACAAGGCATCGAAGATCAATATCCAAGGCAACAAATGATAGGATTAAGTGAGCTTTGGATCTTAAGGCAGTTTTGTTACGAGAGGAGATAAAAATACTAGAAAGATATATAATCTTCCATGTTAGAAGCTTGGACACAAACCCAGAGGGTGAGGAGTATCAGGTGCATATCTCTAACAGCCCACATTGTTCATGTCAAGACTTCACAAAAAGAGCTAACAAGGGAAAATTTATGCCATGCAAACACATGTACTTCTGTTATGTGGTTGTGTTGGGTCTTTATATGGATACAAACATGTGAATTCACCAGCCACGACTTGCAGTGATTGATTGGTTTCAGATTCTTAGCCTTCCAAGACACTATCCAATCATTTGACATTCTCGTTCTGAGATACTCTATTGGATTACTGTAGCAGCTCATGGATGATTTTTTCCTATTAGTTTCGTTAAGAGGTGAAACTTTTATATTGGTGTTGAAAGTTTGTATGGCTTGATAGAAATAAAGGGTTGAAAATTTCGCCAAGATTTGAAATTTTTAGGAGAAAATTTTTATAGTTTCACTAGGATTTACAACTTTTTCTTTAAAATTCAAAAGGAGATATATAAAATTGTAACATGTTCTACAAATATTGTGAAACTACAAAAACTAGCTTGATAATCTTTTGACAAGATTTTATATTAATATATAAGTCTAGCTTCGATAAAAACATCCTTGCTATAGCTCCATGGAAACTCCTTGCTTAGCCAAGATTTTGTAAGCAATTTTTAAATATGGCCTTATTAAAGGGTTTTTGACTCTATTTAAAAGTACAAGATATTGTAGTGCTTCATTTGGATTGAAAGCACAAAAGTTTATAATGCTTAATCATAGTAGCTTGAGATGAATGCATATTTAGTAGTGGTACTTTTGGTTTATCACTCCTTAAAACTCATAACATAACCATGATTAAAATGCACTAAATTTTGGAGTATCACTCCTTAAAACTCATAATATGACAAAATGCACTAAATATTTTAAGAAAGTTTTTAATAATGAAGCTCATGATTAGAGTGCAAGGAAGTTATGGCATGCCATGAGCTATAAATAACATTCATTAAATACTCACAAAACTCACTGAAAACTTACTCTCGCAGAATGTCAAAACCCTACCTTGGAGTGATTACGGGGACATCACTTGAAGAGACGTCTCGCATGCACAGGGATCCACCTCACCACCTCAAGTCAGAGTTCGCACCTCCAAAGTGTGCATTGTGCATTATTTTCAATGATCATCAATAGTCTTATGCTGAAATGGTGATGAAAAGATAGCTAGAGGATTCTATGCCTTATTGAATCAAAGGTCATTGAAGTTAGCCTCTGTGAAATGGTGTTTAGTCTTTCCATGTTGTTGTAGTGGTGCTTCTTGTTGAAATTCACTTTTGTTCTTTATTATATGTAGTTTTAACTTTCGTGATCTATCTATGCTAATCCAATGTTACAATTTTTCAAATTTGTGTTTTATACAAAATAGTGATTTATTCAAATGACTTGCTATTTGGTCACATCTCTAGGGTTGCTTCCGTATCTCACACTATTAAACATCATTGCATATTTGTCTAGGCATAGCTCAAAATTTGTAGAGGCATACCTCAAAATTTGGTGGCAATTGAGCTGTATACTAGGAAGATCTTGTGGTCAAGTTAAGTAGAGGATATGTTAGGAGAGATAGAGTCCTTTAAAATACAAGGACAATGCTCTCTTTATGTTGAATAGTCCAAGGCTATTGAGCATTTGTACATATAGTGGGGAGAAGAAAGAAGTGTACATTCATTATGGCTCATGAATAGTATGATTATCTATTCCATACAAACCAGTTTTGAATGTTAAAGGAAAAGGGAGGGTGGAGATCAAGCACATTAATGCCATTAGTATAGACATGATTAGAAGGCATGAATTGTATTAGGGTGTCTATTGTGATTAGACCAATGGCGTGAGAATCGAGGAAGGTAGGAAGTGGGGCAATGAGGATGGAGGAAGCTTCCTAAGAGCCCTACGGATTGAATTTTCATTCAATCCATTGATTAACTTTCTTAAAGTTGCCATGTAAGGATATACAATTCATTCCAGAATGATTTATTCAAATGACTTGCTATCTGATCACAGCAAGCGTTGCTTCTATATCTCAAACTATTAAATGCCATTGCCTGGTTATAGAAGCATAACTCAAAATTTGGTGGCAATCCAAGGGCAATGGTCTCTCCATATTGAATAACGTTATTGAACATTTGTACAAAGCACCTCATAATGAGGGGAGAAGAAAGAAGTGTACATTAGGTATGGATCATGAGTGATATGATTCTCTACTTAATACAAATGAGTTATGAATGTTAAAGATAAAGGGAGAGTGGAGATCAAGGACATTTTTGCCATAAATATAGACATGAGTGGAAGGCATGAAGTGTATTAGGGTGCCTATTATGGTTAGCGGGATGGAGTGAGAATTGAGAAAGGTAGGAAGTGGGGCAATGCATAAGAGCATGGAATTTAATAAGTTCCATGTGTTACTTTCTTTAATGAACATGAAGAGGGCCCTCAAGATTGAATATTTTCATTCAATCTCTTAGTTAACAAGACACTTCTTTAAAGTTGCCATGTAAGGATATACAATTCATTTTAGCATTGAAAAAGAACAAAAGATTCCCCTTATACTTCTATCAAAGGCATAATAATGCTTAGAAACCTTTTCAAGGGCTCATGCAAGAGTGTTCCAAGTAGTCTTGTCGAGGAAAGTGAGTGGGACGGTCATCCTAGGGGAGGTGGTTAGAGAGTGGTGATGAGGTAGTAGAGGAAACTCAGGTGGCCAGAGGGAGGTGGTTAGGGAGTGGTTTGTGCTATATAAGCCATGCTAAAGAAGGAGCATGAGCAACATATGGCTTGAGATGCAAAGATTGGTCTTATTTATGAACTAAAATGCCATGCCAATGCTCTATTTGGGCCCTTCATGGTCTGAGGGTGGACAGCCACACGGGGGGTGGTTGAGCAACTTCTGTCATTGGCTAGTAAGATGATGGCACATGCTGCAACATCTGAGCATCCAATCAATATGCATATGATCCTTAAAATTCTAATTGTGTCGGTAGTTTGGGGGGGACAGCCTCCGGACCATTGATACAAGGTGCTTGCTGCCCTTGCCCTGGGTGTGAGTGAGGCTAGGGTCAGGTAGCTTACAAATAGGCACTAATTGGGTATGTGAGTCAGATAGCTTACAGATAGGCGATAAGGTGGGGGGAAAGAGTTCTCCATGAGATGTCTGGTGGGTGTCAGTGCCTCACAGGACAAAGCCGGCTCTCAAAACAAAACAGAGCTTACTGATAGCTAACAAGTAGGCGCTGATCGGTGTTGGGTGAAGCACGAGGCATCAATAGCTTAGAGATAGGCGCTAAGTGTGCTCATGGAAGCTCGTTTGGTTTGATAATCCATGTTTAAGGGAGCCGAGGGGTCCTCGTGAGTCATGCGGGGAGTCAAAAAAGAGGCACGGATCAAAACGATGAGGGCCGTAGGCTGGGGACGCGTGTCTCCATGCGGGGCACGTGGCGGCAAGGTAGAGGGACAGGCTGAGTGGGGTGGGCCCGGGGGTAGTTGACTGGAGATAAGAAGGATGGAGTTGACCGGGCAGAGGAGGCAGTCAACGGGGCGAGCCGGTAATGAAAAGAACAGAACGGCGGCAGTTTGGGGAGTGGTGACCGGTGGTTTTGGGGGGGTGACCGGCGGCTTTAGAGACTAGGTTAAGGTGGTTTTGATAAAAGGATTGGGTAAGGGCGGATTTGGGAAAACCGCTTTCGGCTACCTGGTTTCGTCTTCTTCTTCCTCCATAGCCATCATCTCCTCTGCTCACACCTTCTTATCAAGCTCGCTCTTTTCTTTGTCTCTGTGCCTTTTCTGGCTTCGATCTCTCGAACCCATCTCCATTTCTCGATGCCCTTCCCTTTCCCATCATGCAATCCTTGCCATATTCCCTCCCTTGATCGCTCTCCCTCCTCTCATCTCCCCCCTTCCTCCCATGGATTTCCTCTCCTCCTCCTCCTCCTCCTCCCTCTTTCTCTTCCTCCTTGCCTCCCTCTCCGCTGCCTTGCTCTTCCTTCGGAGACATCGATTGAACTTGCCCCCTGGCCCCGCTTGCTGGCCCCTGTTTGGGAGCTGGTTGCAGGTCGGAGGGGAGTTGAGTCATAAGAGGCTTGCAGAAATGGCCACCAAGTATGGGGATATCTTCCTGCTGCAGATGGGTCAGAGAAAGATTGTAGTGGTGTCTTCCGCTGAGCTCGCGAAGGAGGTCTTGCACACTCAGGGTGTAGAGTTTGGCTCTCGCAGCGGTAACGTGGTCTATGATATTTTTACTGGCAAAGGCCAGGATATGGTATTCACTGTCTACGGAGATCACTGGCGAAGAATGAGACGCATCATGACACTGCCTTTCTGCACCAATAAAGTGGTGCAGGAGTCCAGATCCGCGTGGGAAGACGAGATTAACAAGGTCATCGAGGACATCACCTCTAGAAGGGAGTCGTTCACGTCCGGAATTATCATTCGTAAAAGGCTACAGTTGATGGTGTACAACATTATGTATCGAATGATGTTCAACAGGCGGTTCGAAAACGAAGAAGACCCACTTTTCACAAGGCTAGAATCGTACAATACTCAGAGGAGTACCCTGGCCCAAAGTTTTGAATACAATTACGGGGATTTTATGCCCATACTCAAACCGTTCTTGCGAGGCTACCTGGACCAGTGCAAGGAATTACAGGATCGACGCCTTGCCTTTTTCAGGGACTTTTTCTTGGAGGACAGAAAGTAAGTCACTTCCTTGTAGCTTTAACAGGTGTGTGTATGTGTCATAAATTTAGTCTTACCGTGGGGATAAATATCCCTTAAAATTTCTCCTCGTAACTGTCAAGGCATTAACCAGGAAAGAGCATTTACTAGTTTATTTTATATGTATATTCAATCTGTTTTGCACGGACAGGAAGCTGTTGAATGTCCCAGAAGCGGAGTTCGGAAACAAGTGTGCAGTAGATCGCATCTTGAAAGACCAGATGAATCAAGAAATTGATGAAAACAATGTGCTTTACATCATTGAGAACTTGAATGTTCAAGGTACGTTCGTGCCTGTTTTTGAATTGTTTCGACTCTCTCTTCAATGAAAGTAGCTCTAGGTTCATGTCTAATTTAAACGTTTTGACGGTTTGCAGCTATTGAAACCACGTTGTGTGCCATGGAATGGGTTCTAGCAGAGATAATAAATCACCCAGAAATCCAGGACAAATTGCGGAATGAGCTCGACACTGTGCTGGGTGAAGGAGCACTGATCATTGAGCCAGATGTTTCTAGGCTACCATACTTGCAGGCAGTTGTCAGAGAGTCTCTCCGCTTACACATGCCAATTCCTCTGCTAATGCCTCATATGAATTTGAAGCAAGCTAAACTAGGTAGATATGACATTCCACCAGGGACTAAAGTTCTTGTCAATGCTTGGTGGATTGCGAACAAACCTGATCTTTGGGAAAATCCTGATCAATTTGTACCTGAAAGATTTTTAAAAGACAGCATTGACGCCAATGGCTCGGATTTTAGGTATCTCCCATTTGGTTCAGGTAGAAGGTGTTGCCCAGGAAGCATCCTTGCTCTACCATTGCTTTCTTTGGTCGTTGGCAGGTTGGTGCAGACATATGAATTACTGCCTGGTCCTGGGTTGGATCGCGTTGACATGTCTGAAAAAGGTGGACAATCAAGCTTGCATATTCTGAATCATTCAGTTGTGAGGGTGAGAGTAAGGGCATGAATACTATGGTGTTATGAAGTCCGTGGTCTGGTACAGACAGTGTTGTGCAGCATGGATCCATTTTTTGTTTCCTATTACAGGCTAATGATGGTGACATGATGATGGCAGAAATATCTTGCTGTGACAAACCAACAGGATCATTCAGCTTGCCTTCTATGTTTTTTAATAGCCTCTTTTGATAAGCTGGGCACCAACAGTTCACCTATCCACATAGCAGGCTTGGGATCACCTGCGACAAAGTGAAATGCCCATTTGGTGGCAGGATCTCTCTCTCAGCTCATTGTGTGTTTTTGCAGATCCGTTTTTTCACGCTTCTAGAAGAGCAGGTCCACGGGTCAGTCAGCAGCTCTGAATTTTAGCAGGGAATGATCTGAGAGGGTTTTTCACTGTCACCTTCTATATTTCAAGGATGAGTGGGAAAGCTTTCTTCCTGGCTGTTTTTGCCCCCAACAATAGTGGGGTTATCTGCCATTGAGGCTTCATATGGAGTGAGGGCATTTCCCTGTACCTTAAAGGTTTCTTATAACTCTGTAACTTGAAGCTTCTGCTATTGAGATACCGTGTGATTTTTTTACAATGAGAGACCCTTTGGTTTCTGTCATTGTTTTTCCAATTCTGGGCCCATTTCTTTGTAGGTATCTGGAATCCTCTGAATTGAAAGGGAAGTGTACAGCTGGCATATATCTTCGTTGCAAAAAAATGCAGCTGTATTTATCATCAGTTAATTTGCTTGGTTTAATGTATTTAAGCCATTGCAGTTTATTTCATCGTTGCAAAGTCCCCGTGTTGTGAATTTGGTGGGTAGTCGCATGCATTTTTGTGTTTCTGCTCCTGTATCTTTGGAAATATCAGACTGTCGTGAGCGACATGAAGACAATATCGGAAACTGTCTACACCCAGAAATATTTTCATTTTTGAAATTCGCATGAGCCATGGAATTTTCTTATACCACGAGGCATTTGCCCTTCCCTTTCACTCATATGGACTGTCTAGTCCTGTCTGAAGGCCCTCTTGCCGTTTCCTTCCTTGTTAGGCAGTAACATCACCTGTTAACCATGTATTTGTGGGTGAGGGGCACTGGTAAAGTAGACAGGTATGATGCATTGACAAACCTCTTCTTTTCTTGTGTAGAATATTGTGGTCTTGTGGATGGGACATGGTTCATAAATGATGGGAATAATGAATTTGTTATTTTGGTTCTCAAAGAATTTTGATAACTAGTTTGAGTTTACAAATGCAGCGAAGCACAAGGAAAACTGGGTGCATCACTTTGTGTGACTTGACAGAATTTGCTTCTACCTTTGGAATAGGAATGCTTCGAGGATGAACATCCCCATTGCTTTGGAGAGTTCTGTCCCAAGGAGGAAAAACAAGAGTTTAGTAAAGGTAACTTACGAAACTTCTGACGATAAAATTTTGAAAGAGTTTGGGAGAGATGTATGTTGGGCAACAGTATTGAGCAATATACAAGAGCGCCATAACTTCCAATTTGATGTGTTTTTGATCTTGTTGTTAGCTTGATGTTGTACCTTCCCCATTTTATATCATACCAAAGTAAGAATCAGGATTTCCTCCATAATTTTATTCCTAGTCAGCCTCACGCTGAAAGGTACGATTAGTAAAACCATTCCTATCACCATGG